>NC_091988.1:176217291-176525410 GCF_044704955.1 Pristiophorus japonicus | reverse complement strand
AATTGAGTGAATGA
This sequence comes from Pristiophorus japonicus, assembly GCF_044704955.1. Lineage (NCBI taxonomy): Eukaryota > Metazoa > Chordata > Chondrichthyes > Pristiophoridae > Pristiophorus > Pristiophorus japonicus. Next base: position 176,525,396 of record NC_091988.1, on the reverse strand, counting down.
TGTGACTAGCACCAATTCGACCATAGACACAGAATACAATTATGGGCCATTTCCCTTTTAATTAAGCAACATGTATAAATAATTTTCTACAATTAGGAAGTTAAGAAACCAAAGCACTGCATGTCAAAGAACAGATGCTCCTGTATTATAAAAGGTTATCTTCTTTTGGTGGGAAGCGACTGAAGCAAATAATCTTGAGCCTTTTATAGCAGCGCTGTCTGAATCTAACTTCAAATAGTTTTGATTCTATGCTGTCTGCTCCGAATTACCTGCTCTGCAATTTCTTGACGTCTCTGTTCCAGAACCTTCTGTTGTTCATTAGTGTGATCCACAATATTCTTGCCTCCTACTAGAAGTTTGCTCTCCATAGCCTAGTGAATGAAACATTGAAATGCAATTTGCTTACTGTCCAGTCTTGTGTAAATATAAGTACAAGATGATAATTTTCTACTAAATGGCTATAAATAGTTTAGCCTCTATACTATAAAATAGGTAGATTTGAAAACAAATAATAAACATTTTTATTTTCTGCTCATGTTTTATTCCTGGTCTAGGAGATGGATTAATTTAATTCTATTTTTTTTCTTCAATTTGAAACGAAGGTTAGAAACTTTCCATGAACATTAAAACTGAAAAGAAAGGGCACCATCTGTCATTAAGATGCAGTTGTTGCCAGAGTAAACCCCAATTACACTCGAGAGGGTACAGAGGAGATTTATGAGGATGTTGCTTGGACTGGAGAATTTTAGCTATGAGGAAAGATTGGATAGGCTGGATTTGTTTTTTTTGGAATAGAGGAGACTGAGGGTAGACCTAATTGAGATGTATAAAATTATGAGGGGCCTAGATATAGAGTGGATAGGTAGGGACCTATTTCCCTTAGTGGAGGGGTCAATAACCAGAAGCATAGATTTAAAGTGAGTGGGAGGAGGTTTAGAGGGGATTGAGGAGAAATCTTTTCACCCAAAGGGTGGTGGGAGTCTGGAACTCACTGCCTGAAAGGGTGGTAGAGGCAGCAACCCTCATAGCATTTAAAAAGTACTTGGCTACGCACCTGAAGTTCCGTAACCTACAAGGCTACGGACCAAGAGCTGGAAAGTGGGATTCGGCTGGATAACTCTTTGTCAGCCGGCATGAACACGATGGGCCAAATGGCCTCCTCCTGTGCTGTAAATTTCTATGGTTCTATAATCTCCACTCTTCATCCTGGTTCTGCAACTAGTAGGGACCAGGGGTGAAGATGAAACGGCCAGTTCTTCACTGCAAAATATCTTGAACTGATCACGTAGGAAATTACTCATTTTTACAATAGAGCTGATACACTTTCGTAAAGCTCATACTGGGCTTGTATGCAAAAAAGTGGAACTGCTGTTTGATCGCATCAAATAGAAGGTAAGTAGATTTACAGATAACACGTGGTCCATGTGCTATCCTGGACTGGTTTTGATCGTCCGAGCTGTTGGGAGATGAATTTTCATCTGTTTTTTTGCCAGGAGACTGCATGACTGCAGGGGAGTGGAGGCGAATGGGAAGTGACTAATCATGATACTCCAGCCATCACGAGTGTGGGGCAAGCTTGATGGGCCAGTTGGTCTTTTCCTTATTTTCATATGTCCTTATGTCTCAAACATTGAATAATCTAATTGTAAATAAAATTCTATACACAAAAATAATCAGTGATTTCATGCAAGTAATTCACCTGCAATCTGAATAGAATCTGGCAATGCAGTATTTTAATTTGCACGGTCAATGTTACAAAACTTTCGCTCCGACTATGCTAAGAGTACAGATTTTAACATATTACTTAATATTTAAAATATTACTTAATGTTACCACCTGTAAAAGTAATGTTGAGTTTATTTCTGAAATATTAGAAAAACCATAATAGTTTTGTGCATTTCATGTCTCTGGTCAGCAACATGTCCAATCCTCCCATACATCTTATGATAATACACCACCAAATGTATCCTCTGTCATCAGAAATGACATTGTTCTCATCAGTAAATTAAAGTACAATGATAGTTTCTGTGAAGGACATATATGGCCTCAGCAGGTAGCATCGCTTTGTAATTTTTATGGACTGTATTTTCCTTTGTTTGGTTTTCATTAATTAGTGAAGTATAAAGTAGGAACGATCACTTCGTACTTGCAGTTACATTTTTGTTTTTACAAAAAGTGGAAAAATAGATCCGTATATTTAGGTTTGTCAATTTCCTAGCCAGTCATCAACAGATCCTAAAACAATTGGCAAATAGGTCCTTAAAAAAAACCCCAGCAATTTTGTATTGGTAATAACCTGTGTTGATTCTAAGTAATAGTTTGTGCATTTCACCGACTTTCATATTTACATTTTTATTTTATAATTTAAAGCTCAAGTGGCTGCAAATTAGCCTCTTAATATTTTGTCCTGCAGACTTTTACAACGTTCAACATTTACAAATGTTTTTCACACACCCCAGTTCCATCAAGTTGCATCGCACATAGCACATGCTTCTTTTCTATTGTTGCAACATTAACTAGAATCCAAGGCCAGGTGGCAGCTTCACTTTGCTTTTGTCATCACCCTTTAGTAGTAACCCATCTACACGGATTTTAAAATGTTTATCCACTTTTATAATAAATTCAATGTGGCACCGTGTATTTCCTGGAGGCAAGTCTGGGTAGCGGATGCAGGCTGCACAGTATCTGTCCTTTTCAATTTTAGATACATGCCAGGCAGCAAAAGTTAGGCAAGAACAGAAGCTGCAGACCACAGTTGAGAGAGGAAACATTAGAGGAGCATGGAGGAGTGGACAACTGATCCAAGGCAGTAGTAATGCCAACGAAGGGGAGAAACACCATCACAATTGCACCAGATGTCATTGACCAGTACAGTCTTGGTACTGCTGAAGGGGCAGAAACCATATTGCAAGGAATAGCTAGATAGATGGAAGCATAGTTGCAAGATTTGAGATGGCCTGAAAGTAAAAACCGGGCAATCTCAACAACAACGTATTTATACATTTATATAGTGCTTTTAACATAGTGAAATGTCCCAAGGGGCTTCACAAGAGTATCATGAGATAAAAAATTTGACACTGAGCCGCATAAGTAGATATTAGTGCAAGAAAGAGGTATGTTTTAAGGAGCATCTTGAAGGAGGAAAGAGGTAGAGAGGCGGAGAGGTTTAGGCAGGGAGTTCCAGAGCTTGGGGCTTAGGCAACAGAAGGCACGGCCACCAATGGTTGAGCAATTAGAATCAAGGATGCTCAAGAGGGCAGAATTAGGGGAGTGCAGATATCTCGAGATGGGGAGGGCGGGGGGGGGGGGGCTGGAGGAGATTAGAGAGATAGGGAAGGGCGAGGGATTTGGAAATAAGGATGAGAATTTTGAAATCGAAGCGTTGCTTAACTGGAAGTTAATATAGGTCAGTGAGCACAGGGGTGATGGGCTAGCGGGACTTAGTGCGAGATAGGACACGGGCAGGCGAGTTTTGGATCACCTCTAGTTTACTTAGGATAGAATCTCAGTCAAATGAATGAGATACACTAGGTGGGTCACAATGGTGCTGCAGTGGCACTTCAGTGTTGGGCCTAGGTAAATTACAAGATACAACACAGGGAAACATAGAAGATAGGTGCAGGAGTAGGCCATTCGGCCCTTCGAGCCTACACCACCATTCAATGAGTTCATGGCTGAACATGCAACTTCAGTACCCCATTCCTGCTTTCTCGCCATCCCCCTAGTAGTAAGGACTACATCGAACTCCTTTTTGAATATATTTAGTGAATTGGCCTCAACAACTTCCTGTGGTAGAAAATTCCACAGGTTCACCACTCTCTGGGTGAAGAAGTTTCTCCTCATCTTGGTCCTAAATGGCTTACCCCTTATCCTTAGACTGTGACCCCTGGTTCTGGACTTCCCCAACATTGGGAACATTCTTCCTGCATCTAACCTGTCTAAACCAGTCAGAATTTTAAACGTTTCTATGAGATCCCCTCTCATTCTTCTGAACTCCAGTGAATACAAGTCCAGTTGATCCAGTCTTTCTTGATATGTCAGTCCCGCCATCCCAGGAATCAGTCTGGTGAACCTTCGCTGCACTCCCTCAATAGCAAGAATATCCTTCCTCAAATTAGGAGATCAAAACTGTACACAATACTCCAGGTGTGGCCTCACCAAGGCCCTGTACAACTGTAGCAACACCTCCCTGCCCTGTACTCAAATCCCCTCGCGATGAGGGCCAACATGCCAATTGCTTTCTTAACCGCCTGCTGTATCTGCATGCCAACCTTCAATGACTGATGTACCATGACACCCAGGTCTCGTTGCACCTCCCCTTTTCCTAATGTGTCACCATTCAGATAATAGTCTGTCTCTCTGTTTTTACCACCAAGGTGGATAACCTCACATTTATCCACATTATACTTCATCTGCCATGCATTTGCCCACTCACCTAACCTATCCAAATCACTCTGCAGCCTCATAGCATCCTCCTCGCAGCTCACAGTGCCACCAAACTTAGTGTCATCCGCAAATTTGGAGATACTACATTTAATCCCCTCGTCTAAATCATTAATGTACAATTTAAACAGCTGGGGCCCCAGCACAGAACCTTGCGGTACCCCACTAGTCACTGCCTGCCATTCTGAAAAGTACCCATTTACTCCTACTCTTTGCTTCCTGTCTGACAACAAGTGCTCAATCCACATCAGCACACTACCCCCAATCCCATGTGCTTTAACTTTGCACATTAATCTCTTGTGTGGGACCTTGTCGAAAGTCTTTTGAAAGTCCAAATACACCACATCAACTGGTTCTCCCTTGTCCACTCTACTGGAAACATCCTCAAAAAATTCCAGAAGATTTGTCAAGCATGATTTCCCTTTCACAAATCCATGCTGACTTGGACCTATCATGTCACCTCTTTCCAAATGCGCTGCTATGTATAAAAGGAAAAAAAACTGATAGAAATTCAAAATAATTGGAAAATGGTGTGTGTGTAGTCTCCAATCGTCTTGGATCTCCTTGCCATTGGACCACACATTAAAAGAATTCACGCACAGGCATCTTCCACCCTTTAAAATGAAGTTCGGGACCTGGAACATCAGAACAGAGACTGTAGATCCCACATTGGTCTCATCGGTCACCTGAAAACGTATTAGTGTGGAAGCAAGTCATCCTCGACTCAGAGGGACTGCCTAAGAGAGAGAGAGAGAGAGAGAGAGAGAGAGAGTGTATGGAGCTCGTACACCAAACATCGCTGCAACCCTCCCCCCTCAAAATTATTATACATTCATACTTAAACCAATCCATGATAATTATGGTTCTGAGTGAAAACAAATGTCGGGTGAAACTATGTTTACGATATTATATATTAATAACTAAGCCGCGGAATACTTCTGCGCAGCTTCCGTTCGCTGGGAGCAGTCACGCTGTAAATCCAATAGGAAATTCAGGAGAAACGTCTTCACCCGAAGAGAATATTTATATCGCGCCTTTCACGGCCACTGGATGTTCCAAGTCCTTTCCAGCCAATGAAGTACTTTTTTTGAATTGAAGTCACTGATGTAATGTAGGAGAGTGGTTAGAATATGGAACTCGCGACCACAGGGACTAGTCGAAGCGAATACCATAGATGCATTCAAGGGGAAGCTAGATAAGCAAATGAGGGAGAAAGGAATGGAAGGATATGTTGATGGAACTGGATTAAGGTGGGAGGAGGTTTGTATAGAGCATAAACTCTGGCGTTGACCAGTTGGGTTGAATGGCCCGTTTCTGAAGGGTCGTTCTCCCCATAGTTTAGAAGGTTAAGAGGTGATCTGATCAAAGTTTTCAGGATATTAAGGGGAACAGATTGGGTAGATTGAGAGAAACTATTTCCACTGGTTGGGGATTCTAGGACTAGGGGCATAGTCTAAAAATTAGAGCCAGACCTTTCAGGAGTGAAATTAGGAAACACGTCTGCACACAAAGGGTTAGAAATTCGGCTTTTAACGATTTTGTCCAGTGTTGGGCGATAATCGTGGCAAAGAAATTGTTTAACAACGCTAGGGCATCGTTACCGCCTGACCTCGCAAAATTTGGCAAATGGTGAAGAGCGATAGCGATAAATCTGGCGTTGCACAACAGAATTTGTGCGCCAGAGCCAAAATTTGCGATCAGAAAAAAAAAAAATCAGACCTTCTGCGCATGCGCAAATTTTTTCCCGGCAGTTTTCCCCCCATTTTTTTCTTCCCGGGCTTCTGGTCAGCTGTCAGGGAACGGCCACGCAGACACTGCACAGCCAGGGTTGAATTAGCCTATTTTAGATTGCAGTCAATCATGACAGAAGAAGATAGGAGCAGGCAGAGAGCGAAAAAATGTACTTGAGGCGATCAAGGTGCTTATCACTGCTGTGGAGAGGAGATGGGGGATTTAAATAGGAGGGGCGCAAGTAAGCCCCTCTCAGCGTTTTTAGGCGTCTTTGGACCAGCATTGCTGAGGTGGTGTTTCGTGTGGACATCAGCAGGACCTACACCCAGTGCCGCATGAGTTCAATGACCATTACAGGATCGTCAGAGTAATATTTTTATTGATGCACTCTTTCATTACTTATATTATAAATCTGACACACATTGGTTTATGTAGGCTTAGTGTTGCACCTGAGGACTTGACCTCAGTTTCAAACGGGGTCTCAGCACCCTCACGGGCAGTTGACCTCGCCGAGGCACTGATCAGACCGGCCACTCGATCTTCCAGGTCTGTTAGGGCATGGTTCTCGGTGGACCGCTGCCTGTCCATCGCTGCACCTGGTGGTTGTAGGACATCTTTCCCTGCAAAGATGACAATGGGAATGGTTACCAGAGGGCCCATCTGTTCTTGTGGCACACAGATAGCCATCAAAGCACTTTAAAAAAGGGGACAAGTCCGACTGCAGCAACTAGAGAGGAATTTCCCTGTTTTTAGCCACTGGGAAAGTCATCGCTAGAATCCTCCTCAACCATCTTCTCCCTGTGGCTGAGGAGTTCCTCCCCCGGAGTCAGAGTGTGGATTTTGTACACTACGGCATACAATGGACATGATCTTTACGGCACGACAATGGCAAGAAAAATGTAGGGAACAGCAGCAACCCTTGTACATGGCCTTCTTTGACCTCACAAAGGCCTTTGACACTGTCAACCGCAACGGACTATGGAGTGTCCTCCTCCGTTTCGAATACCCCCAGAAGTTTGTTGCCATCCTCCGCCTGCTCCACGACGACATGCAAGCAGTGATCCTGACCAACGGATCCATCACAGACCCAATCCACGTCCGGACCGGGTCAAGTAGGGCTGGGTCATTGCGTCAACCCACTTCTCGATCTTCCTCGCTGCAATGCTCCACCTCACACTCAACAAGCTGCCTGCTGGAGTGGAACTAAACTACAGAACCAGTGGGAACCTGTTCAACAGTCGTCGTCTCCAGGCTAGAGCCAAGACCCTCCCAACCTCTTGTCGTTGAACTACAGTACATGGACGACGCCTGCGTCTGCGCACAGAGACTGAACTCCAAGTCATAGTCAACATCTTCACTGTGGCGTACAAAAAGCATGGGCCTTACACTAAACATCCGTAAGACAAAGGTCCTCCACCAACCTGACCCCGCCACACAGCACTGCCCCCCCAGTCATCAAGATGCACAGCGCGGCCCTGGACAACGTGGACCACTTTCTACACTTTGGGAGCATATTATCAGCAAGGGCAGACATAGATGACGAGGTCCAACACCGCCTCCAGTGCGCCAGCGCAGCCTTCGGCCGCCTGAGGAAGAGACAGGCCCTCAAATCTGGCACCAAGCTTATGGTCGACAGGGCCTGCAGTGATACCGGCCCTGCTGTATGGCTTAGAGGCATGGACCACATACAGTCGACACCTCAAATCGCTGAAGAAATACCACCAACGATGTCTCCGTAAGATCCCGAGTGGACAGACGGACCAACGTTAATGTCCTCGATCAGGCCAACATTCCCAACATCGAAGCACTGACCACACTCAACCAGCTCTGTTGAGCGGGCCACATTATTCGCATGCCTGACAAGACTCCCAAAGCAAGCACTCTACTTGGAACTCCGACACAGCAAGCGAGCCCCAGGTGGACAGAGGAAATGTTTCAAGAATACCCTCAAAGCCTCCTTGATAAAATGCAACATTCCCACCGACACCCGAGAGTCCCTGGCCAAAGACCACCCCAAGTCGAGGAAGTGCATCCGGGAGGGCGCTGAGCATCTCGAGCCTCGTAGCCGAGAGCATGCAGAAAACAGGCGCAGGCAGCGGAAGGAGCGTGCAGCAAACCAGTCCCACCCACCCTTTCCTTCAATGACTGTCTGTCCCATCTGTGACAGAGACTGTAATTCCTGTATTGGACTGCTAAATCAACCAAGAACTCACTTTTAGAAATAAAGCAAGTCTTGTACTCTGGCCCTCGGATGGCTCGAATGTTTCTTCCTCGGATGAGCTAGTGGCCGCAGCAAAAAGAAGTGTCGAGTGCATCGGGTCCCCACCGCCCACCCCAGGAATAGGTTGATCAATTTCGAGGGACTACCTGTGATGATGATGATGATAATGGAGTAGCGGTGGTCCTTCAAAAGGAGCCTGTGCTATGTAACCTTATTCATGTCACCCTAGCTGCTGCTACCCACTCGACTGTTGTTTTCTATTTCCAGATGACACGCCGCATGCGCCACATCCTCGAATGGAAGCCACCACCTCCATCAGGTGGAGGTGGAGGAGGGGGACGAGGGCGAGAACGAGGAACCTCCACTAGAAGAACAAATTGATCAACCTATTCCTGGGGTGGGCGGGGGGGACCCGATGCACTCGACACTTCTTTTTGCTGCGGCCACTAGCTCATCCGAGGAAGAAACATTCGAGCCATCCGAGGGCCAGAGTACAAGTTGCGTGCAACAATGCACCACTGGGGTTGAATCCTGTATGCCGTCTCTCCAGAGGATGAGTCGGCAAAGCCGATTTGATGACAGACAAGCAGATGCACACCTGGACATGGTGGGACTGTCCGGGGACAGCATCCAGCTTACCAGACAGCTCCTAGAGGTCTTGGGTCGTATTCCTGCAAGCATTGCGGCACTATCCGCGAACATGACGGAGAAACCACTGAGGTTGTCAATGTCCATGCGCAATTGATGCTCTCGATCTTTGATATTACAGTCCCCAGTATCACACCCAGAGCGACATCACCTGTGAGTGGCGAGGCTGAACAAGAGCCTTGCTACTCAGAAGCCGGGCCTTCTGTACCGAGCTTCTCCAGGGGATCCACACGGCTAGTCCATTGTCTATCCCCCTAATACAGCAGGATTCTGGCCGCTTTGCTGCATCATCGTCTTGGTACCACCTTGGGTAGGGGTCATGATGTGAGGGAGTCGGGTTGTTGGTGGGGGAGGAGGGGGAGGGGGGGGGGGTAGGGGAGGGAGAGAGGAAGGGCCGGAGGTAAAAGACGTTCGGCGCAGGGGTTGTTTCGTTATTATTTTATTAAAGTTTTTTAAGTTTCCCAATAATGTTTAATAAATGTTATTCCACTTTTGAAATGTTTAATTAATTTTATTCAAGTTAAATCTTACTCAAGTTACAATGTTTAATACATTTTACTCAAGTTACAGTATGTTTAATAAATTATTTTGTTTACCTTGACCATTCCTGTGCAGTGTCTCATTTGCAGAATAAGAGGGGGAATAGTCAACATGGTGGGATAGAGTGGCCAGGCAATGGTCAAACGTGCCGTTCACTCTTCAAGCAAAGCGTTGAATTATGAGCTGCTGACGCAAGGCTTTTGCTTTTGCAGTGGGGTAAGCTCCAGGAGGCCTCCCCTGTGGTAGGGGTGGTGGCATGTGTTCATTGCCAGGCTCCTCATCCTCTCTCCTGAGGTGGTCCTGCAGTCCCCAGTGGCAAATCCTGTTCCCTCGTAACGGCTAAGTTGTGCAGCATGCAGCAACAATGAACTCAGAGACCTGCTGAGGGGAGTATTGCAGGCAGCCTCCAGAGTGGTCCAGGCATTGAAAACGGTCCTTGAGCACTCCAATTATCTGTTTGACGATTTTGCGTGTGGTTGCATGGTTCTCATTATGGTGATGCTCGACTTCTGTCTGAGAGTTCTGGAGGGGGGGTCATGAGCCAGGTGGCGAGGCCATAACCTTTGCTCTCCAGCGTCCAACTCTGGCATTGTGGCTGATGCTCAAACAGGCATGAGACAGTGCTCTCACGCAAGATGAAAGCATCATGGATGCTCCCTGGAAATTGGGCATTTACTGCCATGATGCACTGAGTATGGTCGCAGATGATCTGTACATTCATGAAGTGGAATCCCTTTCGATTTCGGTAAACCTCTGGATTGAGTAAAGGTGCTCGCAGGGCGATGTGCGTACAGTCAATGGCAGTCTGAACTTTGGGGAAGCCAACAATTCGTCCAAAACCTACAGCCCTTTCATTCTGTGCCTCCTTGGTCATTGGGAACTTTATAAGGTCCATCCTACGTGCGTACAGTGCAGCAGACACCTGACGAATGCAGCGATGTGTAGCATACTGCGAGATGGAGCATATGTCCCTTGTTGATGCCTGAAAGGAGCCGGAGGCATAGAAGGTAAGTGCTGCAGTCACCTTCACCTCAACGGACAATGCTGTCCTGTTGCCGCTGATAGGCTGTAGGTCTGTCTGTATGAGCTGGCATATTTCTGTGACCACCTCTTTTTGGAAGCGCAACCTTCTAATGCACTGTGCCTCAGAGAGCTGCAGGTATGAGTGCTGTTGCCTGTAAATTCGTGAGGGATAAGGTCTCCTCCCCATACGGTCCACGAGCTCTTCGATTATGCTCAAAATGCTCATCAATAAACCTTTTCCAGCTCGACATTGCATACAAAAAGCAGCCAAGAATAATAGCTGACATAGTACAGCCACCATTTAAAAAAAAAATTTCCTTAAATATCCTTTAAAATGAACCATAAACTCACAAACAACCTCGGTGTGTAAAACTCAGTCTTCCTTCCCCAAATCATTTTATACACTGAACTTCTGCTCAGTTTTCAGGATGGCGCCGTTAGCGCCAGGTGCACCCTGGGTCCGACTATTTTTTTCCGGGTGAGTTTCCAGGCGGGCGATATCGCCGAATTTTCCGCCCGATCGATAGCACAGCGTTGCACGCAGATTGAAGTCATCAAAACGCTTTAAAAAAAAAAAAAATCGGGAAGGCAGTAACTTTTAGCACCGGTGCAAAACCACTACAGAAATTTCCGCCAGGGCGCAAAATGTTGTGCGACTCGTTTAGCACCAAAAAAAAAATCACTTCGCCCAGGTGGAAAAACAGTCGCAAACATGCCGAAATTCTAGCCCAAAGGAAGGTAGATTTTTTGAACTCTCTTCTGCAAACGACAATTGATGCTAATTTTAAATTGGAGATTGATAGCTTCCTCAGATTAGGAGACCAAAACTGCACACAATACTCAAGGTGTGGTCTCACCAAGGCCCTGTACAACTGCAGTAAGACCTCCCTGCTCCTATACTCAAATCCCTTTGCTATGAAGGCCAGCATGCTGTTCGCTTTCTTTACTGCCTGCTGTACCTGCATGCCAACTTTCAATGACTGATGTACCATGATACCCAGGTTAGGGTAAATACTTCGTAATACATGTAAGGCACTGTTAAAAATTATCCCAATTCTGTGAGATTCTATATCACATCCCAAAATCCTGTGAAGTCTTATCGGACAAGTGCCAGCAAAAACATTTTTGCCACAGAATCACACACTACATGTGGCACTGGATTACGGTCACAAATCTAATCTCAAGAGTTCAGTTGAGAAACGAGTTAAGATTCACTCCTGCCCCTTTATGTCTTCTGAGCCTCTCAACTGAATTACTACCTTGTAATCCATCATCAGCCATCCAAAATCTTCAAAACCATTATCTACTAAACAGAATACTGTGAGAATTTTATTTATTTGCACGTTTTTTCGGTGTCGATCACTTAGCGGCATTTATAGAAGCTGTATCAAAAATCTAAAAAGGAAAAATTAGGAAAAACCTGATCATAATCAGGGTACACAATCTCTTGTAACATTCATTGTTACTGTAATATCCCATTTTTGCCACCAGGCGGCTCTGTAACAAACCTCCATAATCCAAGCTATTGTTCAATACTGCCACTGCTGTGTACAGCAGATAGTCGTCCACTTCAGTTGTGCTGTGTTTCTGCACAGCACCACTCAGTGGCAAAAAATGAGAACTGTTTAAATAGAAATGTTTATAGTATTGGACACTATTACTCTCCATACATCTGTATCTTTCTCTACTTCAAACAAATCACCAAGATAAGTGTCTAAACAAACACAGTAAATGCTGGATGTAGACAGCTAGTTTATTAGCAAACATGTGATTTTCATTCCTATCACTCCACCCTTACCAGCCATGATTTCAGTTGTCTAGACCCTACACTCTGGAATTCCATCACTCAATCTTTCTGCTTCTCCAGTCCTTTTCATTTAAGATCCTCCTCAAAACCCTCTGACCAAGATTTTAGTCGCTCTTCCCAATATCCCGTCTGGCTCGCTGTTAATTTTTATCTGATTAAGCTTCTATGAAGCGCCAAGGGACTTTTTTTCCCCAGCATAAATCAAAGCTGTTGTTGGAAGTGGTTCTGACTAAAGGTCTACACTTGAAATATTAACCCACCCTTCTGTTGACATACCCGCTGTACATTTCCTGCATTTTCTATTTTTATTTCAAACTAACAGCTTTCTAGTCTTCTCATTATTTCATAGAATAGAATAGAAAATTACCACACAGAAGGAGGCCACTCGGCTCATCGTGTCCATGCCGGTCAAAAAAGAGATACCCAGCCTAATCCCACCTTTCAGCACTAGGTCCGTAGCCTTGTAGGTTACAGCTCTTAAGTGCACATCCAAGTACCGACGTTCGAGTGCTGGCTGATTCCACGCTACCTCTGTTTCCCTCCCTCCCAACCGACATGCGAGTGCTGGCCGATTCCACACCACCTCTGTCTCCCAGCCGATGTGCGAGTGCTGGCCGATTCCACGCCACCTCTGTCTCCCACCTGATGTGCGAGTGCTGGCCGATTCCACACCACCTCTGTCTCCCAGCCGATGTGCGAGTGCTGGCCGATTCCACACCACCTCTGTCTCCCAGCCGATGTGCGAGTGCTGGCCGATTCCACGCCACCTCTGTCTCCCAGCCGATGTGCGAGTGTTGGCCGATTCCACACCACCTCTGTCTCCCAGCCGATGTGCGAGTGCTGGCCGATTCCACGCCACCTCTGTCTCCCAGCCGATGTGCGAGTGCTGGCCGATTCCACGCCACCTCTGTCTCCCAGCCGATGTGCGAGTGCTGGCCGATTCCACGCCACCTCTGTCTCCCAGCCGATGTGCGAGTGCTGGCCGATTCCACGCCACCTCTGTCTCCCAGCCGATGTGCGAGTGCTGGCCGATTCCACGCTACCGCCGTTTCCCAGCTGATGTGCGAGTGTTGGCCCACTGCCGCCCAGCTCTGACCTGCGTTTCCAGAGCAGTCCTTCTGGCGAGCGGCAGGTCGACAGGAGGCCAGGAAAAAGCATCAAAATGTTAATTTACAGACATCCGGCATGAGCGGGCGGGATGATGTGACGTGGGCGGAACCCTTCCATGCCAAGGTCCCGCCAGACAGAACCTCAACAGCAGATGGGCGGTACCGGAGCAATCACCCAGAAAATGACCATTTCGGTGGGACCTCGAAGGCTGCGGGCGGGACAGCGACGAAAGTCGGTCCCCTTATGTCTGAATGCATTTCGTCAACTTTTCCATTATAAATTCCTATGCTCATATATCTAAAAAAAACTACCTATCTAAACTTCTTGCTCTGTAATTACACCCTCCTGGCAGTGGAGGCGCTGCAGCACTATTACTGGCAGGAGGGTGTAATTATAAAGTGACAGGTGTATATGGGGAGCTTCCAATATAAATGTGGACAGAGGAATTTATAAAAATGAGGACAGAATGTGAGGCTTTAAAATGGGCACTGAATTACCCTTCGCCCTCTGACCCCACTTCACCTGAAGCCAACACTTAGTTTGACTTCTGTGTGCGAGGCCACAATTTCAACTAGTGTTTTCGGAAAGATATATAATCTTGAATGTTTGTAAGTGACATCATTGCAAGACTACAGTAAATTCTGAAAAAGAAAGATTTATTAAAATAAAATAGTTAATAAGATATTTTTGTCAATTGGTCATAAAGGTGGGTGCAAAATCAGTATTAAAAAAACAAATGTATTTGGCAGCCTAAAAAAAAAACCTTTCCCATGTGCCATCTTTTGGATTTTACATCATATTATGCTGGTCATGTCACACATCTACTCATCCACTTCCAACCCTGGTTCTAAAGATTGGGGAAAAAAGAGGAATAAAACTATCAAAATTAAATCCACACAAATGTTATATAACACACTTTCATTAGGTATTGAGTAAATAAGAATTTGAATGCATTTATAATGACAAAGAAACACTTTTGAAACTCACTAATGACTTCACTGCTGAGAGGTTAGGTCTTACAACAGCATCAATCCTGATCAAGTAACCTTTATTTATGAGCTGCAAAGGTAGGTACTTTCAACAAAAGGTTCCATTTACCTTTTAATTAGTACAGTCCTTTATAGTAGAACAAACGGAGCAAATAATGATCAGAATTTGTTATCTGACTTATATCCTACTTATACAGGAAGTGGAAACACATTTCAAACCAATATACTTGCTCCATTTCTCGATTCCCCGATGACTTGGGAGAGGTAAGCGTTATAACATCTTCCTTTCAGAGTTTGAGAGATTGCATTGAACCCTACATAGATAACTGTTAAACATCATACCATGTACAACAGTGTAAAATATAGCAAGTCATTTCATACAGTTTTTCGATTTTAACTGAATTGTTTTCATGTTATCTATACAAACCAAGGTTTAAAGTATTACCAATGAAGATTCAAGTTAACTAATAATTCATGCAATACTTTATCACTATACCTTAATTTTTGTAGCAAGGGTCTCAGAAGCTTCCCTCTCTCTCCGCACATCTCCCATCTTTTTCTCCTTTTCACGCAACAGCTTCTGTTTCTCATCCGCCACTAAACTGTGGTCATCTAGAATGGCTTTCTTTTCTCTCTCCAGCTTTTCCTGTTGTGCCCTCCAGTATTCAGGTTCATTTTTAATTCCTTCTTCGTCCTCTTCTCCATCTCCGTCATCTTCCTCTATTCCCTCCTCTCCTTCACCCCCCTGCCTCCTTCGATTCTTCTTCTTCCGCTTGTCCACACCCCGCTTCTCCAGTTGAGCTTTCAGCCGAGCTATCTCCTCCTGGAACTCTCTCAAAAGTGCATCTTTGGGATCTTCATTTACTCGAGGTTTATTCTTAATGTTCTTGGCCCGATTTGCATATCGTAGTGTTGTAAGAGTCTCTTCACAATTATAGGAAGCAGGACCAATATTTGCCACCATAACGGTTTTGGCATTCCCTCCCAATGAGTCCTGAAGCAATCGAGTTAGCTTGGAATCCCTGTAGGGAATGTGAGTGCTTTTACCATCCACAAGTGCAGATATCACATTGCCCAGTGCTGAGAGAGAAAGGTTAATCTTTGTTGCTTCTTTTAGCCGTTCCCCTTGGGCTCCAGTTTTAGCTTGTCGTTCGCTGCCAGCAAGGTCGACTAAATTCAACTTTCCGACACGGATATGGTTCTCTCCGTCAAGTCCAATTTCACTGCATTCAACTGTTATAACAAAGATGGCATGAGAACGAGAGCTGTGTTCATTCATGTTTGTGGCACCTACGGACCGATTCTGATTGCCAACATTCATAACGTGTTCAATTTCTTTCACATTTTTTGTCACAAAAGAAGACAAGTCTTTGACATACACACCAGTGTCTGGCCTCTCCTTTAGCTCCAATCTTTTCGTTTGATCTTTTGCTAGTAAATCCTTTATTTCCTCTTGGTAAATCTCCAGATACGATGCCCTTACCAAGTACTGCTGATTTTGTGAACGAGAGATGTGTGTGAATATGTGCTCAAAGGAATTTGGGATGACACCTCTCCTTTCAGGGTCTGTGCGGAGTCCCTCCATGGTGTACGTTTTCCCCGTTCCAGTCTGTCCATAGGCAAAAATTGTCCCATTAAATCCCAGTAGAACTGATTCCACAAGAGGCCGAAAGGTCTCATCATAGAGTTCTACTTGTTTAGAATTGCAGTCATACACAGCATCAAATGTGAAAGTCTTGGGTAATTCACTTGGACTTCCTCTGGGGTTTTTCACCAAAATCTGACCCAGTTTTACATCTATGTCAACAATTACTCCATAGCCACCTGCAATTTCCTTCTCGTTCATTGGTCGACACCGCACAACCACCTTAACCGATTCAGAACTTTTTAACTTTGACATTGTGAGCGATGATGAAATTCAAATGCGAAGAATTGTTCTTGCCAGTGAGCACCACCAACCTGTAAAAGAGATTGAACATTCATCGATCTCCTATTAAACTCAATTAGTCTACTAAACACAAACTAATGGTAATATATCACATTGACAAAATCAATTAATAATCTTAAAAATCTTCATTAAGGGTGGGCTACATAAGGTTAAATGCAGAAAGTCATTTGTAATATGATGTGTGTTCTTGATTGCATTACCCAGCCATTCATTTAGGTTGCAGACAGTAACTTGAACAGTATTCAATAGCAAAACCAAAGCTTTCCAAGATTGATTCCTGATATTTGCACTCAACACCTGAAAAATTTTGATGTTCAAAAATGTAAAGCTAAAACAATATTGTACAATTTACAACCTTTTATGCATTATTTTGCCAATTTCATACCAAAAGATGAAGTCTGCTAGTTCAATATTTTTCCATTTTGAATTAAGCATTCATGCTCTATGTTGAAGATTGTGCAACACAGCAAATCTAGGTTTTTTATTTTATTAATTCTTGGGATGTGTACATTGCTGGCATTTATTGTCCATCCTTAGTTGCCCTCGACAAGGTAGTTGTGCCTTACTCTTAAACAGCTGCTGTCCGTGGGGCGAAGGTGCTCCCACAATGCTGCTAAGTGGGGAGTTCCAGGATTTTGACTAGAGGCGCAGCTAGTTCTGGAGCACAGGTCTTTAGTACCACAGCCAGGATGTTATCAGGGCCCTTTGCTGCATCCAGCTCTCACATGGAGTGAATTGAATTGGCTTTAGACTGGCATCTGTGATGGTGGGGACATCAGGATAATGCCAAGAAGGATCATCCACTCGATACTTCTGGCTGAAGAAGGTTGCAAACCCTTCAGCCTTGTCTTTTGCATTCCTGAGGAAAGGGATGTTCATGGAACCTCTTCCTTCCATTAGTTGCTTAAACATCTACCACCATGTGTGACTACATGTGGCAGGGTTACAGTGCTTTGTCCTGATCTGTTGGTTGTGGGATCACTTAAATCTATTTATAGCATGCATGTAGCCCATGTCGGGCCATGAGATTACAGATTGTGGTGGTATACAATTCTGCTGCTGCTGATGGCCCATAGTGCCGAATTGATATCCAGTTTTGAGCTACTAGATGTGTTCCTAATCTATCCTACTTAGCACAGTGGTAGTGCCATACAACACGATTGTAAGGCGACCTTGGTGTGAAGACAGGACATTGTCTCCACGAGGACCGTGAGGGAGTCACTTCTACCAATGTTTTCATGGACAGATGCATGTGCAACAGGTTGATTGGTGAGGATGAGGTCAATTAGGTTCTCTCATCACCAAGCCCAGTCTTGTAGCTATGTCTTTCAGGACTCAGCCAGTCTGGTCAGTAGTGGTACTACCAAGCCACTGGTAATAGACTTGAAGTCTCCCACCCAGAGCATATTCTGTGCCCTTGCTACCCTCAGTGCTTCCTCCATGTGTTCAGATTTGACTGTTACCGATTCATCAACTGAGAGAGGGCGGTTGGTGGTAATCAGCAGGAGGTTTCCATGCCCATGTTTGACCTGAAGTCATGAGAATTCATGGAATCAATGTTGAAGATTCCCAAAAACACTCCGCCCAGCTCCCCCGCAAACTGTATACCACTGTGCCCCCAACTCTTATGGGTCTGTCCTGCTGGTTGAACATGACATATGCAGGGAGTGCGATGGAGGAGTCTGGGACATTGGCCGATAGGTATGATTCTGCGAGTATGACTATGTCAGGCTGTTGCTTGACTAGTCTGTGGCACAGCTCTCCCCCAACATTAGTAAGGAGGACTTTGCAGGGTCAACCGGGCTGGGTGAGCGTTTGTTGTGTCCTGATTCAATACCTAGGCAGCTGAGTGGTGCATCCAGTTTGATTATTCCTTGCTTGTCAGTGTGATACAATGACTTGCTGGGCCACTTCAGAGGGTATTTAGTGTGGGACTGGATTCACATACAAGCCAGACCGAATAAGGCTGCCAGGTTTCTTTTCTTAAACAACATCAGGAAAGCAGTTGGGTTTTTAACAACAATCCGGCAGCTTCATGGTTACTGTTACCAACAACAGATTTTTAAAATAAATTAAATTCAAATTCTCAAACTGCCATGGTATGATTTGACTCATGTTTTCTGCATTACTAGTCCAGTAACATAACCACTACGTTACCATACTCAGTTTTCTCCAACAATATCTTAATTTCACAAAACGATCAGGTCCTTGCATCCTTGTTCTGTTGCATTACACCAGGGTTTTATCATTGCCAGTTTATTGGTCTATCTTTTCACAAACTTGACAACATGAATTCTATCCAATAAAATATCATTAGATTTTAAATTTACTTTCATCATGGATACAATGTCAGCTAATAAAGTTTTATTTCATGTCCACAGTTCAATTCAGGCATTAAAAATTAATGGCATTTTGGCCACATTTCCGTAAAGGAGATTGCAATTTCACTGCAGTATTGCTTAGTGGCTGAAGTAAATCTCGTATAAACTGGTTACTTAATCTTGCGCTTTCTTTCCATGGCTTGTGAGGTCATTTGAATCCCTAGAATAATTTTAACCCATATTACTCACTCCCAATCATCCACAATTCTAGATATAATTTACTCCAGGGATTCAGATCACTCAACCCGCAGAAAAAAAGTCAAAAACCTCTACTTGCATCTAAAATGTTTACAAACTTATTATAACCTCCCTCTTATGGGAATAAAAAAAAACATAAGAAATAGGAGCAGGAGTAGGCCATTTGGCCCCTCAAGCTTGTTCCGCCATTCAATATCATGGCTGATGATCGATCTCAACTCCCCTTTCCTAGCTCTTGCAGATTAAACTATGTGATTTGATAATGCAGCAATATTGTAATGCATTTTGACGGACAGCGGGATCTGGATTTAATTTATTAACTAACAGAGAACATATGATAGCTTTTACATATTTATTCACTTAAGACATTTACACTTTTAAATAGAATAAGGTAGATGTATACACCTCACTGAAAATCCTTTCTTCCTTCCCCAACCCAAATTTCTCCCTTCATGACCTGAAGGCAAAGATCCATGTTAAGGCATGATTCCAGGAATCCTTCTGCCCACCTGTACCCCATAATACGTGAGCAGTTTACTGAATGAGTGAGGCAATGCAGCAATGACCAGACCTGTCTTCAGCCACATACATACACACATCCTTTTGCTGAAGCCACTGATAAGCACTCAGGAGGTGGAACCCTCTTTCTTACCGAGACCAACTGTTGGATCCCTACAACACAGATTAGTTAACTCAACAGAAACTGTGATCTGAACCCGGTACAGTACTTTCCAAGTGTGTAATGTTCAGTTCCACACTGGGTGGTGCATTTATAAACTGAGCCATCAGGGTATCCTAACCCAAATTTGGATTTAAAAACTGTTTTCCATTATTCTATTCATATCATTGGTTGTATTATCCCATTTCCCGAGAGGGTCAATATTAAGTTAATAAGGCAGCACAGAGAAAAGTAGACTGGGACTCCCCTTAATTTGCAGTTGTGCCTACTGGATCAACCAGTAAAAATCTAAATTCAAACGTAAGTCTTCCTGCCAGGGGCCAAATATCCCACAGCTATTCCAACAAAAATTAAATTTCACCTCAAAGATATTGCTACTAGCCTCATGGGATTAAAACATTTTTTATTGGCTAGATGAAGTTGAAGAAGTGAAACCCGAAGGTCATTATAAATAAATATTTCATTAAATTAAATCATTTAAATGATCATAGAAGACTATTTCTAGTCACATACAATTGTACTCTAACAATAGGGGGTTGGGAGAATACAAAACTAATTTCAAAACAGAGGGAAAGAGAAGCTGAACGAACTACAATGTACTACACATGAGAATCTTGATTCATACTAATTACACTCTCAGGAATAAGACCGACCCATGAGGGAATAGGAATGAGAGAACTAGAACCAAATTCTCACGCTGCATCATACATTTATGCTGAACAAATGGAGCCAACACACCTAGTGAATTAGAACACAAAAATATCAACATCTTAAATGAGCTCCATTCATAAGGAGTCATGAAGTTTCAAGATGTAGCTCTCATAAAAGACGGAGAAATACTAAAAAGGAGGCTTTGTGGATTCTGTGCCCTTACACTGGTGATTGCTATGGAAACAGCTGTAAGCAATGAGAGAATTCCTTGCACTAGTGTGTGTTTATTTGCCTTACTGCACTAGTAAATACATTATCTACATCTTACATCAGTGGAAATAAGTGTCCAATGTTATGAAATTACAATGAAAAAGTCATATTACAAAAAGTTTCATATCATTTTAAACTATAAAAATAGTTCAAAACGTTCAAGTGTTAAATAAATTGAACAGGCTATGGGCGATTTTAATCTTCATATTGATTGGACAAATCAAATTGGCAAAGGTAGCCTCGAGGAAGAGTTCATGAGTGTATGCGGGATGGTTTCTTGGAACAATACATTGTGGAACCAACCAGGGAGCAGACTATTTTAGATCTGGTAATGTGTAATGAGTCTTGATTGATTAATGATCTTGTAGTGAAGGATCCTCTTGGGAAGAGTGATCATAACATGGTAGAATTTCAAATTCAGTTTGAGGGTGAGAAAGCTGGGTCTCAAACTAGTGTCCTGAACGTAAATCTAGGTAATTACAAAGGTATGAAGGCAGAGTTGGTTAAAGTAGACTGGGAAAATATATTAAAGGGTAAGACTGTAGAAAAGCAGTGGCAAACATTTAAGGAGATATTTCATAACTCTCAGCAAAGATTTATTCCAGTGAGAAAAAAAGATGCTAAGAGAAGGATGAACCATCCCTGGCTAACTAAGGAAGTAAAGGATGGTATCAAATTGAAAACAAAGGCATACAATGTTGCAAAGAACAGTGGAAGGCCAGAGGAGTGGGAATTTTTTAGAAACGAGCAAAGGACGACTAGAAAAATGATAAAGACAGAGAAGATAGCATATTAGAGTAAACTAGCAAGAAATATAAAGACAGATAGTAAGAGTTTCTACAGATATATAAAAGGAAGTGAGTAGCGAAAGTAAACGTTGGTCCCTTAGAGGATGAGACTGGAGAATTAATACAGGTTGGACCTCCCTTAACCGGGACTCCCTTATCCGGCACCACCCCTTGTCTGGGGGCGCATGATTCTAGGGGCGCATGATTCTGGGGGCGCATGCGCAGAACGTGACCGACTTCCACCCCGGCTTTGGGGCTGTGCCAACACTTGGCTCGCTGACATCCGGCCCGCCGACACTCACTGGGGCCCGCCCAGGGCACCGACCTCCTCCCCCCGCCTTCCCCCGGGCTGACCTCCCTTTATCCGGAAAAATCCCGTATTCGGCACAAGCTAGATCCAGAGGGTGCCGGACAAGGGAGGTTCAACCTGGAATGGAAAACAGGGAAATGGCAGAGACTCTGAACAAATATTTTGTATCAGTCTTCACGGTAGAAGACACTAAAAACATCCCAATAATTGATAATCAATGAGCTATTGGGAGGGGGGGGACTTAAAACAAATCACTCTCACTAGAGATAAAGTACTCGGCAAACAAAATGGGATTAAAGGCGGACAGGTCCCCTGGACCTGATGGCCTGCATCCTAAGGTCTTAGAAAGTGGCTGCAGAAATATAAACGCATTGGTTGTAATCTACTAAAATGCCCTGAATTCCGGAGAGGTCCCAGAGGGCTGGAAAATTCCTATTTAAGAAAGGAGGGAGACGGAAAGCAGGAAACTATAGACCAGTTAGCCTAACATCTGTCGTTGGGAAAATGCTGGAATCCATCATTAAGGAAGTAGTAGCAGGACATTTAGAAAATCATAATGCTGTCAAGCAGAGCCAGCATGGTTTTATGAAAGGGAAATCATGTTTGACAAATATGCTGGAGTTCTTTGAGAATGTAACGAGCAGGGTGGATAAGAGGGAACCAGTAAATGTTGTGTATTTGGATTTCCAGAAAGCATTCGATAAGGTGCCATATAAAAGTTTACTGCACAAGATAAGAGCTCACGGGTTTGAGGGTAATATATTAGCATGGATAGAGGATTGGCTAACTAACAGAAAACAGAGTGTTGGGATAAATGGGTCATTTTCAGGATGGCAAACTCTAACTAGTGGGGTGCCACAGGGATCAGTGCTGGGGCCTCAACGATTTACAATTTATATTAATGGCTTGGATGAAGGGACCGAGTGTAAGGTAGCCAAATTTGCTGATGATTCCAAGATAGGTGGGAAAGCAAGTTGTGAGGAGGTGCAAAGAATCTACAAAGGGATATAGATAGGCTCAGTGAATGGGCAAACATTTGGCAGATGAAGTATAATGTGGAAAAATGTGAGGTTATCCACCTTGGTAGGAAAAACAATAAAGCAAATTATTATTTAAATGGGGAGCATTTACAAAATGTTGTAGTACAGAGAGATCTGGGGGTTCTTGTACATGAAATGCAAAATGTTAGCATGCAGGTAAAGCAAGTAATCAGGAAGGCAAACAGAATGTTGGCCTTTATTGCATAGATGGAGTATAAAGGGGCTGTATGGCCTACACCTGCTCCTATTTCTTATGCTCTTATGTTTTTAAAAGTAAGGAAGTCCTGCTCCTACTGTACAGGGTGTTGGTAAGGTCACACTTGGAGTAGTGCATACAGTTTTGGTCTATTTATTTAAGGAAGGATATACTTGCATTGGAGGCAGTTCAGAGAAGGTTCACGAGGTTGATTCCCTAGATGAAGGGGTTGTCATATGAAGCAAGGTTGAGCAGGTTGGGCCTGGACTCATTGTTTGGAAGAATGAGAGGTGATCTTATTGAAACACATAAGATTCTGAGGGGGCTTGACAAGGTAGATGCAGAGAGAATGTTTCCCCTCATAGGGGAATCTAGAACTAGGGGGCATAGTTTCAGAATAAGGGGTCACACATTTAAAACAGAAATGAGGAGGAATTTCTTCTCTCAGAGGGTCGTGAATCTTTGGAATTCTCTACTCCAGAGAGTTGTGGAAGCTGGGTCTTCAAATATATTTAAGGTGGAGATACACAGATTTTTGAATAAGGGATTCAAAGGTTATGGGGAGCGGCCAGGGAAGTGGAGTTAAGGCCAGGATCAGAGCAGCCATGATCTTATTGAATGGCAGAGCAGGCTCGAGGGGCCAAATGGCCGACTCCTGCTCCTATTTCTTATGTTCTTATGGTCAACACAGCACACTAGACTGACCATAACTCACACATGATTTTGGCAGTTTATTCTACAGGACACAATATATTATCTATGCAATGAGTGAGTGTTTGTGAAGCAATATACTACATTTAATGCCAATGCTAAGTTTCTATTGGCAGTGCTTTTTGTTGATGTTCATGCTAGCTTAAAAAATTATATGTAAAGAACGATTATTAGCCTTCAACCTTTGGATCAATGCAGTGGTTTGGATATAGAATACAAAAGGTGGAAGCATAACCCGGTGTTTAGCATCTGTATGAAATGGTTTGAGTTTTATATCAATACTAAACTTGTGTAGGTGTTGAGGTTAAAACTGATTGCGCAGCAAAGTGATACCCCTCCACTTTGCTTCAGTGTCAGGTTGATTCCTCTCGAGATTTGGGCTGTAATTCAACTTTAACAATCAAGCTAGACTGTCAAGTGCACTATGCGCGACCTCCTGCAGGAGAATGTTTCAAAGAGTGCGGTATAATCCAGCCTCACACAGCTACAATGATTTAGCTAAGCTATGCCAGTGTACACAGGGTGTATTTCTTTTAGTTCAGTGGAATCATCACATATATTCTCAGTCCTCTGGCTGATATTACTTCCCAAAGCCGAGGCAATTACAGTACCACAGGGATAAGCAGCATGTGCCACAGTAAAATACAGATTTACAGCTGAAGATCTTATTCTGCACTCACTTACAGCTGTGTGCCCGAGATGAGCTCGTTCTCAGTGAAGCATTAAACCTCATTTTACTATGATCATCAGATATGTGGTAGTTATCGTCACCACAAAGCAATTGCTTTTGCTGCTATTGTGTTATGCAGCCGTACAGAATGCGGAACCTCCCAGTAACCGTGGAAGATCCTTTAAAAGTAATTTAAATCAGTATGGCAGCTATAGATAAACCTGAGCATGTCACAAAGAAAGCACATTAAAAACCTTACAAAATAAAATACAACACTGCAAAAATAAAATAGAAAGCACCTAAGTGTTGATTGAGAATCGGGTGTTTTAAACCTCCAAAACCAGCCCCATCAGGCGCTGGCGTTGCACTAAATAACCAATTTAATCGTGTAAATAACCCGGGGGAGGCAGCAATGGCCATGCACTCACTGGGCCTTATCCCCTATAACAAGCCCTTCTCCAACACTCCAGGGCCACACACTCGCTGCTCCTTCCTCCCTCCACCGCCATACAATTGTTGCCCCATCTTCTCCACATCACCCCACTCCTGAGCCGGTCACTCTCCCTCCTCCTCCCCATCACTCCTGGGCTCGCCCCCACCTGCCCAAATCACTCCTGGGCTTTGCGCCAACCATCACTCTCTGGGCTCGCCCCCACCCCCTCCAAAAAAAAAAATCACTCCTCGGCTGCCCCCCACACCCAAAAATAAAAAAAATCACCCCTGGGCTCGCCCCATCACTCCGGGGCCGGACACTCTTCCCCCGGACACTCTTCCCCCAGTTCCCGGGCCGGACACTCGACGCCGGGCCGCACCTTCTCCCCGCCTCCCTCGGGAGCTCCAGCCGTTGCCCGCATTCACCTGAACTCCCGCTGCCGCCTCGCCATCACCAGCGGCCTAGCAACGGCACAACAAGGCGCTCGCCCGCCCCACAAATACCGCAACCGCTCGGCAGGCCGGGCACCCGATCGCACCGCCGAGCCCCCCGGCATCCGACGGCCGGGGACAGCGGCGCTGGGAGAAGGCGGAAAAGAAGCGTTTCTGCAGCTCTACCTGTTCCCTCAGAATCGGTCAGCCATTAGCGCAGGAGACACGGCGCTGGCAACACTACCCCGGATGGGAAGGAAAGTCAGGAGCTGGAATTACGGAGCGGAAGCCAAACCAGAGGAAAAGTTCCAGTCGGAGCGGGAGCTAAACCCTGGATCGAATTCCAACTGGAGCTGGAGATAAACCCCGAATAGAATTCCAGCTGGAGGTGGAGAGGTTGCTGTGATGACTAAGTTATCTTGCCAAGTTGTCTGCTATGGCAAAGTACAACAGATGCCTTTTTTTAAAGTTTAAACTATAAAGGAGACACTGGGTTGTTCCAGTGTCATCAAACAGAAAAAAAACGATTGAAAATGCCCACTTTTTAGAGCCAGTAGGAAAATTATAACATAAGAAATAGGAGCAGGAGTAAGCCACCTGGCCCCTCAAGTTTGCTCCGCCATTGAATAAGATAATGGCGGATCTGATCATGGACTCAGCCCGCTCCCCATAACCCTTTATTCCCTTATCACTCAAAAAATCTGTCTATCTCCGCCTTAAATATATTCAATGATCCAGCCTCCACAGCTCTCTGGGGCAGAGAATTGCATAGATTTACAACCCTCAGAGAAATTCCTCCTCATGTCAGTTTTAAATGGGCAGCCCCTTATTCTGAGACTATGCCCCCTAGCTTTAGTTTCCCCTATGAGTGAAAATATCCTCTCTGCATCCACCTTGTCGAGCCCCCTCATTACCTTATATGTTTTGATAAGATCACCTCTCATTCTTCGAAACTCCAATGAGTATAGGCTCACCCTATCTTTAAAAGTCAACCTCTTCATCTCTGGAATCAACATAGTGTACCTTCTCTGTACAGCCTCCAATGCAAGTATATCCTTCCTTAAATAAGGAAATCAAAACTGTACGCAGTACTCCAGGTGCAGCCTCACCAATACCCTGTATATTTGTAGCAGACTTCTCTGCTTTTATTCTCTCTCCCCCTTGCAATAAAGGCCAAAATTCCATTTGCCTTCCTGATTACTTACTGTACCTGCATACTAACTTATTGTGTTTTATACACAAGTACCCCCAGGTCCCTCTATACTGCAGCACTTTGCAATTTTTCTCCATTTAAATAATAATTTGCTTTTCTATTTTTTCTGCCAAAGTGGATAACCTCATATTTTCCAACATTATACTCCACTTGCCAAATTTTTGCCCACTCACTGAGCCTGTCTATATCCCTTTGGAGATTTTTTGTATCCTCCTCACAATTTGCTTTCCCACCAATCTTTGTATCATCAGCAAACTTGGCTACATTACACTCAGTCCCTTCATCCAAGTCATTAATATTGATTGTAAATAGTTGAGGCCCCAGCACCTATCCCAGCGGCACCCTGCTCGTTACTGCTTGCCAACCGGAAAATGACTCATTATCCAGACTCTCTGTTTTCTGTTAGTTAGCCAATTCTCTATCCATGCCAATATATGACCCCCAACCCCGTGAACTTTTATCTTGTGCAGTAACCTTTTATGTGGCTCCTTATCAAATGCCTTCTGGAAATCCAAATACACCACATCCACTGGTTCCCCCTTATCCACGCTGCTCGTTACATCCTCAAACTCCAGAAAATTTGTCAAACACGAATTCCCTTTCATAAAACCATGTTGACTCTGCTTAATTGAATTATGCTTTTCCAAATGCCCCGCTACTGCTTCCTTAATAATGGACTCTAGCATTTTCCCAATGACAGATGTTAGGCTAACTGGTCTATAGTTTCCTGCTTTTTGTCTCCCTCCTTTTTTAAACAGGGGCGTTACATTTGCGTTTTTTCAATCCGCAATACTTTAATCTATTTTCCCAGTCCACTTTAGCCATAACTTATTATTTACACTATGCGCCGCACCCTCCAGTCTCTGCAGTGCCCACCGGAAGGACAACAGATGCAAATTACAAATCGGGAAGTTATAAAAGATTTTTTTTCACCTAAAGAATAAAAAATTGCTTTTTAACTGGTGCTTCTTTCCAAAAAACAGGAAACTGCCATTGGTGCCCTGGCTCCTTTGAATTTTTGGTGTGACGACAAATCTGCCTCTGGAATGAAAGAAACAGATTTAGTTTGGTAAACCAGGGAGTCAGCTCAGTCTCCTGAAATACAAAATACTACCACTGTACAGCCAATGAGTTGTGATGCAAGGTACCAGGCAAGGTAATTGAAGCAGGCAGTAAAAATGGGTTCAAGAGGCAATTAGAAACATTTCTAGAAGGAGAGGAATTCAGCAATACTTGAAGTGAAATTTTAATAAGGGGTACTTTAACTCCACCAAGTAACTTGATCTTCCGTGACCAATGGGCACTGCAAGACTATAGTTTCCGCTAGTTTGTACTGGTTTCACCAGCGCAATTCGCCTGAAATCGGCAAAACCAGGTGTAAAAAAAATCGAGGAATTTTAAGCAGTTACATCGAGCATTAATCGAGTTTCCGCGATCTTTATCACTGGTTTAAAACACATCACAGCACCGCCCATAAAGTCTGCCACGCCCCCAGATCAAAATAATGAGCACCGTGAGTTTCTACCGATTGTGCCAGTTTGCGATTGTTCGAGGAGGCACTTTGCATTTAAGCCTGTTTTTTTTTTAAGATGAAAGGCACCAGTATGCTCGTTCAAATATTAAAACATATTTAACGTACTAAAAACTGACTGGTGTAAAAGAAAGACTTGCATTTATATAGCGCCTTACATGCCTCACCGGACGTCTCAAAGCACTTTATAGCCAATGAAGTACTTTTGGAGTGTAGTCACTGTTGTAACGAGGGAAATGTTGTAATGCACACCAATGAAACAATTAAATGATTCAGTATAGTTTTATTAAAGTCATTTTCAGTGATTTAAAATCAGTTTACTCACGAGTGGTGGACTTATTAAACATGTTTATTTTTTGTCATAAACCCATTTTCATTGGTATTTATAAAACTGCACCAGGTTACCACTCTTAAATACATCAAGCAATATTTTTTAATGAAAGAAAAAAACAATTACATTCTATTATACTGCCCAATTGTGCTGGTTCATGGTAGATTTTATGTTTTGATTATGCAAATGAGTTTCAGCAGAAACTTGAACCATAATTTCACTTCGGAAAAACAGCACAATTTCAAGCGAAATTTAGGCCCAGACGGTTGATTGCGCCCAAAGCGAAAATTCTGCCCGATGCTGTTTAATAAAGAGAGATAGCAATATTATGATTCAGTTATAACGTAAGCTTCTTTCATTTTAATTGGACTTCATATTCAGAATATTATATTAGGCTTGCCTCTTCAGATGAGGGGGCACGTAGAGCTGTTGTTCCGATTCGGGTGCTGGGGTAACCCATAGAAATATAGAAAATAGATGCAGGAGTAGGCCATTCGGCCCTTCGAGCCTGCACCACCATTCAATAACATCATGGCTGATCATTCACCTCAGTACCCCTTTCCTGCTTTCTCTCCATATCTCTTGATCCCTTTAGCCGTAAAGGCCATATCTAACTCCCTCTTGAATATATCCAATGAACTGGCATCAACAACTCACTGCGGTAGGGAATTCCACAGGTTAACAACTCTCTGAGTGAAGAAGTTTCTCCTCATCTCAGTCCTAAATGGCCTGTCCCTTATCCTTAGACTGTGACCCCTGGTTCTGGACTCCACCAACATCGGGAGCATTCTTCCTGCATCTAACCTGTCCAGTCCCGTCAGAATTTTATATGTTTCTATGAGATCCCCTCTCATCTTCTAAACTCCAGTGAACACAGGCCCAGTCGATCCAGTCTCTCCTCATATGTCAGTCCTGCCATCCCGGGAATCAGTCTGGTGAACCTTCGCTGCACTCCCTCAATAGTAAGAACGTCCTTCCTCAGATTAGGAGACCAAAACTGAACACAATACTCCAGGTGAGGCCTCACCAAGGCCCTGTACAATTGCAGTAAGACCTCCCTGCTCCTATACAGAAATTCCCTCGCTATGAAGGCCAACATGCCATTTGCTTTCTTCACCGCCTGCTGCACCTGCATGCCACCCTTCAATGACTGATGTACCATGACACCCAGGTCTCGTTGCACCTCCCCTTTTCCTAATGTTCCGCCATTTAGATGATATTCTGCCTTCATGTTTTTGCCACCAGAGTGATAACCTCACATTTATCCACATTATACTGCATCTGCCATGCATTTGCCCACTCACCTAACCTATCCAATTCACCCTGCAGCCTCTTAGCATCCTCCTCACAGCTCACACTGCCACCCAGCTTATGGTCATCTGCAAACTTGGAGATATTAAACTCCATTTGTTCATCAAAATCATTTATGTATATTGTAAGTAGCGAGGTTCCCAGCACTGAGCTCTGTGGCACCCCATGAGTCACTGCCTGCCATTTTGAAAAGGACCCGTTTATCCCGACTCTCTGCTTCCTGTCTGCAACCAGTTCTTTATCCACGTCAATATATTACCCTCAACACCATATGCTTTAATTTTGCACACCAATCTCTTGTGTGGGACCTTGTCAAAAACCTTTTGAAAGTCCAAATACACCACATCCACTGGTTCTCCCTTGTCCACTCTACGAGTTGCATCCTCAAATAATTCTAGAAGATTTCTAAGCATGATTTCCCTTTCATAATTCCAGGCTGACTTGGACTGATCCTGTTACTGCTTTCCAAATGCGCTTTCCAAATCATCTTTAATAATTGATTCCAACATTTTCCCCACTACTGATGTCAGCCTAACCGGTCTATAATTACCCATTTTCTCTCTCCCTCCTTTTTTAAAAAGTGGTGTTACATCAGCTACCCTCCAGTCCATAGGAACTGATCCAGAGTCGATAGACTGTTGGAAAATGATCACCAATGCATCCACTACTTCTAGGGTCACTTCCTTAAGTACTCTGGGTTGCAGACTATTTGGCCCTGGGGATTTATCGGCCTTCAATCCCATCAATTTTCATAACACAATTTCCTGACTAATAAGGATTTCCTTCAGGTCCTCTTTCTCGCTAGACCCTCTGTCCCCTAGTATTTCCGGAAGGTTATTTGTGTCTTCCTTTGTGAAGACAGAACCAAAGTAATTGTTCAATTGGTCTGCCATTTCTTTGTTCCCCATTATAAAGTCACCTGATTCTGACTGCAAGGGATCTACGTTTGTCTTCACTAATCTTTATCACATATCTATCGAAGCTTTTGCACCTAGTTTTTATGTTCCCAGCAAGCTGCCTCTCATATTCTATTTTCCCCCTCCAAATTAAACCCTTTTTCCTCCTCTGCTGAATTCTAAATTTCTCCCAGTCCTCAGGTTTGCTGCTTTTTCTGGCCAATTTATATGCCTCTTCCTTGGATTTAACACTATCCTTAATTTCCCTTGTTAACCATGGTTGAGCCACCTTCTCCGTTTTATTTTTACTCCAGACAGGGATGTACAATTGTTGAAGTTCATTCATGTGATCTTTAAAAGTCTGCCATTGCCGATCCACCGTCAACCCTTTAAGTATCATTCGCCAGTCTATTCTAGCCAATCCACGTCTCATACCATTTGAAGTTACATAAGAACATAAGAATTAGGAACAGGAGTAGGCCATCTAGCCCCTCGAGCCTGCTCCGCCATTCAACAAGATCATAGCTGATCTGGCCATGGACTCAGCTCCACTTACCCGCCCGCTCCCCATAACCCTTAACTCCCTTATTGGTTAAAAATCTATCTATCTGTGATTTGAATACATTCAATGAGCTAGCCTCAATTGCTTCCTTGGGCAGAGAATTCCACAGATTCACAACCCTGTGGGAGAAGAAATTCCTTCTCAACTCAGTTTTAAATTGGCTCCCCCGTATTTTGAGGCTGTGCCCCCTAGTTCTAGTCTCCCCGATCAGTGGAAACAACCTCTCTGCCTCTATCTTGTCTGTCCCTTTCATTATTTTAAATGTTTCTATAAGATCACCCCTCATCCTTCTGAACTCCGACGAGTAAAGACCCAGTCTACTCAATCTATCATCATAAGGTAACCCCCTCATCTCCGGAATCAGCCTAGTGAATCGTCTCTGTACCCCCTCCAAAGCCAGTATATCCTTCCTTAAGTAAGGTGACCAAAACTGCACGCAGTACTCCAGGTGCGGCCTCACCAATACCCTGTACAGTTGCAGCAGGACCTCCCTGCTTTTGTACTCCATCCCTCTCGCAATGAAGGCCAACATTGCATTCGCCTTCCTGATTACCTGCTGCACCTGCAAACTTTTTTTTTGGGGGGGATTCATGCACAAGGACCTTTACTTGGGTGAGGCCTGGAGTTGGATGGTCTAGAGTCGACCGCCTTTACGTGTCTCGGGCGTACGTTTCCTGCGTCCCGGCGGCCTCCATGCGGCCGGTGCCGTGTTCGGACCACCACCTGGTGTGGGCGGAGCTCGCTTCGCTCCGCGCGAGGACGGGGTCCGCGTACTGGCACTTTAACAACCGACTGCTGGAGGACGTGCGGTTCCAGGACTCGTTCCGTCGATTCTGGTCCGACTGGAGAAGGAAGCAGGGGGGCTTCCCCTCCTTGAGGCTATGGTGGGACGTGGGCAAGGCTCACGTCCGCGTCTTCTGTCAAGAGTACGCGAGGGGGTCGACCAAGAGGCGGGCGGCCAGAGTCGGGCGCCTAGAAAAAGAGGTGCTCGACCTGGAAGCCCGTCTCGGTCAAGTCGTCCAGGACCCGGCCCTGCGGACGGTGTACGAAGCGAAGAAGGCCGCGCTGAAGGACCTGCAGCTCGTCGGGTCCCGAGGCGCGTTCGTGAGGTCGCGGATCCGGTTCCTGCGGGATCTGGACCGCGGCTCCCCCTTCTTCTACTCGCTGGAAAAAAGGCAGAGTGTCCGTAAGCAGCTCTTGACGCTGCTGGCCGACGACGGCTCTCTCGTCTCGGATCCGGAGGGCGTCAACAACAGGGCCCGTGAATATTACGGGGCTCTGTTCTCTCCGGATCCGTCCAGCGAGGAAGCGCGTAGAGTTTTGTGGGAGGACCTGCCGAAGGTCAGCCCGGAGGGCGCCGAAAATCTGGAAGCTCCGCTAAGCCTGGCGGAGCTGACCGGTGCCCTCGCCCGGCTCTCGAGGGGAAAATCCCCGGGGCTGGACGGGCTGACCGTGGAGTTCCACAGGGCGTTCTGGGACGTCCTGGGGAGCGACTACGCGCGGGTCCTGGGGGAAAGTCTGGCGACCGGGGAGATGCCCCTCTCTTGGCGCAGGGCAGTCATCGTCCTGCTGCCTAAGAAGGGCGATCTCCGCCTCCTTAAGAACTGGCGCCCGGTCTCCCTCCTCAGCACGGACTACAAAATCTTCGCCAGGGCGATGTCTGCTCGCCTTGGTGCCGTGCTGGACCACATGATCCACCCCGACCAGTCCTACACGGTCCGGTGCCGGACAATCCACGATAACATCCATCTGGTCCGGGACCTCATCCATTGTTCCCAGGAGGCTGGTCTGTCGGTCGCCTTCCTATCCCTCGACCAAGAGAAAGCGTTCGACAGGGTGGATCACGACTATCTGCTCGGAACTCTGCGCGCTTTCGGGTTCGGGACGCATTTCGTCGCCCGGATCCGACTTTTGTATGCCGCCGCGGAGTGTCTGATTAAGGTTAACGGGTCCTTGACGGCGCCCCTTCGCTTTAGGAGAGGGGTGCGCCAGGGATGCCCCATGTCCGGCCAGTTATACGCCGTTTGCGTGGAGCCTTTCCTGCGCCTCTTGCAGACGAGGTTGACGGGACTGGCTCTGCAAGGGCCGGGCGTGGAGGTCGTCCTCTCGGCTTACGCCGATGACGTGCTCCTCGCGGTAGAGAATCCCGCTGACCTGCGGAGGATGCGTGAGTGCCAGGAGATTTACTCGGCCGTGTCCTCCGCCAGGATCAACTGGGAGAAATGTTCCGGACTCCTGGTGGGTCAGTGGCGGGTGGACTCCCTGCCGGAGGAGCTCAGGCCTTTTGCCTGGAGCACGACCCATCTCCTCTATCTGGGAGTCTACCTTAGCCCCGACGAGGGAGCCTGGCCGGCGAACTGGCAGGAGCTGGAGGCCAAGGTCGCCGCTCGCCTAGGGCGCTGGACAGGACTGCTCCGAATGCTGTCCTACAGGGGTCGAGCGCTAGTCATAAACCAGCTGGTGGCCGCAATGCTGTGGTACCGGCTGGTCACTTTGACCCCTCCCCCTGCGTTTGTCGCCAAGATACAGAAGAAGCTGGTGGACTTCTTCTGGAACAACAGGAAGCACTGGGTCTCTGCTGCGGTCTTGAGTCTCCCGCTTGAGGAGGGCGGTCAGTCGTTGGTGTGCGTCAGCGCCCAGCTCGCGACTTTCCGTCTTCAGACCCTGCAGAGATACCTTTACGTCGAGCCCCCTCCTAGGTGGTGTGCTCTGGCGAGGTATTTCTTCCACCAGCAGCGCGACCTCAATTATGACACGCAGCTCCTGTTTGTGAACTTGGGGGGTGCCAGGACCGCCCTCCGGGAGCTGCCTGTCTTTTACAGGGAACTCATCAGGGTCTGGAACAAAGTCTCCACCAAGCGCAGCTCTCCGCCGGCTGGAGTGGCGGCCGTCCTGCAGGAGCCGCTGCTCGGGAATCCGTACCTCCACGACCGAGGTTTTATGTGGCGGTCGGAAGAGAGGGCTGTGGCTGGTGAGGTGACCAGGGTCAGGGACCTGCTCGATGGCGGAGGAGCGGGCTGGATGGCGCCAGACACGCTGGCGCGGCGCCTAAACTCTGCCAACGTCCGCCACGCGGCCGATGCCATCGAGTCGCTAAAAACAGCTCTGGGCCCTGACTCCGTTAGGTGCATCGAGGAGGCTCAAGCACGTGGGGAGATCCCGTCCGAACTGACCCCCGTCCGGACGGAATTCCTCATCGGCGCCAAACCCCGGAACCTCCCTCGGGGGCCGGCGCCTCACAACTTGAGCCGCCTCGGGGAAATCCCCTCCGTGCCTTTCAGTTCCGCGCGGAGGGGTTTCCTGTACGGGCTGCTCCTGCAGACTCTCAACTTTGCCATCCTCGCCGGCCGTCCGGACACGCCATGGCGTACCATCTTGCCGTCCAGAGGAGGCGGGGGTCCCCGATGGAGGGCACTCTACGCAGGGGTCCTCCCACTATTCATCGGGGACTTGGCCTGGAGGGTGGTGCACGGAGCAGTGCCGTGCAACAAATTTTTAAGCCGGTTCACGGACTCCCAGGCCGCCTGCAATTTCTGCGGTCTGGAAGAGTCCGTGTTCCATGTTTTTATGGAGTGCACAAGGTTGCAGCCCCTGTTTTATTATTTGAAGGGGCTGCTCCTGAAATTCTGGCTGCACCTCAGTCCCACTCTCCTGATCTTTGGGCGCCCTGTGCGGAGGGGAGCGGGTAGGTCCGAAGGCCTCCTCGTAGGACTGCTCCTGGGCACGGCCAAGGGTGCCATCAGCCGGTCCAGGCAGCGGGCGGTCGAGGGGGTCGTTCAACCTGACTGCCTGCCTCTCTTCCGCTCTTACATCCGGTCCAGGGTGTCCTTGGAGATGGAGCACGCGGTGTCCACCGGTACACTCGCGGCCTTCCGCGAGAGGTGGGCACCGGAGGGACTGGAGTGCATCATCACGCCCGGCAACCAAATTTTAATTTGATTTTACGTTTTAAAGTTTAATTTGTTTCAATTGCCGGTGCTTTTAGTGTCCCCCTCCCCTTTTATAGGGGGCACTTGGAAAAATGAGATTTTAGCGCCCAAAAAAAAACCAAAAAAAAAAGAAAAACAAAAAAAAAACCACAAAAAAAAGGAAAAAAAAGGGGCCTTGGAAATGTCTGCTGTGTCACCCAGGCGGGTGGCACGGTTTAATGTTTATGTTTTTTTTCAGGTAAACTCAAAAGAGTTTCATGCACAAGGACCCCCAGGTCCCTCTGTACCGCAGCATGTTGTAATTTCTCCTCATTCAAATAATATTCCTCTCTGTGTCCTCTACACAATCCGTTTCCCACTAATCTTTGTGTCATCTGCAAATTTTGTTACACTACACTCTGTCCCCTCTTCCAGGTCATCTATGTATCATGTAAACAGTTGTGGTCCCAGCACCGATCCCTGTGGCACACCACTAACCACTGATTTCCAACCTGAAAAGGATCCATTTATCCCAACACTCTGCTTTCTGTTAGTTAGCCAATTCTCTATACATGCTAATACATATACATGCTAATACATTACTTTTCCTTAAGTTCAGGACCCTAGTCTCTGAATTAACTGTGTCACTCTCCATCTTAATAAAAAATTCTACCATATTATGGTCACTCTTCCCCAAGGGACCTCGCACAACAAGATTGCTAATTAGTCCTTTCTCATTACACATCACCCAGTCTAGGATGGCCAGTCCTCTAGTTGGTTCCTCGACATATTGGTCTCGAAAACCATCCCTAATACACTCCAGGAAATCCTCCCCCACTGTACTGCTACCAATCTGTATATAAATTAAAGTCGCCCATGATAACTGCTGTACCTTTATTGCACGCATCCATAATTTCTTATTTGATGCTGTCCCCAAACTCACTATTACTGCTTGGTGGTCTGTACACAACTCCCAGTAGCGTTTTCTGCCCTTTGGTATTCCGCAGCTGTACCCATACAGGTTCCACATCATCCAAGCTAATGTCCTTCCTTACTATTGCATTAATTTACTCTTTAACCAGCAACGCTACCCCACCTCCTTTTCCTTTCTGTCTATCCTTCCTGAATGTTGAATACCCCTGGATGTTGAGGTCCCAGCCTTGGTCATCCTGGAGCCATGTCTCCGTAATGCCAATTATATCATATTCGTTAATAACTGCCTGCGCAGTTAATTCGTCCACCTTATTACGAATACTCCTCGCATTGAGGCACAGAGCCTTCAGGCTTGTCTTTTTAACACACTTTGTGCCTTTAGACTTTTGCTGTAATGTGGCCCTTTTTGATTTTTGCCTTGGGTTTCTCTGCCCTCCACTTTTACTTTTCTTCTTTCTATCTTTTGCTTCTGCCCCCATTTTACTTCCCTCTGTCTCCCTGCATAGATTCCCATCCCCCTGCCATATTAATTTAACCCCTCCCCAAGAGCACTAGCAAACACTCCCCCGAGGACAATGGTTCCGCGGAGTCCTGCCCAGGTGCAGACCGTCCAGTTTTTACTGGTCCCACCTCCCCCAGAACCAGTTCCAATGTCCCAAGAATTTGAATCTCTCCCTCCTGCACCACTCCTCAAGCCATGTATTCGTCTTAGCTATCCTGCAATTCCTACTCTGACTAGCACATGGCACTCGTAGCAATCCTGAGATTACTACCTTTGAGGTCCTGTTTTTTAATTTAACTCCTAGCTCCCTAAATTCAGCTTGTAGGACCTCATCCCATTTTTTACCTATATCGTTGGTATCTATATGCAGCACGACAACTGGCTGCTCACCTTCCCCCTCCAAAATGTCCTGCAGCCACTCCAAGACAACCTTGACCTTGCACCAGGGAGGCAACATAGCATCCTGGAGTCTCGATTGCGGCCGCAGAAACGTCTATCTATTCCCCTTACAATAGAATCCCCTACCACTATAGCTCTCCCACTCTTTTTCCTGCCCTCCTGTGCAGCTGGGCCATCCAGGGTGCCATGAACTTGGCTGCTGCTGCCCTCCCCTGATGAGTCATCCCCCCCAACAGCACCCAAGGCGGTGTATCTGTTTTGGAGGGGGATAACCGCAGAGGACCCCTGCACTACCTTCCTTCCACTGCTCTGCCTGATGGTCACCCATTCCCTATCTCTCTGAGTATTTGTTACCTGCGGTGTGACCAACTCACAAAATGCGCTATTCACGACATCCTCAGCATTGCAGATGCTCCAGGGTGAATCCATGCGCAGCTCCAGTGCCGCGGTCTTTCAGGAGCTGCAGCAGGATGCACTTCCTGCACGTGTAGTCCCTGACTTCCCATATAGCACAGGAGGAGCATGACACGGGTCTGGGCTCTCCTGCCATGACTTAACCCTTAAATTAACTTAATTTGCCAACAGTGTCAAAGGTTACCTACTGATAAGAAAATAAAAGAAGAAAAAAAAGATTAAATACTCACCAATCCACCAGCCAATCACTTACCCGCTTGGCTGTGACGTCACCTTTCGATTTCTTTCTACTTCTTTGTTTTACCTTCAGTCTCTGCACCAGCTGGCCCCTCGGACTGCTGCCGCTCCTCTCGCTGCCGCCGCCCTGTGTAATCCCACGCCGCTCCTATTGCGATGCTGGCTCCTCGGACTGCCCTAGGTTTGCTCTAGGTCACCTTTATTGGTTCAATCAAAAATAGGTGTAACCGTTGCTCCTACTACAATCTGTGGACACCACAGGATGTTAATTATCATATTGATTAGATCAACAAAATACTGGTTTGTTTACTTTAAATGCTTTTCAGTTTGATTGGACCTTGAGTTATATTAATGGTGCCTCAAATGAGGGGGATACTTGTAAAGCTGTTTTTTCCAGTTCGTGACAACCAAACACTACCTTAACCAGTGCTACAAGAACTGTATCTTCCACATGTCTACACAAGGAATTCTGAGGAAGTGGGGTGGGGGCTGGGGGGCTGGGGGGCGGCGGGAGGGTGGTGGCTCTCAACCCCAGCAGTCCTGTTGGTCTTTAAATAAACATTAACATCTGCAAGAGATTGCTACGTTCACTGGCAAACTCATTTCATAAAAGGCTCCATGTTCCAAACAAGAATGATTAACTTAGCTTTAAGAGCCACTTGTGATAATGTATCCCAAATCCTAATTCTTTTGCACAAAAAAATTCTTCAAACCTCCGTCTTTATGGGGTGGATTTTACCAACCTCGACGGGTCCCGGCCCCGCAGCTGTGTTGATCTGGGTCTCCGACATGATTTTACCTTGTTAAGCCCGCCCTGCAAGGTTCCCAGCCAATTAAAAGGAAGAGGGTCTGATGACATCATCTGGTGACGTTTCATCAGCCGGATTCCTTAAAGGGACCATGCCCACATATATTTTGACAGTTATGTTGTCAGTGTTTTACAGCATTAAGTTGCGGCAAACACTGACATGCACCGCACAAAGGTGCACGGCTGATGCTTATGGAGGGAGATACAGCACGCAGGGAGGTACTCTTCTTCCCTTCCAATGGGCAGAAGAGACGTTCCCCAGGAGACCTGTCATGTATTCTACTGTCATTGTAATCCATGTATAAACTGAGCTAAGTTGTACACCGTGAGAGCACTGACCACTAGTTGGTGAACTTGTGGGAGACACTCCTAATCTGGACTTTCAGGTATAAAAGGGGAAGCTCCACCCATCTTCTCCACTTCAGTGCTGGCTAATAAAGGACTTGTCACAGAATGACCTTCTCTCTAGTATGGGCCTCGTGTGCATTTGTACTGTATAGAAGGACATATTATTGGCGACGAGCAACTGGGATTTAAACCATGCTTGCATGGCCACTAGCAGCACAGACGAGAGGTACTGCTTTGGTGATGATTGGGACGATTTTATTGAGAGACCACAGCAAAGTTTCGTCACTAAGGAATGGCTGGGACAGGATTCGGCCGACAAACGCAGGGCTCATCTCCTGACGGTTTGTGGATCCAGGACGTACTCCCTGATGAAGGACCTTCTAGCGCCAGAGAAGCCGGCGGACAAGACTTTTGAAGAGCTCAGTAAGTTGATCGGGGAACACTTTAAACCGGCGAGCAGCATGCACATGGCGAGACACCGGTTTTACACGCACTGTGGGCGAGAAGGGCAAAGCGTTCCTGACTTCGTGGCAGACCTCCGGTGACTGGCGAGCCTATGTGAGTTCCCAGATGCATGCAGAGCGGAGATGCTGCGAGACTTTTTTTATTGAGGGCATCGGGCATGCTGGGGTTTTCAGGATACTGATTGAGACCAAAGACTTGACCCTGGAAACAGCGGCTTTGATGGCCCAGACATTTATCTCAGGGGAGGAAGAGACCAGAATGATGTTTGACAAAAATCTTGGTTTAAATGCAGCAAATGGACAGGGAGTCAAAATTTTTAATGCGGCACACAGTTCTCCAGGCAGACAGGGGCAATCAGACATGCCCGAGCATGTAGTCGAACCCAAAGGGAGAATTCAACAGAGACAATGGCGAGCTGAACGGCGATTCATGCCATCGCAAGAGACAATGCGGTCAGTAATGGGGCCATCAACACCTATCAAGGGTGCGTTTTGAGGACAGTTACAGAGACAGTCAGAGACGATCGACTGGTAATGGACCTTTTGTTTCCAACAACGGCTCATGTTGGAGGTGTGGAGGCAAACACACAGCCAGAGCTTCAGGTATCAGCAACATACCTGCAGAAATTGCAACGTCAGCGGTCACTTGCCCATCCACCTCCACGGAAGTGTGTGGGGGGCCTGACCCATCCACCTCCATGGCACAAACCTGGTATTGCAGTACTTCCAGGAACGGTGCAGTGGCTCTAGGCCTTTTGGCTAAGAGCATTGGCGCAGAGTGATCCTTGATGTGTGCAAGGTGACCTCTGGCGTTTGTGATTTGACAAAGAATTGGAAAGATTGGCAACGAAAAAAAAAAAAAAAAAAATATGTGCAGGGAGCCTGCAGCCAGGTTGATGTATGAGGAGGACAGGCCCAATGTAAGCCCTACGAGGCCAAATGGACACTGGGGGAAATCGCTGGAAGCTGAAGTTCAGCGAGTTCATGTGGAGCACATATACAGTTCAGACACAAGGACGCCACCGATAATGATGAAAGTGCTCCTCAATGGCATCCCAGTATCAATGGAGCTAGACACGAGGGCCAGCCAGTCCCTGATGAGTATCAAACAGTTCAAAAGGTTGTGGGTGTCCAAGGCCAGGAGGCCAAAATTATTGCCGATTAACGCACAGCTATGGACATATACAAAGGAGATCATTCTGGTGCTAGGCAGCGCCACAGTAGTCATGACCCACAAAGATTTGAAGAACAGGTTGCCACTCTGGATTGTCCCGGGGGACGGTCCCGCACTGCTGGGGAGGAGTTGGCTTGCTGTCATGAACTGGAAATGGGGCGATGTCAATGCAATTTCTTCTGTGGAGCAAATATCATGCTCACAGGGTCTGGACAAATTTGACTCACTATTTCAACCCGGCATCAGCACTTTCATGGGGACCAAGGTAGTGATTCACATAAACCCGAACGTCAGGCCAGTACACCACAAGGCCAGAGCGGTGCCATACGTGATGCGGGAAAAGATAGAAGGTGAATTGGACCGCATGCTGAGGGAAGGCATCATCTCGCCAGTCGAATTCAGTGACTGGGCGAGCCCGATTGTGCTGGTGCTCAAAGCGGATGGGTCGGTCAGGATGTGTGGTGATTACAAGGCCACCATCAATCGGGTGTCACTCCAAGACCAGTAACCGCTACCGAGAGCAGAGGACCTCTTTGCAACGCTATCCGGTGGCAAACTTTTTTCAAAATTGGACCTGACCTCAGCTTACACGACCCAGGAGCTGGTGAGTGAGTCGAAGAAGCTGACCACCATCACGACACACAAGGGGTTGTTTGAGTACAACAGATGTCCGTTTGGGATTCGCTCGGCCGCCGCGATCTTTCAACGAAACATGGAAAGTCTCCTCAAGTCGATTCCAAGGACAATGGTTTTTCAAGACGACATCCTCATCACGGTTGTGATACTGAAGAACACCTCCACAAACAGGAGGAGGTGCTACGCAGACTGGACTGGACAGGTCTGCGACTTTAAAAGGCAGTGCGTCTTCCTGGCTCCAGTGGTAGAATTCCTGGGGATGAGGGTAGCAGCAGACGGGATCAGACCTACTGCGTCCAACACGGAAGCGTTCCAGAGAGTACCCAGACCACGTAACACAACGGAGCTGCGTTCGTTCCTAGGGCTCCTGAACTATTTTAGTAACTTTCTTCGCAAATTGAGCACGTTGTTAAAGCCGCTACACATGCTCCTACGCAAAGGTTGCGAATGGGGACAACCAGGAAAGGGCTTTTGACAGAGCACACAATTTGTTATGCTCCAACAATCTGTTAATGCTATATGACCCATGTAAGAAACTTGTTTTAACGTGCGATGCGTCGTCCTATGGGGTCGGGTGTGTGTTGCAGCATGTTAATGCCAAGGGTCAGTTACAGCCGCTGGCTTATGCCTCCAAAAATCTGTACCAGTTAGAAAGGGGCTACAGGATGGTAGAAAAGGAAGCGCTTGCATGTGTATATGAAGTAAAAAAAAATGCACCAGTACCTGTTTGGCAGGAAATTTGAGCTGGAGACAGATCACAAACCCCTAACGTCCCTTTTGGCCGACAACAAGGCCATAAATGCAAATGTGTCACCTGCATACAGATGTGGGCACTCATGTTAGCCGCATATGACTATACAATTCGGCACAGACCGGGCACTGAAAACTGCGCCGATGCACTCAGCAGGCTCCCACTAGCCACCACCGAGGGGGCAACCGAGCATGCTGCTGAGATGGTCATGGCTGTTGAAGCTTTCGAAAGCGAAGGCTCACCCAGGACAGCCTGTCAGATCAAAGTCTGGACAAATAGAGACCCACTACTGTCTTCAGTCAAGAAAT
The DNA here is from genome assembly GCF_044704955.1 of Pristiophorus japonicus. NCBI lineage: Eukaryota > Metazoa > Chordata > Chondrichthyes > Pristiophoridae > Pristiophorus > Pristiophorus japonicus. The sequence goes on along the minus strand of NC_091988.1, from coordinate 176,483,452 downwards.
GTGTCCTGAATGGGGACTGGGCAGCCACACACAGGGCATGCCCTGAGGAATTCAAACCATTTCACAGGCGCAAGGATGAACTCTCGATTCAAGCTGATTGCCTACTATGGGGAAACCGAGTAGTCATGCCCCAGATAGGCAGAGAGGCGTTCATCCGAGAACTCCACAATGAGCACTCGGGCATTGTCATGGTGAAGGTAATTGCCAGGTCACACGTTTGGTGGCCAGGGATAGATGCAGACCTGGAACTTTGTGTTCGCTCGCTTTGTGTCTTAATGCAACGAGTATCCGTAATAAGGTGGATGAATTAACTGTGCAAATAGATGTTAACAAATATGATGTGATTGGGATTACAGAGACGTGGCTCCAGGATGATCAGGGCTGGGAACTCAACATCCAGGGGTATTCAACATTCAGGAAGGATAGAACAAAAGGAAAAGGAGGTGGGGTAGCATTGCTGGTTAAAGAGGAGATTAATGCAATAGTTCGGAAGGACGTTAGCTTGGATGATGTGGAATCTATATGGGTAGAGCTGCAGAACACCAAAGGGTAAAAAACATTACTGGGAGTTGTGTACAGACCTCCAAACAGTAGTAGTGATGTTGGGGAGGGCATCAAACAGGAAATTAGGGGTGCATGCAATAAAGGTGCAGCAGTTATAATGGGTGACTTTAATATGCACATAGATTGGACTAACCAAATTGGAAGCAATACGGTGGAGGAGGATTTCCTGGAGTGCATAAGGGATGGTTTTCGAGACCAATATGTCGAGGAACCAACTAGGGGGGAGGCCATCTTAGACTGGGTGTTGTGTAATGAGAGAGGATTAATTAGCAATCTCACTGTGCGAGGCCCCTTGGGGAAGAGTGACCATAATATGGTGGAATTCTGCATTAGGATGGAGAATAAAACAGTTAATTCAGAGACCATGGTCCAGAACTTAAAGAAGGGTAACTTTGAAGGTATGAGGCGTGAATTGGCTAGGATAGATTGGCGAATGATACTTAAGGGGTTGACTGTGGATGGGCAATGGCAGACATTTAGAGACTGCATGGATGAACTACAACAATTGTACATTCCTGTCTGGCGTAAAAATAAAAAAGAGAAGGTGGCTCAACCGTGGCTATCAAGGGAAATCAAGGATAGTATTAAAGCCAAGGAAGTGGCATACAAATTGGCCAGAAATAGCAGCGAACCCGGGGACTGGGAGAAATTTAGAACTCAGCAGAGGAGGACAAAGGGTTTGATTAGGGCAGGGAAAATGGAGTACGAGAAGAAGCTTGCAGGGAACATTAAGACGGATTGCAAAAGTTTCTATAGATATGTAAAGAGAAAAAGGTTGGCAAAGACAAACGCAGGTCCCCTGCAGTCAGAATCAGGGAAAGTCATAACGGGGAACAAAGAAATGGCAGACCAATTGAACAAGTAGTTTGGTTCGGTATTCACTAAGGAGGACACAAACAACCTTCCGGATATAAAAGGGGTCAGAGGGTCAAGTAAGGAGGAGGAACTGAGGGAAATCCTTATTAGTCGGGAAATTGTGTTGATGAAATTGATGGGATTGAAGGCCGATAAATCCCCAGGGCCTGATGGACTGCATCCCCGAGTACTTAAGGAGGTGGTCTTGGAAATAGCGGATACATTGACAGTCATTTTCCAACATTCCATTGACTCTGGATCAGTTCCTATCGAGTGGAGGCTAGCCAATGCAACCCCATTTTTAAAAAAAGGAGGGGATTATAGACCGGTCAGCCTGACGTCAGAAGTGGGTAAAATGATGGAATCAATTATTAAGGATGTCATAGCAGCGCATTTGGAAAGAGGTGACATGATAGGTCCAAGTCAGCATGGATTTGTGAAAGGGAAATCATGCTTGACAAATCTTCTGAAATTTTTTGAGGATGTTTCCAGCAGAGTGGACAAGGGAGAACCAGTTGATGTGGTATATTTGGACTTTCAGAAGGCTTTCGACAAGGTCCCACACAAGAGATTAATGTGCAAAGTTAAAGCACATGGGACTGGGGGTAGTGTGCTGATATGGATTGAGAACTGGTTGTCAGACAGGAAGCAAAGAGTAGGAGTAAATGGGTACTTTTCAGAATGGCAGGCAGTGACTAGTGGGTTACCGCAAGGTTCTGTGCTGGGGCCCCAGCTGTTTACACTGTACAATAATGATTTAGACAAGGAGATTAAATGTAGTATCTCCAAATTTGCGGATGACACTAAGTTGGGTGGCAGTGTGAGCTGCGAGGAGGATGCTATGAGGCTGCAGAGTGAGTTGGATAGGTTAGGTGAGTGGGCAAATGCATGACAGATAAAGTAGAATGTGGATAAATGTGAGGTTATCCACTTTGGTGGCAAAAACAGAGAGACAGACTATTATCTGAATGGTGACAGATTAGGAAAAGGGGAGGTGCAACGAGACCTGGGTGTCATGGTACATCAGTCAATGAAGGTTGGCATGCAGGTACAGCAGGCGGTTAAGGCGGCAAATGGCATGTTGGCCTTCATAGCGAGGGGATTTGAGTACAAGTGCAGGGAGGTGTTGCTACAGTTGTACAGGGCCTTGGTGAGGCCACACCTGGAGTATTGTGTACAGTTTTGGTCTCCTAACTTGAGGAAGGACATTCTTGCTATTGTGGGAGTGCAGCGAAGGTTCACCAGACTGATTCCCGGGATGGCGGGACTGACCTATCAAGAAAGTCTGGATCAACTGGGCTTGTATTCACTGGATTTCAGAAGAATGAGAGGGATCTCATAGAAATGTTTAAAATTCTGATGGGTTTAGACAGGTTAGGTGCAGGAAGAATGTTCCCAATGTTGGAGAAGTCCAGAACCAGGGGTCACAGTCTAAGGATAAGGGGTAAGCCATTTTGGCCCGAGATGAGGAGAAACTTCTTCACCCAGAGAGTGGTGAACCTGTGGAATTCTCTACCACAGAAAGTTGTTGAGGCCAATTCACTAAATATATTCAAAAAGGAGTTCGATGAAGTCCTTACTACTAGGGGGATCAAGGGGTATGACGAGAAAGCAGGAATGGGGTACTGAAGTTGCATGTTCAGCCATGAACTCATTGAATGGCAGCGCAGGCTAGAAGGGCCGAATGGCCTACTCCTGCACCTATTTTCTATGTTTCTATGGGCCCAAGTTTCCACATGATTTGCGCCTGATTTTTAGGAACAACTGGTGGAGAACGGACTATCTTAGAAATCACAATTCTCCACATTTTTTTTTCTGCAGTTCTAGTCAGTTAGAACAATTTCACTTTGGAACAGAATTTTTTCTTCAAAAGGGGGCTTGTACGGCCACTGATGCCTGATTTCAGAGTTTCCACAGTGAAAACGTACTCCAAACTAACTTAGAATGGAGCAAGTGAAGATTTTTGTAGAACTGAAAAAACCTGTTCTACACATTAAAAAATCAGGCGCAGGTTACAAATTAGGCGTCCAGAACGAAGTGTGGGGGGGGGAGGGGGGGGGGGAAGGGAAGTCATTAAATTCTATAATAAATCCTTATTTATACTTATACAAATATTATACAAATAAATCCAACCTGAATAAAAATTTATAAGCAAAGAAAAGATTAAATAAACCATCTTCCTACCTGTGCTTCAGCCAGAGAGAATGCTGCAGGAAGCCTCACAAGTTGAGGCAGCCGTTCGTTCCCGCGGGGGGGGGGGGAAAGAAGGCAGCGTTCGTTACCGCGGGGGGGGGGGGGGGAAGGAGGCAGCGTTCGTTACCGCGGGGGGGGGGGGGAAAGAAGGCAGCGTTCGTTACCGCGGGGGGGGGGGGGGAAGGAGGCAGCGTTCGTTACCGCGGGGGGGGGGGGAAGGAGGCAGCGTTCGTTACCGCGGGGGGGGGGGGCGGGGAGGGAAGGAGGCAGCCGTTCGTTACCGCGGGGGGGGGGGGGGGGAAGGAGGCAGCGTTCGTTCCCGCGGGGGGGGGGGGGGAAGGAGGCAGCGTTCGTTCCCGCGGGGGGGGGGGGGGAAGGAGGCAGCGTTCGTTACCGCGGGGGGGGGGGGGGGGGGGAAGGAGGCAGCGTTCGTTCCCGCGGGGGGGGGGGGGGAAGGAGGCAGCGTTCGTTACCGCGGGGGGGGGGGGGGGCGGGGAGGGAAGGAGGCAGCCGTTCGTTACCGCGGGGGGGGGGGGGGGGAAGGAGGCAGCGTTCGTTCCCGCGGGGGGGGGGGGGAAGGAGGCAGCGTTCGTTCCCGCGGGGGGGAGGGGGGGGGGCGGAGGAGGAAGCCGTTCCTGACGGCGGGCGGCGGGGGGGGGGAGGGAAATGGCTGCCTCAACTTTCTGAGGCATCCTGCAGCCTTCTCACTGCTGCAAGAAGCCTCAGTGCTGATGTGCTGATGGCAATGTGCTTTTATCAAAAAATTTTCAAAAATTAAACAGCTACAAAGAACTACAAAAATGGCCGAGTGCCAATGTTTCTTTCACACTGCGAGTGCGCGAACGCTTCAACGCGCATCTGCGGGGTTGCCGGCAGGAAAAAAACTAATTTAAATGGTACCTGCCCCCTCCCACTTACAAAATCGGCGCGAGTGGTAGGCTCCGCCCCCCTGGGCACCGCGCCAAGCAGACATGGAGCTGCAGGGCGCTCCAGAATCGCACGTTTTTTTTCCAGCGCCATTTTCGGTGCGAAAAACGGGCGCCCAGCTCGGAGGGGAGCCCGTTTTTTATCATGTGGAAACTTGGTCCCATTGTTTCTATGTAACACGTGTGCCCAGCTGGGCAATGCGCCCAGGGAAGCCCCCCTTAGCCCCTGGTCCTGGCCCACCAAGCCATGGTCACACATCCATGTGGACAACGCAGGTCCTTTCATGGGAATAATGTTTTTGGTTGTAGTCGACGCCTACTCCAAATGGATCGAGTGTGACATTCTCAATTCAAGCACATCCTCTGCCACGGTAGAAAGTCTACGGGCAATGTTCGCCATCCATGGTCTACCGGACGTCTTGGTCAGCGACAATGGCCCGTGCTTTACAAGCATTGAATTCCAGGACTTCATGGCAGGAAATGGTATCAACCACGTCAGAATGGCACCGTTCAAGCAGGCCTCAAACGGCCAGGCGGAACGAGCAGTGCAGATAATCAAACTTGGGATGCTCAGAATCAGGTTCCTACAAAGCCGCTTATCACGCCTCCTGTTGGCCAATAGATCGCGACCACACTCGCTCACAGGGGTTCCACCCGTAGAGCTGCTAATGAAAAGGACGCTCAAAACCAGGTTATCCCTTATACACCCCACCATGAAAGAAATTGTTGAGAGCAGGCGCCAGTCACAATGTGATTACCATGATGGGAATGCGAGGGCGTGATGTATTGATGTCAATGACCCTGTCTTTGTCCTCAACTACGCTGCAGGGCCCAAATGGCTCGCAGGCACTGTGATTGCCAAAGAGGGGAATAGGATTCTGGTAGTTAAACTTACCAATGGACAAATCTGCCGCAAACACGTGGATCAAACAAAAAGGAGGTTCAGCAACCCATAGAAGACACAGAGGAAAAACACGATGTAGAGTTCACTCCACCACAGGTGACCGAACACCGGAACCAAGTGGAGGAGAGCCCAATCACTGACTCAGGCAGTCCGGACAGGCCTGAGGCACTGCAAACAGCTGACACTCCGGCCAGCGCCCAACAACCGGAGCCCCAACTCAGGCGCTCTACAAGGGAGCGTAAACCACCAGAGAGACTTAACCTGTGATCCTTTGGCGGGGAGGTGATGTCATGTATTCTACTGTCATTGTAATCCATGTATAAACTGACCTAAGTTGTATACCATGAGAACACTGACCACTAGGTGGTGAATTTGTGGGAGACACTCCTAACCTGGACTTTCAGGTATAAAAGGGGAAGCTCCACCCATCTTCTCCACTTCAGTGCTGGCTAATAAAGGACTGGTCACAGAGTGACCTTCTCTCTAGTGTGGGCCTCGTGTGCATTTGTACTGTACAGTAAGGACATATTAAGACCAACGCAGCCTGGTTGCACATTGTACAGGAGGGCACAAGCAGGGATGTCGTCAGGAGGACCAGGCACAAACCTACAAGGAATTCTGAAGAACTGTGGGTTCTCAACCCCAGCAGTCCTGTTGGTCTTTAAATAAACATTAACATCTGTAAAAGGTTGCTACAGTCACTGGCAAAACTCAGTGGATCACGAAACATTACTGCTAAGCCACACTGAATCTAATCCTGCTGTGCCACCCATCTTATCCCCATCACTCTGCCTTCCCTACCCTAATCCCGAACATCCTTAGTCACACCACCTTACCTTTCACCTCCACCCATCCCTCTCTCTCTAGCTACATTATCATATCCCCATCTCACTAGCCATCTCTCACACTCACCCTCTTCCTTGTCCAATCATACCAACTAACAACACACAAGGGTAGGCACATAACTGTACTCCCCCTTCCCCCGCAATGCTGGCGAGTGTAAAAGTAATGACTTGGGCATTGTAGAGATGCTTTCTAGTGTTGTTGTGGGTTGGTGCCAACCTGGCGCATCATGTGGCAGCCAGGATGTAGAACGTCAAGTGAAGTAAATATGGCCATGGTGAGGCCATCCCTGGCAGCAATGTGGTTGGGTGCTGATGCCCAGTGTCCTGTGCAGCATCAGGTGATTGCGGAGAAGGTTGGTATTGTTGTTGGTGATGCTAGTGTTCCTGGTGATGTTGGTGTTGGGGCAGATCGTGGTGGGATTCTGAGGACCAAGGTGAGATTTTTTCAAGAGCACCGATGCTGAAAATTGAAGTTGAGATGACAGAAGCGATCTGTTAATGGTGAGATAGATTGCTCCAAGGAGGTGACACTGGATAGAGAGTTCACTGCAAACTCCATAAAGCAGAAAAGTGTATTCCAAATCCCGAAGGCTCCAGCTTCTCTGATTGGAAATTGAACAGCTGTAAAATGGTAGCTTTTATACCACTTCTGCAGCTGTCAACTAGTCAAATCAATCCAGAGTTGTTGAGAACCCGACACACTTACCTGACGTGATACCTGAGGGACATGAACCTCGTAAAAAAAACTTGGAAAAATCCTTCGGAACTCATAAAATGCTGCTTAAATAGCTTTAAGCAGCTTGTTAACTAACACAGTTGTCTGACACATCGCTGAGTGCCAGGTCTGCAATTCACAGACAGAGCCGCCATTTTGAAAATTCACATGGAGGAAAATTCAAAGTGGACTTCCACCATGCTGTCAATCACGGCCATTTTGACAGCAGGCCAGCCTCCAAATTTGCACTCTCAGAACTGGGAATATTCTGGCCTATGATTCTATTACTCAATCTAATTTATTCCACTATGTTACTGATTCACCAAACAGCGGAAATAACCTTTCGATATTTAATCTTAGAATTTTGAACATTTCTATTCGATCGCCTCGTAACTTTGTCCGCTCAACTGAACTAGTCAAACTGTCAATCCAAGAGATAGAGAGAACTTGCAGTTATTTAGTGCTTTTCATGTCTTCAGAACATCCCAAAGTGCTTCACAGCCATTTGAAATACAGGCCCCAAGTTTCCACATGATTTGCTCCTGATTTTTAGGAGCAACTGGTGTAGAACGGAGTATCTTAGAAATCGGAATTCTCGTCATTTAGTTTGCTCCAGTTCTAGTCAGTTCGAACAGTTTCACTTTGGAACAGAATTTTTTTTTTCAAAAGAGGGCGTGTCCGGCCACTTACGCCTGTTTTCAAAGTTTCGTCAGTGAAAACTTACTCTAAACTAACTTAGAATGGAGTAAGTGAAGATTTTTGTACGCTCGAAAAAATCTTGTCTACACTTTAGAAAATCAGGTGTAGGTTACAAATCAGGTGTAGGGAATGGGCGGGGGGGGGGTGTTTAAAGGAAAGTTTACAAACATTAAACACTTCAGTTTTACAAATAAAGATCCATCATCAATAATAAATGATAAATACATCAATAAATCAACCAATAAATCAATCAAAAAAAATTAATAAGAATTTTTTTTTTTAAATCAATAAATAAAACATTTTCTACTTACCGACTGCAGCACCGGGAGCCCTCCAACAGCGTGCTGGGATGCCCCCCTCAGTGTGTCTCTGTCAGTGTCTCTATCTCTCTGTCTGTCTGTGTGTGTCTCTCATTCTCTGTCTGTCAGTGTCTGTGTTTCTGACAGCGAGGGGAGGGGGAGGAGGGGGGTAGAGGGAGAGAGGGGGGGAGCAGAGGGAGGGAAGGGGGAGAAGGGGGAGAAAGGAGATGGGGGGAAGGAGATGGGGGGAAGGAGATGGGGGGAAGGAGATGGGGGGGAAGGAGATTGGGGGGGGAAGGAGATTGGGGGGGGGGAAGGAGATTGGCGGGGGGGGAAGGAGAAGGGGGAGGGAGGCGGAACGGGCCGGGTCCGAGACTTCGGGCAGGGCCCGTCCCCAGCACCAGATTTACAGGTAGGTGGCGTTGGGTCGGGTCGCGGGAAGCGCGGGTCAGTGGGGTGGTGGGAGGGAGGTCGGTTCGTTTCGGTTCGGGTCGGGGGGAGGGAGGGAGAGGGAGGTCAGGTCGGGGGGGAGGGAGGTCAGGTCGGATCCAGTCCGGGGTGGGGGGCGGGGGGGAAGCGGGAGTCGGGTCGTGTCCGGAGGCGGGGGGAAGCGGGAGTTGGGTCCGGTCCGGGGGGGGGTGGGTGTGGAAACGGGTGTCGGGTCCGGTCCGGTCCGGAGGCAGGGGGAAGCGGGAGTCGGGTCCGGTCCGCTCCGGGGGCGGGAGCGGAGGGGGGGGGAAGCGGGAGTCGAGTCGGGTCGGGAGGAAGCAGGAGCTGGCCGTGGGAGGAGCCTTATTCACGCAGCCCCAGTGAGGCCATTGGGCCAGGGCTAGGGGCTGCGTGCTTCGGGCCCCTCCCACACAGTTTCGGGCGCCAGGAGCTACTGCACTTGTGTGCCCACTGTAGCGTGCATGTGCAGAGGTCCCGGCACTGTTTTCAGCGCAGGGACCTGGCTCCGCCCCCTACAGCTCCTGCTGCGCTGCGTCGAGGGCCAGAGGACCTGCAGGAAGCTGGAGAATCTGGAGGGTTTTTTTAGGCGCACTTTGTGGCGCGAAAAACGGGCGTCCAGGTCGGGACTGCGCCGTTCTAGGCGCGGCTCGAAACTTGGGCCCATAGTCACTGTTGTAATGTAGGGAAATAATGGAGCAGATTTGAACACAGGATGGTCCTACAAACATCAATGACATAAATGGGCAGGTAATTTGTTTGTAATGTTGAGGGATAAATGTTGGCCAGGACACTGGGAGAACTCCCTTGTTCTCTTCAAATAGTGCCATTGAATCTTTTACATCTGCCTGGGAAGACACTCAGTTTAACATCTTATACGCTTTGTGCACCATCATTTATGCTCCACAGTAAATCACTACCTAAATCCTCTAGTGTGGTTGGACTTCTGCTGGTGCTTGAAGTTCAGGTGGATGTGATAGAGTCCGTGGTGAGATACTTGGAGTTGTCGCTGTGGAAGAGCCTGACTTGATTGGCCACCTGCACTTGAGGAGACATAAAAAAAAGAGAGAAGCATTAGAAGGATCACAGCTGGTAGCTTCAGAAAATTTGTGGATATACATTGAATGGATATCATGAGTTTCTTTCTTGGAATTATGGCACTTGGGATATTAAAGCAGATCACATGGAAATGCACCAACTCTTCACCAGGAGCTTCCCCCCCAGCTATTCTCACTTCCATCTCCAGATAGTGCCCCTATATTTGGAGAGCCCTATTTTCAAAAGCTTTCATGAATTGTAGCCATTCCACCTTCAGTCATGAACCTCTGCCACTTGTTATAGGCTAACAAATGCAACAATTGATTAATTTTTGAGATTCTTTGGGGAAAGACTGCCTTCCCTGCGCTTAAGAGTTTACCCGAGACATTCTAGGGGAGGATGCTGAGGGAAGAAGCTAATGATACAAGCAAAAGTGCTATAAGCTTTTCTTGCTGGGCTGTGGTGGGCATACGGTATGTGGGTTGCAAAGTTCTCTCAGTGTCAGATGTGGTGGTGGCGGGTATATCTGATGACTTTCCAAAATGGCTTGCAGTGTCTATGAGGGTAGTTTGGTTCAAGTGCTGGACAGTGTTTCTCTCTATAACAGATCAGAGATCCTCTCCTATCTTTCCCCTTCTGGTCAAGTTGCTTAATTTTTTGCTGCATTGTAGCCAGATCCTCTGCACCATGCTTGCTGCAGTTATAGAATCTGCCACATTCTGCCATGCTTTGCTGCCCAAAATCTTGCTTACATTCTTTCCAGATGAAGAGAACAGAAGCTCCCATCTCTCTTCTACTTCCTGGAGCAGTAGCTCAATGTTTTCCTTGTCACAGGAGGAAGTCCGAATGCATAATCCAGTGTTTGAACCTGTTGTGATGATACAGTAAAAGTTTGAAAATATGATTTAAACTATTTAACTCAGTTGGCAATACAATTGGTTGGCGCTCCAGTGGCTTTTATGCTGCAATATAAATGAACATAACGACAATATGCAGCAAAGATGATGCAAAATAATGCAAAAGTCGGATCAGTGTATCAAACCTGCAGTCCCAGTCGGGATCTGCACTCAAGAAGCGTGGATCAGAAATAGGGTCTACAATAACATGGTGTTGTTCTGTGTCCCCTTTGAGTGCAAAGCCCTGCTGGGAGCATTGGATCTGTGCATTTTCCTAGTGACTTTACAGCAAAATTAAATCAGGGTCAGTGTGTCTTTCTGGCACAGAGTATCATAAACTTAATCTCTGATCCAAATAATGATTTCCAGCTGTATTCAATAAGGGCAAAAGCTTATATGAAATTAAACAATTAGCAATTTGATGATATAAAACTGCATGGAGTAAACCGAAGCCATTTAAAAATCAGCCCAGAATGCCAACATGTCATTATTACATAAGGATATCCAACCATGGTTCACTCTACTGAGAAATGGGGCTAAATGATTAGTGTTTCTGCTGCTCAAGAGATGTCTTTACATCAACACGAATGTGGTTTCTACAACATTTTAGTTCTAACTATTACTTAGATGCTTACAGTTATATTTCCATGTTTTAGTATGCTTGTGCTCTGGTTCACCAGACAGATGGGGGGATTGTCCTATGAGGAGAGATTGAGAAGACTAGACTATATTCTCTAGAGTTTAGAAGAATGAGAGGTGATCTCATTGAAATGCACAAAATTCTTACTGGGCTTGTCAGAGTAGATGCAGGGAGGATGCTTCTCCTGGCTGGGAATCGAGAACCAGGGGTCACAGTCTCAGAATAAGGGGTCGGCCATTTAGAACTGAGATGTGGAGAAATTTCCACTCAGAGGGTGGTGAATCTTTGGAATTCTCTGCCATGGAGGGCTGTGGAGGCTCAGTCTTTGAGTATATTCAAGACAGGGATCAATAAATGTTTGGATATTAAGGGAATCAAGGGATATGAGAATAGTGCAGGAAAGTGGAGTTGAGGTTGAAGATCAGCCATGATATTGAATGGCAGAGCAGCCTTGAGGGGCCGAATAGCCTACTCCTGCTCCTATTTCTTATATTCTTATGTTCTTCTATCCCTTTAAAGCAAGTATAACCTTCAGTAGAAAGACAAGGAAATGTAATTCCATAACTCCCAACGTGTGTCTTAGCAATAGAAAATAGGTGCAGGAGTAGGCCATTCGACCCTTCGAGCCTGCACCACCATTCAATAAGATCATGGCTGATCATTCCCAGTACCCCTTTCCTGCTTTCTCTCCATACCCCTTGATCCCCTTAGCCGTAAGGGCCATATCTAACTCCCTCTTGAATATATCCAATGAACTGGCATCAACAACTCTCTGCGGCAGGGAATTCCAAAGGTTAACAACTCTCTGAGTGAAGAAGTTTCTCCTCATCTCAGTCCTAAATGGCTTACCCTTTATCCACAGGAAGATGAATGTCCAGTTTAAAGCAAAACTGAATGAGACATATTGAAATCTCCCGTAAGAGGCAAACATAGTTGAATTCATCATAAGTGTTTTGTTCTTAACGCTCTAAGTTCCTCATCCTCACTTACCTGTTCAACTCCCTCTTAAAATTATTGATGGAATTAGCTTCCAACACATTTTCAGATGGCTCCTGACAACTCTCTGGTGAACAAAATTCTCCTCATCTCCCCTCTAGATATTTTGCCAATGATTTTGAATCTATGACCTCTCGTTATTGACTCACTTGCCAGAGGGAATATCTTTTCCCTATTTACTCCATGAAAACATCTCATCATCTTGAAAACCTCTAATAGGTCATCTGTTCCAAGAAGAACAGTCTTAACTTTTCTAACCTCTCCTCATAACTGAAGTCCCTAAACCCTGGTAAGATCCTGGTAAACCTCCTCTGTACCCTTTTTAAAGCCTTTACATTTTTCCTGAAGTGTGGTCACCAAAAATATCCACAATATGCCAGCAGAGGCCTAACCAGTGACTTATAAAGTTCTAGCATGATCTCTTTGCTTTTATATTCTATTTCTCTGTTTATAAACCGAATGAATTCATAATCTTTTTTTTAAACCATCTTATCAACTTGCCCTGCCACCTTTAAGGATTTGTGTATATGGACACCAAGGTCTCTCTGCTCATCTACACTTTTTAAAATGGTGCCATTTATAGTATTTCCATATTAGTCCCCCTAAAGTGCATCATTTCACACTCCTCCGCATTGAACTCCATCTGCCTTCTTCTGCATCCTTGCTTCACCATCCTGTCTATGTTACCCGAAAGCCTATAACTAGCCTCATCACATTCTACTACTTTGCCAAGTGTCGTATCATCTGCAAATTTGATAAATGCTGCTCGCTACAGCCGAGTCTAGGTCATTTATAAAAATTGTGAAGAATAATGGAACCAAAAGTGATCCTTTGGAAACACCACTGTAAACCATCGCCCAGTCTGAAACATCAATCTCCCACCATCCTTTGCTTCCTGTCACTGAGCCAATTCCTTATCCATATTGTCACTTTCCCTTAATTCCATGGGCTTCCATCTTCTTAACAAGCCTCCGATGTGGCACGTTGTCAAATGCCTTCACAAGTCCATATGTACAACATCTACTGCACTACCTTGATCAACCTTCTCTGTTACATCATCAAAGAATTCAATCAAGTTAGTCAGAAACAATTTACCTTTAACAAATCCATGCTGGCTCTCCTGGATTGACCCATGCCTTTCCAAATGAAAGTTGATTTTGTCGCTGATAATGGTTTCCAATAATTTCCCCAGCACCAATGCTCAGCTGGCTGGCCTATAGTTTCCTTGTTTACTCCTCTCCCCTTGCTTGAAAAGTGGTATAATACCATTTCTTTATTCAATGAGAATGGAGAGATTGTGACCAATGCCTCTGCTATTTCAACCTTAGCTTCCTTCAGCAACAGAGGATGCATTCCATCTGGACCAGATCATTGAAATGAGCTGATCCCCAGTTCAGCATTTTTACCGTCAATATTTTCTGGTCTTTTACCATAATTACTTTAAACCGACTTATGTTGTGGCCACCATTTGCTAGATGATCTCCTACTGCAACACACATCACTTTCCCTACTTCACTTTATTATAAAAATTATTATGGGGCAGAGTGTGCACTTTTCTAAAACAGTGATTTTTAAAATTACAAATGCATTCATTATTCACAGTGTATTCAAGGAAAGGCATTCAGCAGCAAAGATTTTATACCTTGTCCGTGAACAGACAGATCTTATTTATTACATATGTGGCCTGTTCTTTTTGGCAAAATTCCGATGCTGCCGCAGCCAGCTAGTAGTCGGGACGGGGTCTTTGGTTGCAGATGGTGGCTGCTTCACTCCGATTGCTCTTGCTGACTGTCATGTATGTAGACCATGTATACTAACTGTATAGTCACATAAGGTGTGCCACCAGAAGGCACTGCGGTGGGAGACCTGAGGGTCACCTGCATAGGTGTACAGGGCTCAGTATAAAAGGCTGCCTACCATGCTTGTGCCTCACTCTGGAGTTACAATAAATGGGACTAAGGTCACAACAGCTCAAGTACAATACTAGACCTCGAGTAGTCATTCATAAGAATATTAAAGACTTAACAACTGGTGACGAGATTATGAACTTTCACACAAAAATGACTAACGTTGGTGCATTAGAAAAGCTCTCAGAAGGTGAAGATTGGGAAGCCTTTACGGAGCGGCTCGACCAATATTTCGTAGCAAACGACCTGGTAGGCGATGATCCGACCACGCTGGCAGATAAGCGCAGAGCTATCCTGTTGACCAGTTGTGGGCCCGCGGTCTACGGCCTCGTCAGGGACTTGCTGGCACCAGAGAAAACAACGACCAAGTCATACGAGGAGCTGAAAGTGCTAATTCGGGACCAACTCAAACAGAAGGAGAGCATCCTCATGGTCAGGCATCAATTTTATACACACCACCGCCCCGAGAGCCAGGAAATCGCGAAGTATGCTGCCAATCTCAGGAGGCTGGAAGGACCGTATGAATTTGGCGCATCCCTCGCCGATGCGTTGCGGGATGTCTTCGTAATTGGCATCAGTCATGAGGCCCTCCTTCACAGGCTACTGTCTGCCGAAACCACCGTCACTCTGCAGAAGGCCATCAACATCAGCCAGGCGTTCATGACCTCAAGCCGCAGCTCCAAGCAGATGATGACTCACACTCAGGACTCAAACCTGGCAAGTACTGTAAATAGAATGGCGCCTTTCACAGGCAGAACTGTTGAACGTGAATGTGCCCAGGGCAGAGCATACAGGCCCCTGAGTCCTTTAACTCAGAGTCCGCCGAGGGGTGCAAACGTAAGTCGGGTAGCACCATGCTGGCGTTACAGAGGTAATCACAGGGCTCATCAGTGTCGGTTCAGAGACTATGTGTGCAAAGGCTGTAGCACAAAGGGCCACCTCCAGCGAATGTGCAAAAGAGCTGTGATTCACCACATGGAAGAGGAGTCAGCAGATGGCTATAAATCCAGCGTGGATTATGAGGAGATAGCTAGAGAGGCCGCTCAGTCCCAGGATGAAATGTATGGAGTATATACCTGCACCACAGATTGTCTTCCAGTGATAATGGAAGTCGAGATAAATGGCGTTCCAGTCTTCATGGAAGTGGACACGGGGGTGAGTCAGTCAGTAATGAGCCAGAAAGCTTTTGAGAGGCTATGGAACGATCAAGCTGAACGACCCAAGCTAGTCCCGGTTCAGGCAAAGCTGTGCACCTACACCAAGGAATTGATATCAGTTGTTGGTAGTGCAGATGCAAGTGTATCCCATGATGGTGCGGTGCACATATTACCATTGTGGATTGCTTCAGGTGATGGACCAACGCCACTTGGAAGAAGATGGATGGGTACTGGGAAGACTTCATCCCTCCAGTTGCTGTTTGTGTGTGTGTGTTCCTGACCACTCCATTCAACCCCCCTCCCATGTTTGGTGTAGCGGGGGCTCCTGGTATGCATGTACGTTCAAGTTCAGGTAAGTGGGTTTTGCATTTTTTTTTTGCGTGTGGTTCCGTGGTGCGACAAGAGCATTAGATGCTTTGTCGATGCGATGACCTGTGCGGAAGGACAAGCTAGTTCCGGAGCTACTGGGTAGTGTCCCTGCAGTCTGGTGGCGGTTCAGTGCCCGGTGCTGGCAGTGGGGAGCCGGTAGACTTGCGTAGCCTGCTCTCGGGGCTGTTACCGTGGTCCCTAGCATCAGGCAGGTTCACAGATGTCCTTTCTTAATGTCCTGGATCCCAAGCTGCTCCCTGAGGAGCTGTCGTCGAGCAGTGTACAGCGAACTGCTGACTCGCTGGCCTGAGCATCGCTTGGTTTGAGATCCTGGCTGGTGCTTGTTTCCTCTGGGGAAACAGTGGCGGGTGACCCTACATCTAGGAGTATGGCCTTAGTGCAGTTTGCTCCTTCAAGCTCGTGACAGTTGGTGCCATCGATTGCCTGAGAGATGGAGCCGACCCAGGGCATGGTATCACCACCGGTGCCTTTGCCCTGCTGAGGTCGCTTGCTTCGCAGCTCGTGTGTGTTGGCTGCTGTGGCCACACTTCGTGGTGCATGACTCTGGTCCCCGGGACACAGGCTACAGCATTGGGTAGCTTGCTGAACCTATGTGCACCCGATGGGTATCTGCCCGCTGCATTGGCTGCGTGCGGTGGGAATCCTGCATTGCACAGCTTTTCTTTGCTTATGATGGACACTCGAGGGGTCCAATCACTATTGCGCGACTTTTCCTCGTTGGTTGCGTGTAACAATTCCAATTATCAGTTACACATTTTACATGGTCAGTTACACTTTTAGTCTCTAACTTACAATTCTTGTTTAAAGCATGCTTAATTGTGTGGAACTGTACCTTTAATCGTAGTGGGTTGCTGGCCTCCTTTAAGAGAGCCTTTCTTGCTTTACTCCAATCCGCTTCTCCATTTGGTGCCATGTGTTGCTCCATCAGCGCTGAACCTCGTGGTCAGGCCACGGCCATCTTTGTCTTCAGCGCATCGACTCGTGGTGCGGGCGCCATCTTTTCTTCATCCACGATGTCGATTATGGTGATCCTCTCCTCCCCGGGTTATTTTGGGAAGTTGCTGCTGGATCCGATTTTCTCCCTCCTGAGTCCTGGCACTCGGGCCTGGCAGGTGCGTTCGGGTCGTCTCAGCTGGATCCTCTCCACGCAGTCGTGCTGAGCGGTCTGTGTCTCGGGTGCCGTGCTGGTCAGCTCACCGGTGCTGGGTCTACCCTCAGGTGAGGGCTTACTGTGCCTCTGAGTGCAGAGGGCTTCGATCGCTGGAGGGCTGAAATCTTCCCACTTCTACTGGATCTTCTCCATCCACCGTCTGCCGAGCAGCGTTGGTCCATCACCTGCAACAATCCACAGAGGTAACTTGTGCACCGCGCCATCATGGAGTACCTTTACATTCACACTACCAACGGCTGGGATGATTTCATTGGTGTAGGTCGCAGTTTTGCCTGGACCGGGGCCAATTCAGGTCATTCAGCCGGATTGTCCCATAGCCTCTCAAAGGCTCCTTGATTCATCACTGACTGGCTCGCCCCCGTATCCACTTCCATGAAGACTGGACTTCCCTCTATCTCGACTTCCATCTTCAGCAGGGAGCACTTGTTGGTGCAGGTAAACATGCTATGTACCTCCCTGTGGGACTGGGCTGCCTCTCTGTCTAACAATTCCTAATCCACGCTGGATTCATGGCCATCTGCGGACTCCTCATCAACACAGTGAATCCTATTTCTCTTACACATTCGCTGGAGGTGGCCCTTTGTGCCGTAGCCTTTGCAACCAATGTCTTTAAAACGGCACTGGTGAGCCCTGTGATTCCCTCCACAACGCCAGCATGG
Source organism: Pristiophorus japonicus (assembly GCF_044704955.1). NCBI lineage: Eukaryota > Metazoa > Chordata > Chondrichthyes > Pristiophoridae > Pristiophorus > Pristiophorus japonicus. The sequence continues at coordinate 176,466,151 of NC_091988.1, read as the reverse complement.
TGCTACTCGATTAACCCTCCTCTGCGGATTCTGAGTTAAGGGACTCAGGGGCCTGTTCGCTCTTCCCTGAGAGGATTCACGCTCTAGAGTCCAGCTCCTGAACGGTGCCACTCTGTGCACAGTGCCTGCCGGGTTTAAGTCCTGAGGGTGAGACATCTGCCGAGAGCCGCAGGTCGAGGTCATGAATGCCTGGCTCACAGAGATGGCCTTCTGCAGTGTGACTGTGGTATCTGCCGACAGTAGCTTATGACGAAGGCCCTCATGGCCAATTCCAATGACAAAAATGTCCCGCAGTGCTTCGTTAAGGTGGGTGCCGAACTCGCACGGTGCCGCCAGCCTTCTGAGGTCTGCGGCGTACTTCGCGACTTCCTGGCCTTCGGGCCATCGGTGGGTATAGAATCAATGTCTGGCTCTGAGGATGTTCTTCTTGGGCTTGAGTTGCTCCTGTATCAGAGTTACGAGCTCCTTGTATGACTTGGTCGTTGTCTTCGCTGGTGCCAGCAAGTCCCTGACGAGGCTATAGACATCGGGCCCACAACTGGTTAGCAGGATAGCGCGGTGCTTATCAGCCAGTGCAGCCGGGTCGTCTCCTGCCAGGTTGTTTGCTGTGAAAAAGTGTTCTAGCCTCTCCACAAAGGCATCCCAATCATCACAATTGGCGGACTGCTGCAATGTACCAAGGGTAGCCATTTCCGCGTGAAAGTTCATATTCTCGTTGCCAGTTATTGTGTCCTTAGATGCTCTAACAATGACTCTCCGAGGCAATGTTTTGTACTTGAACTGTAGTGACCTTAGTCCTTTATTAGTTAACTCCAGAGTGAGGATCACACCTGGTGGCCTGCCTTTTATGCTAGGCCAGGCACACCTGTACAGGTAACCTACAAGTCTCCCACTGCTGTGCCCTCTGGTGGCACACCTTGATATAGTACCAACAGTGGCCATGTAAGATACATGACAGCGGCAGTCGACATCATGGACAGGGAAAAGATGGCATCCAAACCACGAAGCACAGCGCTAATGGAGCAATGACACGTGGTTCCACGCAAGGAAGATGATTGGGGTATAAGTCGTAAGGCCATTTAAAAGGAGGCCAGCAACCCGCTATTTTTGAATGAACTGCTTGAAATTGGTAATCAATGTCCAAGTCCAGCTGTAACGAGCAAAATGTTGTTGAGTGATGTCGGGTGCAAATTGCAATCAGCCAATGTAGCGGGCAAACACCTAATGGTTGTATACAGGTCCAGAGGGCTACCCAATGCTGTAGCCTGCGTCCCCAGGACCAGAACGATGTATCATAAAGTGTCCCCACAGCTGACAGAAGTGGACAAGCCGCAGAGTAAACGATCCCTGGAGAGCAGAGGCACCGGTAGTGACACCCTGCCTCAGATCAGTTTAACATTGCAGGCATCTGATGGCATCAACTGCCACGGGCCAGAAACAGTCAACTGCGCCCATGCTCGCAGTCGGCTACCGTCACCCATCACCCGGGTGGAAAAGGCGCAGCCCACAAACCCACTCACGGCAATGCCCAAGAGCAAAGGGTCACCCGCAACGACTCCTCCGAACGGGACCTGGACCAGCCAGGATCCTAAACTAGAGAGTGCTCACAACGGTGCCCTCAAGGAAAGCGAGTCAGCAGTTCCCTACGAACTGCTACACAAGACGAGGCAGCCCCACCGTCGCTTAGACGAAACGCTCACTCGCTCAGACTGCTTCCCAGGGAGCAGCAGCGACACTGTGCAAACGAAAAGGACAGGGAGGTCACAGACACATCAGCTGTCTTTGGGCTGGCCCGGCACTAGGAGTAATGGCAAGAGCCCTGAGCTCCAGCAACTCGAGCAAAATGAGCTCACATCGCCCACAGACCCCCTAGCATGGGGCGCTGCACCACCACCAGATGACCCGGATCTCATCCGGCCGTGCTGGAACTAGACTATCCTTTTGTACCTGTACTGATATACCTGTACTGATCATGTAAATGTACCACACAAAAAGAAACGCAACTGTCATCCACCCAACAAATGTACCAAGATGTAAATGTAAAACCCATGAACTTGAATACAACTTGCATGTAACGGGCCATTAGCATAATCTCTGTGTGGGAGGGGAAAATGGAGTAGTCATGGACTCACAATCAGAAACCACGGGGACCTCCACTGTCAACAAATCTCATTACCAACCCACCCAAGCTAGAAGCAACCCTCCAATAGTCAACCAAGAAAAGCAAAGCCCAGGTCACCGTCAATGTATGAGTCAACTTGCATTAAAGACTTGGGGGGAAGTGATGTCATGTATGTAGACCATGTATACGAACTATATAGTCACATAAGGTGTGCCACCAAAGGGCACTGCGACGGGAGACCTGAGGGTCACCTGCATAGGTGTGCAGGGCCCAGTATAAAAGGCTGCCCACCATGCTTGTGCCTCACTGCTGGCCCACAATGGGAAGGAGCCATTGTTTTAATAAACAGGCACCTGAGCTGTCCATCAGCTGTGGGCCTCCGCCCGCTGCATATGATTCAACAGAAACCAGTTGTAGAGTTTAGCCTGCCAGGAACACATAGAATAGTACAACACAGAAGGAGGCCATTCGGTCCATTGAATCTGGGCCGGCTCTTCCGAAGAGCAATCCAGTTAGTCCCACTCTCCCACTCTATTCCTGCAATTTTTTTCTCCTTCAAATATTTATCCAATTCCCTTTTTTAAGCTACTATTGAATCTGTATCCACCACCCTATCAGGCAGTGTATTCCAAATCCTAACCACTCGTGCATAAAAAAGTTTTTTCTCATGTTGCCTCTGGTTCTTTTACCAATCATCTTAAATCTGTGACCTCACATTATCGCCCCTTCACCCATTTGAAACAGTTTCTCTTCATGTACTTTATCTAAATTGTTCATGATTTTAACCCCCTCTATCAAATCTCCTCTTAGCCTTGTCTGCTCCAAGAAGAACAACCCCAGCATCTCTAGTCTATCCACATAACTGTACTCCCTCATCCCTGGAACTCGAGTCAATCTCTTCTGTACGGTCGCCAGAGTTATTAGGAATTCAGGCACAGAGCTTGGTAGGATTTTTCACCCATTGAAATAAATGCTGTTGGACGCTCTGACCTCCACATCTGAATTCCCAATCTATGCTTTTGGTTGGTGAAGCTCTGTGCAATCTGTAAAAGTACCCGTTCATGTGTGCTACATGCTGTAAAATCGCAAACCCATTCTTTATGAGCAGCTTGCTGACTTCACGACACAAAGCGCACATAGGAAACCTTCCCCTACAGTTTTTAAAACATGGGATTCACTTCCAGCACAGAAAACCTGTACACGGCATGAATAGTCAAAACAAAATGTGGGAACTGCAAGAGATCATTAAAGAAAATAGCCCAGAAATTTAATTGGAATGTACCATAGAAATTCATGTTTTAAAGCAATATTAGATCCATTTGTTTATATGGGCCTCTCCCATATCTTTTCATTGCTTGATTTGCATGTTCTTTTAGTTTTTATAATGTTTTTCTATTACCTCACTGATGATCTTTCCTATGATCTAACAGTGTTATATTAAGCAGCTGGCAGGCTATTCAGCCATTCACTCTATCTTTGTTGATTGTCTCCTCTCTTACAAATGTTGACTGACCTGTGTGTTTCCAGCAGTTTATGTTTTTATTTCAGATTTCCAACATTTGCAGTTTTTTGTTTTTACTTAACTTCCTTGCTGTGATGGTTAATTCTCTTTCCCTTCTATCTCTCCTCATTCTTTTCCCAACCACACACAAATGTTTTCTTATCGTTCAGCTTTCAGTTCTGATGAAGCGTGGCATAGCGATGGGAAATGATAAACAAAATTGGACGAGGAAGCCTACCGCTTGGTTCCCACCCATGCCAGCATCACAGTAAGATCCCTCCATGCCACCCCCCTCCCCCACCCCTCCCTCAACAGGAATCTTGGTTGTATGACTCTTGACTACCTCACTGCATTTAAATGGCAGCATCGGGGCAGGGCCCAGGAGAGCAGCCAATCCTAAGAACCTTAGGAGAGGAGTATAACCTGAAGAAGCAGCAGGAAGCCTATGAATGGTATCGTTGGGAAGGAGAGGCAATTGTAGTGGGCATCTTTACCTCTCTTCAGACTCCTTACTTTTCCCAGAGGACCTGTGCCTCATGGAGAGCCTCTCATTTAATTATGAAAAAAAAAATCTTCAGGGCATTTCGAGCCCCTCCAAGACATCTTCCTCTTCCTGCTCCAACACCATCAATTTCCCCACTCTCAGTGGTGACCTCCCCATGTAGCGGAAACCCGACAAAGAGCCCGCCCTCCACAAATAATTAGACCTGACCTAGGAAAATGGGCTGGGCTGTGGGCAAATGGTTGGCACGCCCAACCCTCTTCTGATATAAAATCTACTGCAATAAAATCCAGCTTAACCTGCCTTTTCTCTTTACGGTTTGGCTGGTCTGCTGTATAATTCCAGCATTTTCTGTTTTATTTTAGACTTGGGCTGCATTTGCAGCTTTTCCTTTTATATTTGATCTATTTGGCTTGTGGATAAATGTAATAATCCGGTCTTCCTTGCTCTCCTCAGATTGACTGTGCTAAATGTATCAGTGTTAATGCAGGGCATTGTTGTTAATCTGCAATTCCCAATAGGCCTGTAGAACACTATTAGCAATACTAACAGATGGATACTCTCTATGGACATTTCTATAGCACTGCTCCATCTGCCATCCCTATGGAGGCAGTAACCCACCTATTTTAAGGGGACAGAGGAATGTGATAGGAATGAGTCCAGGTTTTGTTCACCAATATCACCAATGGTAGATTCTAGCCTCGTAATTTCCTATTTACACTTCTGAAAACCTTTTAATTTAAAATATTTTAACCATAATTTAACTCACTATTACCAAATAATGAAGAAAATGAGCCAATGTAGTCGTCAATCTATTGTACATGCTGCTTGTTTAGCACACAATTAAAAAAACTAGTAACACACAGTCGGATAGGAATTTTCTACTTCCTAACTTAATATTTTCCCTTCAATTTTCAGACTGTAAGTATAAATAATGAAGTGCATCACTAGTTTGGTTTCCATTTTACTCACCTACGGTTTAAGTCTTCCTCCAGAATCACTACTCCACACCACATCTCCGATGCAGTCCATAAAAGCAGGAAGGCAATTCAAATGAGTCAGCCAGCCATCACTTAAAAACGATTGCACTATTAAACTATACTAATATTTATTACAGTTATGTTGGGGCTGAGCACAACTGATCATAGACTGAAGTCACCTTGATCAGTATAATCAGCAGAAAAGCAGAATCATCCCCTATTGTTTTATGCCCTTTTTTTATTATGCTTTGCTATTAATTGACTCTGTGCTTTCCTGGAAAATGATTAGACTTTTAAATGTGTCCTTAGATGAGGTAATTAGAATAATAGAGAATCTCAAAGAAACATGTGTGTTCAAGCAGGCTCTGTGGAATCAGAACTCAGACAAGATTTTTACGAGAGCCTTTGATAGTAATTGTGTTTCTAGCTTAGCTGTGTATACAGTGCCCTCTGCTGTCATGTAACATTAGTATTGAAATTGGATTTAAACAAGACAGGTTTGATCTATAAAGTACATTAACATTCTAGGCAGGGGTTTATGGAATGAATTAAAGTGATCCAGTTGGCAATTTAGTTAAAATATTTTTTAAACAAAACATTGAACTGTAATTTCTACAGCGGATTTTGAAAAAGAAAAGTTCATGGATTATGCATCATAGAAATTCCAGTACAGAAGAAGGCCATTTGGCCCATCACACCTCTGCCTGGGCTAGCTCTTCAACTGAACCTGCCTACTCTAAACCCATGATGCTGACTTGGAAATATATTGCCGTTTCTTCATCGTCGCTGGGTCAATATCCTGAAACTCCCTCCCTAACAGCACTGTTGGAGTACCTTCACCACACGGACTGCAATGGTTCAAGAAGGCGGTTCACCAGTACCTTTTCGAGGGCAATTATGGATGAGCGATAAATGCTGGCCTTGCCAGTGACACCCACATCCCAGGAACGAATAAAAAAAGTCCCTGCCCTTTCATCGTGTCCTTTTATAGTATTTCCTTTCCAATAACTACCCAATTCCCTTTTAAGTGATGTTATTGGCCTTGAAATTACTCATTTTTACTGATGTTTTCGGGGCATTTTTTCAGCACCACCATTTTCAGTAGTGGATTCTGGTCAGGTCCTGGTTCCACTGGGTGATGTAGTGATGTAATTAGTGATTGGGTCTAGGATCTTCCTGCATTACAACAGTGACGACTCTTCAAAAGTACTTCATTGGCTGTAAAGAGCTTTGGGACTTCTTGAGGTCATGAAAGGCGCCATATAAATGTAAGTCTTTTTTTTATCTGCAGATTCTGTAGGAAACTACTTTAAATATATGTAAATGAGGTGTTCTGGCATTGGCGCACTGAAATCCTGGAAGTTACATTCGTGCTGGACAGGAGTAAGTTAGAATGATATAAATGGGGTATACTCATTGGCAACATCAGCTGAGACTGGTGGAATTGCTTTACTTTGAAATCTACAGTCCTAAAAAAACTTTCAAGAAAGATTGCTGGAGTTACTCTTGAACATCTAAAGCCTTTCTGTTTTGCCTTGCACCTGGATAGAGCTGGACCTGCCTCTGACAACTTGAGGGCATGTGGGATCACGGCGATATTTCTGCATGCACCTATGGCAAGAGGTACTGAGTACTCGATTGTGGATTCACAATGATCATTCCCTTGTTTGCAATTTTAATGGAAGACATGGAGCAAGAGTTTTTAAACTTTAAAAAATGTATTCACAGGATGTGGGTGTCGCCGGTAAGGCCAGCATTTATTGCCCTTCCCAAATTGCCCTCGAGAAGGTGGTGGTGAGTCTTGAATACAACTGTAGTGGCTTACTGGACCATTTCAGAGGACAGTTCAGAATCAACCACATTGCTCTGGGTCTGGAGTCACATATAGGCCAGATTTTTAAAATGTAATTAAATTAATTTAAATTCCCCAGCTGCTGTCGTGGGATTTGAACTCATATCACTAGTTTATTAGTCTAGGCACTGGATTACTAGTCCAGTAACATAACCACTATCCTACAATACCCCTAGAGTTATCATCATAGGCAGTCCCTCGGAATTGAGGAAGACTTGCTTCCACTCCTGAAGTGAGTTCTTTGGTGGCTGAACAGTCCAATATGAGAGCCACAGACTCTGTCACAGGTGGGACAGATAGTCGTTGAAGGAAGGAGTGGGTGGGACTGGTTTGCTGCATGCTCTTTCCGCTGTCTGCGCTTGATTTCAGCATGCTCTCGGCGTTGAGACTCGAGGTGCTCAGCGCCCTCTCAGATGCACTTCCTCCACTTTGGGCGGTCTTGGGCCAGGGACTCCCAGGTGTCAGTGGGGATGTTGCACTTTATCAGGGAGGCTTTGAGGGTATCCTTGTAGCGTTTCCACTGCCCACCTTTGGCTCGTTTGCCATGAAGGAGCTCTGCGGAAGTAGAGCACTTGCTTTGGGAGTCTCGTGTCTGACATGCGGACTATGTGGTCTGCCCAGCGGGGCTGATTGAGTGTGGTCAGTGCTTCAATGCTGGGGATGTTAGCCTGAATGAGGTCGCTGATGTTGGTGCGCCTGTCCTCCCAGGGGATTTGTAGGATCTTGCGGAGACATCGTTAGTGATATTTCTCCTACAGTACAGCATGGAGGAAAGGAGAGTGAGGCAACATTTGAGGAGGATGCGCCTATAAGATATTGTCTCGCCTAAGGTATTTACAGCAACCCAGATTGTATGAAAGACTTCACAAAGAGACAATAGTGAAACGACTACAAGAAGACCAGTAGTCATTATCAATTGTTTGGAAAGTTCTTCCTTTGCCTGTGAAAGAGACAACCACATTCATTTTTTATGCAACAGGCTCATTTCAGGCAGCCATAGGGGATGGGTGCAATATCACCCAGGATGCTTTCTGGGCATGCATTTGCCAAGTTACTGACACTCTTTTTAGGAGAGTTGGTGGATCCATCCAGTTTGGCACGACAGGAAGTCAACGGCTTGATAGGACTGGTCAGTTTTTTTTGCATTGCTGCGTTCCCTAACGTAAAGGATGTAATAGTTGGCATGCACATAACATTGCGAGCTCCTACAGTTAATTTCCTGAACTTACTTAAGAATTTCCTTAATGGAAAGGGGTACCATCCACTGAATGTCTAGATTGTATGTGACCAGATGCAAAGAATCTTTCACATGAATGCGGATTTTCTGGAATGACCTGTAGATTTTTGGGGCTGTAGCCTTTGCCTCAATAGCCACTTGTGGTAAAAAATTCCATAATCTACTAATCCTCTGATAGGCTAATGAAAAATATCTTCTAACCTTCACCTTCATTCTTCTAGTGATAATCCAGAAATGTTGATAATAATTCACCAATTATTGGAAACATTTTTATCACCATTCACCATCTTTTCAAAATATCTAATGATTTTGGTAACCTCCAGTAGATCCACCTTAAACTTCCATGTTCCACTGAAAAATAAGTCCCATTTGACTGACCATTTCTTGCTAAATATGTCCTCTCATTTCTGGCAGCATTCTAGTGAATTATCACTGTATTTTTTCCATCGTTCTAATACCCTTGGTACCAGAACTGTATGCGATACTCCAACTGTGGCCTACCAGTGTCTTGCATAAATTCAACATCACTTTCTAGATTTTACATTCAATGCTTTTGTGTATAAAACCCAGAATCCCATTTGCCTTTCTATAGCCTTTTGGAGTCAAATTTTGTAATAAGCAGGTGACCAGACCACTAAAGGAAATGACTGACACCACTGCACTGGTGTAGATATCTGTGGCAGACCCAAATTCATTGCACTCAATTTTGACATTAAACTAATGAAATTATAGTCGCTATTTCCCAGATATTCTCCTATTTTCTGGTCACTTGCTCATTCGTCCTGGTTCATTATCAAAACCAGATCGAGCACTGCACCCTTCTTTGTTGACATACATGCTAACGAAACAATCCTGGCTGTATGCTAAGAACCTCTTCCTACCTTGACCACAAATCATCACCTTAATCCAATCCATTTTAGGCTAATGAAAGTCTCCCATTATAACAGCACTATCATTATCCATTCAATCATGGATGGCATCACAGCAAAACCTGATCCTGCCCTCCCTGATGTACACAGTTGCACACATTGTCGTAGGAGTTATTGGATGGCATTCAGAAATAGAAACCTTGGCTGATTTTCTTTCTTTCTAGCCTGAGGCCAATTATAGCACCCCAACTTCTGTCCAAAGTTGAGATGAACTAATTCTGCACAGACTAAGAAATGAATGGGAGATCGTCTGGTCAGTATAGATTACACATCGTACCATACAGTAATTTATTCATTCAGTCGTGAGGGGAATGACAAAGATTTTGATATTTCTACAGAACACAGGCAATTTGTGCCTGATCCCAATACATATCACAAGAAACTTTGAAACCACCCTGCCACTCATATCTTTCTAACACAATGTTAAACTGGGAATTTTGGACTGCTCCATTCCTGAAAATTCCTCCAGACAGAATTTGTTTTTAAGTTCTGAGCAAAAATTCTGCTTTGCCATCCATGGCTGAACTGCAGATATAACGTTACAAAAATGTTACTTTTGTGAATATTTTATAATATATGGAAAACCACAGGCTGGCGGTGCACAATTTCTCAATATGTGTCCCTGATATGTGTCAGGAGCACAGGTAAAAATGTTTTGGTAATATTGGCCCTGAATTTCCACAGGGTTTTGGGTGCACTGAGGCTATTATTAGGGTGGGTGGGAGCCAGTGAGTGTGGAGGATGGGGCAGGACTTATTGGGCTGGATCTCCACCTGTTTGGAGAAAAGGAGTTGGGTGTGACTGGCAGACCCTTCTTGCGCTACTTCTTTGCTGGTGACATCAGAAAAATAGGGAGGGACTAGTGGGATGACATCATCTGCCAGAATTCCTGCCATTTCCACCGCTGTTTCCCCCACTCTCCGTACTATATACCTGCATGAATATTGGCTGAACAGGGGCGTGATAATATTTTTGACTTAACCTCTGTCATCTTGGAAGCATTCATTGACCCTTTACTGCCACCTCCAATGAAGATAGAAGGATATGCACTCTTTTTTCAAAGGTCTAAAGTCAGGCTTCAATGATACAGCAGCTTAATCTTCTTTAAAAGGAAAGAATTGCTGGAATTCCTTTGAAAATGTCCTCCCCCATCGAATGGATACCTCAGGTGAGCTGCCAATGGTTTGGGTGCCCATCCACTTTATAGTAATGTCCCTTGCCATGGGAATGTGGACAAGGTGCAGGGGCATGTAGGCCATCAGAGAGAGGTCCCCCTCTGCCATGGTTAATGTAGCAGAGTGGGCTTGTAGATTTTCAGCTAAATGGAACAAGAAGTAGAGAATTTTTATTAAAACTGTAATTATCCACAAGATGCTTTCTAGCTGTGTTGTTTTATTGCTTTCGGCAATAAAGGTATGTTCTTTTTTGTAAGAATCCCAGTCAAACAGTCTTTGAATGAACACTTTATTAAATACAAATCCCATATAGCCATCAATAGCCATGTTTACGTTAATGTACCAGAATTAGAGCACTATTAATGCAATTATATCCTTTCTAGCGTAATTTTGTTTGTCTGATTTATTACAAATACTGCTGCCAAACTTGCCTGTTCAAATTGCAGGAGGTGTATCCTGCAAAGATTATAATGTTAACGAGATGCCGTTTCTAACAATACAGAAGAAATTTGGTCTGTTGCTATGCTGTAACATTCTATTATTCTATTGGGATTGAGCAGTAGACTAGGATTTTACTCGGTGGATAATGTAGAGAAATGCACTGGCATAGACTTGTAGGGCTGACTGGCCTGTTTCTATGCTGTAACATTCTGTGATTCTATAATTCATTTCATATTTGAGTTGAGGAAAGTAGTACAAGTAGGGATTTTTTTGCTTAAAATATAGAACTGCAATATTTTTCTGAACCATAAATTGAAAGCACTGTGTGGACATAATATTGACTCAACTTTCCAAAAACATGAATTATAACATTGAACAGTGTCAACCGTAGCTCAGTTAGTAGCACCATCACCTGTGAGTCAGAAGGTTGTGGGTTCAGGTCCTACTGCAGAGACTTGAGCACAAAGATCTAGGCTGATACTCCAGTGCAGTACTAAGGGAGTGTTGCACTGTCACATGTGACCTCTTTCAGATGAGATGTTAACAATCCCATGGCACTATTTCAAAGAAGAGCAGGGTAGTTATCCCCAGTGTCCTAGATTTATCTCTCAATCAACATCACTAAAACAGATTATCTAGTCATTATCACATTGCTGTTTGTGGGAACTTGCTTTGCGCAAATTGGCTGCCGTGTTTCCTACACTACAACAGTGATGATAGAGAATTCAAACAGGCTCATTTAGACAGACTGTGAAAATTCACAGACCCCCAAGTCAAGGCTGCTACATGCAGTTCGGCATGTTGCATTAACTCATCAATCAACTTGACATTTTCGGACCTTGGGTAGCGAGCCAATAAAACGTTAAAAGACTTTCAATTGAGCCAATAAGGTCAAAGAATGTGAGTTCTTTTCTGTAAATTGATCCAGGCATAAATACAGCCATTTTGACCATGTGTCTCAGTAAGAACAAAGACCTGGCTTGAAGCCAAGAAGTTTGTTGCTCTCTGCCGAGATTAAAAAGTTAAAACTACCATCGGAGTTCGTATTTCATTGGAAATTAAGAGATCTAACAATTTTGGCGCTGCGAACAGGATCGCTGAGGAAAGAAACTGAATTTTGGACATCGGACCTACATATTGAGGTAAGGACTCCTCTTTTTTAAAAAAGTCCTCGGTCAAAAGTCTAAATTCGCCTCTCCTTCTACGCGATTCCGAAAGCCTCCGGTTTGCGAACCCTCCGGTTGGTAGTCGGCTCGAGATCCCATAGACGTCTAAACTTCGGCAGTGTGTTAGTTAATTAATCACCGACCTATTGATCGGCTAGCAGGCCTACGACTCGAGACCCCAGTAAAGAACTCAGTAAAGAAATGGCAGCAGGAGAAAAGGGCAAAGAATTGCCTACAACCGTTAAAGGTGGGCAGGCACCACCTGAAGTTTCTTTAGATTTAATTCTCGAACAGTTGAAAGAATACATAGAGCAACAATTCAACTTATCTAAAACCTGTATTAAGATCGAACAAAAGTACGGAACCTCCAAAGGACAATGGTCCTTGGACGAGATTAAAAGGGTCTGGGGAAAAACGACCCGTATGAAAAATAAAGAGTGAACTAGATGGTCCCTAGCGGTTAAGGGCCAGATTCGAAACTGGAATGAAATTATAATGTGTTCCCAACATGATCGAGAACTGACCAGTACAAAGGATCAATTGCAAGCAGTTTGTGCACAGCTGCGACAGAAAAAGCTTGAACTTGAAAAGCTGGAAGCGGAAGTTAAAGATCTTAAAGGTGAAATTAAAGAATGGAAAAAATCATTAGGTCAAGAAACAGTAATAGGAAAAGGAAAATGTATTGATCAATTCCTAGGGTACCCATGTTTGGATAAATTAAAAGCGCAAACCCGAAGACACGACCGAGGAATAGATACGGTTTCTGAATCCTCCGACAATACAGTGTTGGAGGATGATGAAGAATTAGGGGTGCGCTTTGCCCCGTTTAAAAAAAGACGAGTTGTAGTCAAATCAGAAGAGACTGCGGATGAGGGCGGAACCAAAAAAACAAAGAGAAGGGTGTATGGAGAATACTTAGTTCATGCTCCGGCAGACCCAGAGAAAATTGATAAATGGTCCAAGGAATTGCCCAATCCAAAGAAAGGGGGAGTAAAAACGTGGGACCAATTGGACCGCTTAAGAAATATATATCAACTTCATCCCTGGGACGGAGTGCAAATTTTGACCATAATGGTGCCAAAAACACAGGGAAGAAAATTGCACGTCAAGGTAGAAGAAGCTTTGGGGCAGAATGAGCAAGAATTAGACGCAGGATGGGAGGCGATTAAACACTGGCTTCAGTCTAGCTAAGACAGACTAGGGAAAAATTGCAGCCTGCCAACAGAAAGGAACAGAGGAGGTCCTGGAGTATGACGAGCGGTTTAGATGCACGTGGCTGGAACTTTCGGGTATGAATAATACGGATGAGGAAATGGATGAACAAGCGTTTGGACCCCTGAAAGCAGCTTTCGTGGCAGGTCTAAAGCCAGAACTGTGCAAAATGCTTAAGGTAGTGTTACCGGACTGGGAAGGTAGAGGAACTACCTTTGCAGCGTTGGTGGATCGATGTAACCAATTAGATCGGGATATGGGAGCTAAAGTCTGAGCTGTACAGGCTATGGGATGGAAATCCCAGGATTCCGATAAACAGTTATTAGGAAAATTACCCGGAAAATGTCATTATTGTGGGAAAGAAGGTCACTGGGCCAAGACGTGCAGGGCAAAACAGCAAGGTCATGGCTGGGGAAGAGGACGCAGCCAGGGATACAATTCAGCCAACAAGCCAGGCTTGTCACAAGATAACGACCTCATAGAAGCATTTAAGTGACTGACAATACAACAACAGAAGGAGTTACTTGGGATAGCAAAAAACGATTTGAGCCCACCCTGGCCCCCCTCCTCGCACTAATACAACAAAGGGGAGATGGGCTATATATAACTGTGAGGGTGGGCGATAAGGATGTGGACTGTCTTTTAGACACAGGGGCGGAATTAACATGCTTACCCCTACAATATGGAGACTTTTTGCCGTTGGATGGTAGGGCACGTACAGCCTATGGAGTTGGGGGCCATAAAATGGAAATTAAAAGGACAACACCGGTACTTATAGGACTGGGCCCACATGAACTAACCACGCCGGTCTGGATACGCCCAGTAGATCAACCCCTTTTGGGAATGGACATTCTAATCCAAATAGATTCATCGTTGCATTTCGAGGATGGTCGGGTGACATGGTCAATTAGAACTTTGAAGAAAGAAGAATTGAAGGAACACCCGATATGGGCTAAAGATAAGAACGATTGTGGCCTACTCCAGATGGAGCCTGCGTCATTTACAGGGACCAAGCCTCCATGCACTAAACAGTATCCCATCAGTCCAACTGCCATCGCGGGAATCTTACCGGTTATTCAGCAATTGGAGAAACAAGGGGTGCTTATTAAAACGCATAGCTCCTCCAATAGCCCCGTGTGGCCGGTACAGAAATCTAATGAGACTTGGCGTTTGACTGTCGATTATAGGAAAGCTAACCAGTGTATTGATCAAAAAGCTCCTTTGGTCACAGATCCCTCCACCATTTTTAATGCCCTCAAACCGGAACATAAATATTTCTCGGTTATAGATATGGCCAACGGATTTTGGTCGGTGCCTCTGGCACCGGAGGTTCGACAGTGGTTTGCTTTCACGGTCCAAGGACAACAGTATACTTGGACTCGGTTACCACAGGGTTTCCACAACAGCCCTATGGTGTTCCACATGGCTTTACAAAGCCATTTGCGAGAATTACCTCCCCTGTCATCCACAGTCATCCAATATGTAGGCGATATCCTGCTAGCGTCAAACACGGAAGACCAGCATGAACAAGATTTACGAGCTTTGCTGGACCACCTTTGGCTGAAAGGACATAAAGCCAGCATCGACAAAGCACAAATATCCCAAGAAGAGGTTGTATACCTGGGACAAAAGATTTCACAAGGAAAGAGAGAACTTACCCAGGATAGAACTGCAGCCATTCGGGCTGCTAAAAAACCCACCACTATTCAGGAACTAAGGTCTTTTTTGGGATTGTGTAACTTTAACAGAAATTGGATTGACTCCTTCACACAGCTTGCTCAGCCATTGAATGATATTTTAAAGGGGAAACGTGCCTCTAAAGAAGCCATCACCCTCACTAAAGAACAGCAAGAGGCCTTCCTGAGTTTGAAAAAGGCTTTGTATTCGGCACCGGCTCTGGGAATCCCCGACAGTGGTAAGCCATTTACCCTGTTTGTTCATGAGAAAGAAGGATATATGACAGCTAAACTGACACAAGAACATGGGGATCGGCAAAGACCTATTGGCTATTATTCGGCAAAACTGGATGCGGTAGCCCTCGGATGGGGAAGTTGCCTAAGGGCCATGGAAGCTATATGTCAAGCGGTAATGATTACTGCGGGTCTAGTCCTCGACCAAAAGCTGATTGTCAAGTGTCCCCACACTGTACACGCTTTGCTGCCAATGAATAGAATGTCTCAGTTGACAGCAGCAAGATGGACCCGCTGGACAGCAGTTTTGGAAGCTCCTAATCTCCATATCATCCGGGCCAGCCCGGTTAATCCCGCAACTATGCTCCCAATGTCAGAATCGAGGGAGCAAGAGGGGGGAGAATGTGAAGAGCATGACTGCGTGGAGATTTTAAAAGAAACAGAAGAAGCAGCCTGAGCAGCAGAGGAGCCTCTGCACAACTCAGACCTCATTCTGTTTACAGATGGTTCCTCCTTTGTTGACAATGGTACCAGAAAAGCAGGATGGGCAGTTACAACCTTATATGAGGTAGTGGCAAAAGGACGTTTACCCTCAGGAACGTCAGCACAACAGGCCGAGTTACGGGCCCTGTCAGAAGCATGTCGAATAGCAGAAGGACAGACAGCTAATGTCTACACAGATTCACGTTATGCTTTTGGAGTCGCTCACGACTTTGGTATGTTATGGCGGAAAAGAGGATTCCTCACTGCTGCTGGTACACCTATCCGAAATGGAAAAGAAGTCCGAGACTTACTGGAGGCCACACAATTACCTCAGGAAGTGTCCATCCTGAAGTGTAAGGCCCATACCAAGGAAAATACCACGGAAGCACAGGGAAATGCCCTAGCCGACCAGGCAGCTAAAGATGCCGCCTCACAGGGCGTTCCTCCAGAAGAACCAACACAGATGTGCAGATTGAAAGCACTCAGGACTCTGACACGAGACCTTCAAACAATGCAAGGCGAGTGCTCCCGAGAGGAAAAATGGACATGGATCGAGGCAGGAATTAAGCTATGCGAAGATGGTGTCTGGAGACAAAGAGTTACCGACAAGCCAGTCGTGCCACAAGCGCTTATGTCTTTTTTAGCCCAACAGATCCACTCGTGGGGACACTTGGCCTCACAACAGATGACGGCATGGTTCCAGAAAAGCTGGTGGGGTCGGGGATTTAAAAAACATGTCCAGCTGGTAACAGACCGCTGTGTGGTCTGCCAGAAAAATAATTCTGGACCCATCACGGTAATGCCCCAACTGAGGCCCCCTGCCCTTGTCGGACCATTCCAGCATCTGCAGGTTGATTATATATCTCTTCCTTCATGCCAAGGATACACTAACATTCTTGTCATGGTCGACAGATTCTCTGGATGGGTAGAAGCTGTCCCAACTAAAAGAGCCACAGCCAATCACACTGCAAAGGTCTTGTGTAAGGATTACATTCCCCGATGGGGAGTCCCGAGTAGCATTGACTCAGATCAGGGAACTCACTTCACAGGTGCTGTCTGCCAAGAAGTCTGTAGGTTACTGAACATTACGTGAGATTTACACTGTCCTTATCCTCCACAATTATCAGGACAAGTAGAGCGAATGAATCGAACTCTGAAACAACGGCTTGCCAAATATCACCAAGAAGGAACACCATGGCCCCAGGCACTACCAATAGTGCTATGTAGCATTAGGGCAACCCCGAACAGAACTACAGGTCGAAGCCCATTTGAAATTATAACAGGAAGACCCATGTCGCTGCCAGGAACTATCGATTTACGGAAAGCTGATGTTCACTTAATGAGTGACACTTTGTTATCATACTGTCAGAACCTAACTAATGCTATTAGTTCTGTTTCCCGACAGGTATCGGCAGCTTGGAGGACACGACATCATCCCGGGAGTCTGGGTCTATGTGAAAAAGTTGCATAAAAAACCTTTGGGTGCCAAGTGGGAGGGACCTTATCAAGTGTTACTGACCACCCAGGCAGCTGTTAAAGTCCAAGGAAAGAAAGCCTGGATCCACGCTTCACACGTTAAACGAGCACCCGTAACTGAAGCTGAAATCAAATAAGGACAATTACATTTTGCGAAAATGTATAAATTTACTGTAGTATTGATTGTAGGTATTCTAGGCATAGGCCTACTTCTTACTAGCCGACCCTCTGCACCAAAGGGAAATAGTAGAGTACCAAGAGAATTACATGTAAATTACCTTTTACTTTTATATTGTTTGTTTATGTTGATTAAATGTTGTTGCAACCAGGCGGCTGTCGCTGCTGTCCCGCAAGTGAGACACCTTGCAGGTCCCAGCAGACCGTCTGTACGTGGCACAGGGGTATGTTATGCTTAAGGAAAGGTTGTTTACTGGTTGAATTAAGATATTGATTTGGATTAAATTGGAATAAGGTTAATTAACCTACTAAAACCAGACTTCCATTGTGGCCACGATGGAACTCGGGTTGGTGTAAATTTGTGTGGAAGCTACTAGTCCGGACATGTGGCGAAACACATCAACAAATTTTAGAAGGTAACTCTATTAACATGTATGAAATTATTTTGTAGAATGTTTAACCAGTGATACCTGAAGTTTTATGATTCAGTTTTTGAAAGAACCAAAGGGGGGATTGATAGAGAATTGAAACAGGCTCATTTCGACAGACTGTGAAAATTCACAGACCCCCAAGTCAAGGCTGCTACACGCAGTTTGGCATGTTGCATTAACTCATCAATCAACTTGACATTTTCGGACCTTGGGTAGCGAGCCAATAAAACGTTAAAAGACTTTCAATTGAGCCAATAAGGTCAAAGAAGGTGAGTTCTTTTCTGCAAATTGATCCAGGCATAAATACAGCCATTTTGACCATGTGTCTCAGTAAGAACAAAGACCTGGCTTGAAGCCAAGAAGTTTGTTGCTCTCTGCCGAGATTAAAAAGTTAAAACGACCATCGGAGTTCATATTTCATTGGAAATTAAGAGATCAAACAAGTGACTACACTTCAGAAAGTACTTCATGGGTTGTAAAGTGCTTTGGGACATCTGGTAGTTGTGAATATATATAAATGTAAGTCTTTTTTCTTTTAAAACTTAGAATAACAGTTTTGTTAGTAAAACCAGATTCTGGATACTAGCTGACATTTGGATGTCATTTAAAGTTGTGTACTGTCTATATTATAAGATAGATAAGCAGAGACAATGGGGCAATCATGTTTTGTTTTGGTTAGCTGAGTCTACATTTATGGCCTTGTTCAAGTGTCTTCAAATCAAGATACTGAAAAATCTATGAAGGTAGAATTTCTGGTTGCCTGAAATGGAGTGGATACTCTCTCACATTGGCTCACAGCCCACTTACTGGTGGGCACGCTTTTGCGCTGGGACCAATGAAGCAGAAAATGTCCTCTTAAATTGGCTGTGCCAATCAGTGAGGCCAAAATAATGGCCAGTTTCAGAAACGGAAATGTCACATGAAAGCAAGTTGGACATAGCCGAAGAAGATTGAGTTGAAGTGCATTGTTGGAGCAGTTTACAGGTAGCTTCAGCCTTCATTCAATCCTCAAGATGGCTGAAACTGGGTGTGACAGACATCACCCATCTTAATTAGCACAAAAATTCAATTAAAAAAAAAATCAGGAAACAATCATTTGTCATGAAATTTGTTCTGCTGTGTCAAAGTAACCGCTAAAGTGAGAATATAAAAATGTTGTCTTGAAATGGGTGTAACCACATTAGTATTACCATTAAATAGTTTTCACAATGTTGTGTAGTAAAATGTTTAAATAATCACCAATGTCGGTTTGCTGAGTACGTATGCAAAGCCTGTAACACGAAGGGCCACCTCCAGCGTACGTGTAAAAGAAATATGACTCACCGTCTAGCAGAGGAGTCGGTCGGTGGTTTTGAATCCAGCGGAGAGTATGATGATTTGGGCAGAGAGGCAGCTCAGCCCCAAGAAGAAGTGTATGGAGCGTATACCTGCACCACCGATTGTCCTCCAGTGAAGATGGAAGTTGAGATAAACGGCGTACCAGTCTTCATGGAAGTGGACACGGGAGCGAGCCAGTCAGTGATGAGCCAGGATGCCTTTGAGAGGCTATGGAACGAAAAACGGCCCAAGCTGGTTCCAGTATAGGTAAAGTTACGCATCTGCACCAAGGAGCTGATCCCAATCCTTGGTAGTGCGGAAGTAAGTGTAATTCAGAATGGCGTGGTGCACAAGTTACCTCTGGATTGTGGCAGGTGATGGTCCAATGCAACTTGGAAGAAGGTGGATGGGGAAGATTCACTGGAAATGGGAGGACCTCTTCACTCCAGCAATCGATGTCCCCCATGCTCAGAGGCAGAGCAAAACCTCACCTTCGCTTGGGCCAGGCACCAGAGAACAGACCAGCACAGCACCTGAGGCACAGGCCGTCCATCACGTGGCATTGATCCGACCGGAATGACCTAAAAGTACCTACCCGGCTCCAGTGGCAGGACTCCGGAGGAGGAAGATCGAATTCATAGGCACTTTTCTAGCTTTTGTGGCAGAATCGCGGGAGAGAAGGATCAAGGCAGTCGACCTCGAGGACAGAGGCAAGATGGCGTCCCTGCTGCAGCGAGGTGCAGCGTGGTGTGGCAGGGTTCTCTTAAAGGAGACCTGCAACCAACTGAACTTAAAGAGACATTGTATGCATGGCAATCAATGTAGCGAACCGATTAAGAATGTAAAGAACAAAATGTTGTTGCAAGATGTCGGGAACAGAGTGTCCCCAAAAGTAGCAAATGAGCGAATTTGGGAGGAGAAGGGCACTGATCCTGATGCGCTGCCCCAGATGTCCCCACAATTTATAGGCCAGCCACCTCAGGAGGGTGAAGGCACTGATCCTGATACCCTGCCCCAGGTCTATCCCACGCTGCAGGCACCCAATGGCACTATTTGCCACAGACCTGGAAATGAAAACGATGCCAATACGCGTAGTCGGCCGCCGTTACCCACCACCCGGGTGGAGACGGCGCAGCCCCCAGACCCAGTCGCTACCTCGGCCATGTCTGGGAACGAAAAGTCAGAACCAACGAGTTCCCCAAACGGGCCTGGAACAGCCAGGTTCCCAACACGGTTAGAGAGCAGGCCCAAGATTCTTCAGCCCTCAAAGAAGGACAGGGAGGCTTTGCCCACCACTAGGCAATGGCAAAGGCCCTGAATCCTGGCAAGGTGAGCGAACCAAGCCCACCCCACTAGCAGGGGGCAGAGCATATACACATAAGACAAAATTAAAAGCTCTATATCTGAACGCACGAAGCATTCGTAACAAGATAGAAGAGTTGACGGCACAAATAGAAATAGATGGGTATGATCAAAAATAAATGTATTTTGATAACATTATTGTTATTCATTATCAGTATGGAAATCGCCTAACTACACAAAGAAAATTGTATTGAGACCTTAAATTAAAGAAGTTTTCACAATAAGATTCCAACCAAAATAATTGTTGCTAATGACTGGAATGTGTAATTGCAATTAAAAAAAAATGATTGCAGATGTGTTCCACAATTTAGCCCCAGAATGGTGGGCTCGATAATGACCATTTATGTCTTGATTGATGGAAACATTTGCAAACTTTCTGATTCCAAATATGTGGGACTTGCTCCACCTGTTGGAAAGCAAACGGAGTGTTCCTTGTGATGTGGGGCAGCAGCCCACTAGATGGCGCTTTCTGATGGAAATCTGTGTCGCACTTTGGACTAAGATAAGCTCCTTATCACATCAATCAGGTTATCACAAAGTGCTTCACACACAATTCATTACTTTGAAGTGCAGTTATTTTTCCAATGTAGGTGAACTAAATGCAAAATGATCTTCTAAAACAGAGATCTAGAGAAACAAACTATACCTTATTAGGAAGAAAATATTTTTTTTTGGTACGCAATGAGGAATAATTGTACCTGATAAATATTTTTGTTATGCAAGTAGAAACTGAAACCCTCAATTTTTCCCATAGGATTTATTAAGGCTCATTAACAAAATACTCTGTATTGTAATCTTCATTAGTGAACACTGGAGTACACCAGATATTTTGAATAATTGTACATTTAATAAGTTGTTAAATTACATACAGACTTATTCTGTGTTGTGACTTTCATCATTGCAGAGGTATTTTTTTTTATAGTTTCAATCAGAATTCTGCATCTCTGGTTCTTATTAATGTGCATTTTAACCAATTTACCTGATTGGGAGATTCGGCGAAGGTAATGCCATTGAATGTCATGGGGAGGTGGTTAGACTTTCTCTTGTTGGAGATGGTCGATGCCTGCATGTTGTTCAGGTCTTGCTGCATGCAGACATAGACGGCTTCATGATCTGAGGAGTTGCGAATGGAACTGAACACTGTGCAATCATCAGTGAACATCCCCACTTCTAACCTGATGATGGAGGGAAGTTCCATATCAATGCATTAACTGGGAAAGAGCAAGGGTTGATATTTCCAGGCTGACTGGAGGTACTGGGAGGGAAGAGAAAATGTACGAGAGTACTTTTGAGAAAACTCTGATTGATCCTTCAAGGTGGGCATGGCAGTTGGAGGTATCCAACATGTGAATGTTTAGTGAACTCATTTTTACCTGAGAGTCTTAATAGTACTTAACCTGAAAGAGACCACTAGTAAATGCAGCTGGATGAAGCATGTTAACTTTTGCTTGGGAAAGAAAGTCTCCTTACTCGGAAGATCACAAAGGGAAGGTTCGTCAGCAGATCGATATCATTTTAGAAACAAGACTTACACCTGATTTAACTTTAACCTGTAGAAATAATTCTGAACAGGATTTTCCAGAATGGGGGAGGAACTTTGGGAGAAGGCACTGGGCAGGGTTTTTTTAAATTGGGGTTCTCCTTTCAGTACCTATTTGACAATGACATTATGACATCGCAAGGATGGAGGACGGTGATTGGTTCTTCCATATTAATTGAATCACTGGACAGGGAATGAATCTTAAAGAAAGCTAATAACTGATTTAATTTTCTTCAATTGCTTATTTTCTAATTTTAACTTAATTCATAATTCTGGTATATATTATTTAATTTTGTTTAATTATAATTAATATTTATTATACTGCTTTTACTATTGTATACTTCTTATTGTATTATTTACAATAAAATGTGAATTTAGTTTTTTTCGTTTTATCGCCTGTGTCTATCTACGTGCGCATTTTAGTTGCCGCTTCGGACCTGAGCCTTTAATCTCTTTTTACTCTTCCTGCTCACGCCTTTTTCTCTCTTTCCCTCAATGGTCAATATCTAACATAGAAACATAGAAACATAGAAAATAGGTGCAGGAGTAGGCCATTCGGCCCTTCGAGCCTGCATCGCCATTCAATGAGTTCATGGCGGAACATGCAACTTCAGTACCTCATTCCTGCTTTCTCGCCATACCCCTTGATCCCCCTCGTAGTAAGGACTACATCTAACTCCTTTTTGAATATATTTAGTGAATTCACCTCAACAACTTTCTGTGGTAGAGAATTCCACAGGTTCACCACTCTCTGGGTGAAGAAGTTTCTCCTCATCTCGGTCCTAAATGGCTTACCCCTTATCCTCAGACTGTGACCCCTGGTTCTGGACTTCCCCAACATTAGGAACATTCTTCCTGCACCTAACCTGTCTAAACCCATCAGAATTTTAAACGTTTCTATGAGATCCCTTCTCATTCTTCTGAACTCCAGTGAATACAAGCCCAGTTGATCCAGTCTTTCTTGATAGGTCAGTCCCGCCATCCCGGGAATCAGTCTGGTGAACCTTCGCTGCACTCCCTCAATAGCAAGAATGTCCTTCCTCAAGTTAGGAGACCAAAACTTCACACAATACTCCAGGTGTGGCCTCACCAAGGCCCTGTACAACTATAGTAACACCTCCCTGCACCTGTACTCAAATCCCCTTGCTATGAAGGCCAACATGCCAATTGCTTTCTTAACCGCCTGCTGTACCTGCATGCCAACCTTCAATGACTGATGTACCATGACATCCAGGTCTCGTTGCACCTCCCCTTTTCCTAATCTGTCACCATTCAGATAATAATCTGCCTCTCTGTTTTTACCACCAAAGTGGATAACCTCACATTTATCCACATTATACTTCATCTGCCATGCATTTGCCCACTCACCTAACCAATCCAAGTCACTCTGCATCCTCCTCGCAGCTCACACTGCCACCCAACTTAGTGTCATCCGCAAATTTGGAGATATTACATTTAATCCCCTCGTCCAAATCATTAATGTACAATGTCAACAGCTGGGGCCCCAGCACAGAACCTTGTGGTACCCCACTCGTCACTGCCTGTCATTCTGAAAAGTACCCATTTACTCCTACTCTTTGCTTCCTGTCTGACAACCAGTTCTCAATCCACGTCAGCACACTACCCTCAATCCCATGTGCTTTAACTTTGCACATTAATCTCTTGTGTGAGACCTTGTCGAAAGCCTTCTGAAAGTCCAAATACACCACATCAACTGGTTCCCCCTTGTCCACTCTACTGGAAACATCCTCAAAAAATTCCAGATGATTTGTCAAGCATGATTTTCCTTTTACAAATCCATGCTGACTTGGACCTATCATGTCACCTCTTTCCAAATGCGCTGCTATGACATCCTTAATAATTGATTCCATCATTTTACCCACTACCGATGTCAGGCTGACCAGTCTATAATTCCTTGTTTTTTCTCTCCCTCCTTTTTGAAAAAGTGGGGTTACATTGGCTACCCTCCACTCGATAGGAACTGATCCAGAGTCTATGGAATGTTGGAAAATGACTGTCAATGCATCCGCTATTTCCAAGGCCACCTCCTTAAGTACTCTGGGATGCATTCCATCAGGCCCTGGGGATTTATCGGCCTTCAATCCCATCAATTTCCCCAACACAATTTCCCGACTAATAAGGATTTCCCTCAGTTCCTCCTTCTTACTAGACCCTCTGACCCCTTTTGTATCTGGAAGGTTGTTTGTGTCCTCCTTAGTGAATACCGAACCAAAGTACTTGTTCAATTGGTCTGCCATTTCTTTGTTCCCCTTTATGACTTCCCCTGATTCTGACTGCAAAGGTTGTCTTTACTAACCTGTTTTTCTTTACCTATCTATAGAAACTTTTGCAGTCCGTCTTAATGTTCCCTGCAAGCTTCCTCTCGTACTTTATTTTCCCTGCCCTAATCAAACCCTTTGTCCTCCTCTGCTGAGTTCTAAATTTCTCCCAGTCTCCGGGTTCACTGCTATTTCTGGCCAATTTGTATGCCACTTCCTTGGCTTTAATACTATCCCTGATTTCCCTTGATAGCCACCTTCCCTTTTTTATTTTTACGCCAGACAGGGATGTACAATTGTTGTAGTTCATCCATGCGGTCTCTAAATGTCTGCCATTGCCCATCCACAGTCAACCCCTTCAGTATCATTCGCCAATCTATCCTAGCCAATTCACGTCTCATACCTTCAAAGTTACCCTTCTTTAAGTTCTGGACCATGGTCTCTGAATTAACTGTTTTATTCTCCATCCTAATGTAGAATTCCACCATATTATGGTCACTCTTCCCCAAGGGGCCTCGCTCAACGAGATTGCTAATTAATCCTCTCTCATTACACAACACCCAGTCTAAGATGGCCTCCCCCCTAGTTGGTTCTCGACATATTGGTCTCGAAAACCATCCCTTATGCACTCCAGGAAATCCTCCTCCACCGTATTGCTTCCAGTTTGGTTTGCCCAATCTATGTGCATATTAAAGTCACCCATGATAACTGCTGCACCTTTATTGCATGCACCCCTAATTTCCTGTTTGATGCCCTCCCCAACATCACTACTACTGTTTGGAGGTCTGTACACAACTCCCACTAACGTTTTTTGCCCTTTGGTGTTCTGCAGCTCTATCCATATAGATTCCACATCATCCAAGCTAATGTCCTTCCTAACTATTGCATTAATCTCCTCTTTAACCAGCAATGCTACCCCACCTCCTTTTCCTTTTAGTCTATCCTTCCTGAATGTTGAATACCCTTGGATGTTGAGTTCCCAGCCTTGATCATCCTGGAGCCACGTCTCTGTAATCCCAATCACATCATATCTGTTAACAACTATTTGCACAGTTAATTCATTCACCTTATTATGGATGCTCCTTGCATTAAGACACAAAGCCTTCAGGCTTGTTTTTTTAACACCCTTTGTCCTTTTAGAATTATGATGGAGAGTGGCCCTTTTTATTTCTTGCCTTTGTTTACTCGGCCTTCCACTATTGCTTTTTATCTTTCTATCATCTGTTTCTGACTCCATATTATTTCGCCCTATCTCGCTGCATAAGCTCCCATCCCCCTGCCATATCAGTTTAAACACTCCCGAACTGCATTAGCAAACGTTACCCCCAGGACATCAATTCCAGTCCTGCCCAGTGCAGACCGTCCTTTTTGTACAGGTCCAACATGTTGTAAAATTGTTGTGAAGTGCCTTGGGACATTTTACTACGTTAAAGGCGCTATATAAATACAAGTTATTATTATTTGTATCCTTCCCCTTGACTGTAGAATGGCCGGGTGTTTCACTAAGGTTACCTACCATAGAGAAGTCAGACACAGAATTGTCCATTGTAACCCCAAACTTAATTTTTTAAAATACTTGCGAAAGGCTGTCTCAAAATTGCCAGCTAACTTCTGAGCCGCCACAAGATTAAGATGGAGGTCATCCCTCCTTGAAAGCTTATCTATGCTTTGGAAAGTACTCCAGTTATCTATGGTTGGCTTTTCCCTCTTGTACAGGTCCTGCAACTCGATGCTCACAATCTGCGACCAGTTTGAACTGGCCTTGGGAGCGAAGGTCAATCGCAACAAAAGCGAGGCTATGTTCTTTGGCAACTGGGCCGACCGATCCTTTATTCCCTTCACCGTTAAGCCAGATTACCTGAAGGTGTTGGGAATATGGTTCGGAGCGGATGGGGCATGCGCCAAAAACTAGGAACAGCGTACCGCCAAAGTGAAACAAAAACTGGGATGGTGGAAGCTGCGCTCTCTCTCCATCGCAGGAAAGACCCTGGTCATCAGGAGTGAGGTGCTCTCGGTGTTGTTGTACGTGGCACAGGTCTGGCCCATCTCACGCTCCTGTGCTGCGGCAGTCACCCGGGCCGTCTTCCACTTTGTCTGGAGGTCCAAAATGGACCGTGTCCGCAGAGACACGATGTACAAATCTCTGGACAGTGGAGGAAAGGATGTTCCAAACGTGGCCCTCATCCTGATGGCCACCTTTGTGTGCGGCTGCATCAAGCTGTGCACCGACTCCCGGTACGCAAACACCAAGTGTCTCTACGTGCTGAGGTTCTACCTGTCCCCGGTGTTGCGAAGGATGGGTCTGGCCACGCTGCCGCCACTAGTTAGACCATGCCTGTCCACCTGTCCTTCGTGGAAAAGTTTTTCAGAAAAAACCCCTTTGACCACAAGGCCATAAAGCTGTGGTCGGCACGTAAGGTCCTGGACGCCCGATGAAAGGAGAGGGTGGACCCTGTCGGGTTGTTCCCCGAGAACTCGTCTGGCAGAACATCTCATCACCAGAGCTTTCACATAAGCACCAAGACATAGCTTGGTTGGCGGTGAGGAGGGCCCTACCTGTCAGATCCTTCATGCACAGCCGGGGTTTCAGAGACACGGCACTCTGCCCCCGAGTTGGCTGTGGTGCGGACGAGACAGTCATCCATCTCCTTTGGGATTGCCCCTTTGCAAGGCAGGTCTGGATGGAGATGCAGTGGTTGCTGTCGAGGTTCATCCCAAGCAGCTCCGTAACACAGGACTCTGTGCTCTACGGGCTGTTCCCAGGGACACACACCGAGACAGACATCATCTGCTGCTGGAGGGCCATCAACTCGGTGAAAGACGCACTTTGGTCTTGCTGAAACTTGCTGGTCTTCCAGAGCAAGGAGATGTCCACGTCTGCGTGTTGCAGACTGGCGCAATCCAAGATCCAGGAGTACGTGCTGAGGGACGCACTAAAAATTGGTGCAGTCGCTGCAAAGGCACGGTGGGGAAGGGCCACAGTTTAAAGCTCTTCCGCCACGATAAACCCAGGGGCTGGAATCAGTATAAAACTCCCCTCGGACTGTACTTGTAAACATTTTGTATACATAGAGCACCGTGATCTGAAAAAACCTATGTAGTGCCATGTATAATGTAAGTTCTGTTTAGTAATGTATGTGCAAAGAAATGTAACTGTATCCTCACCCATTCCGTGTACCGTATAGAGCCACTAGTAAAGTAATATGATGACTGTATTACAATGTATCCTGGATTGTACTGAAATGTACCTCGAAATGTAAAGCAAGCAAATGTATTGAACGGAACTGCCGTCAACATCCAAGTGCATTGTATGGAATTGCTGACCGCATCCAAATGTACTGAACTGTCTTCCAATGTATCGTGCAAATTTTTATATGAATAAAGTATATTTTGAAATTAAAAAAAAGGTCCTGTAGCTAGATGTTAAAACTGATGATGTGACTATTCCTCCCCAATGAACCTCCCTTCGCTGGCAGTCGGTGTGAGATGCACACCTGAGCTCCTTTATCTCTTGATGCATTGATCAGGTCTTTGTACTTCTGTTATACAAACAAATCCATATCCATGATATTGGGCCCAAGTTTCCACATGATTCGTGCCTGATTTTTAGGAGCAACTGGTGGAGAATGGACTATTTTAGAAATCGCAATTCTCCACATTTTTTTTTCTGCAGTTCTAGTCAGGTAGAACAGTTCTAGTTTAGAACAGAATTTTTTCTTCTGATTTGAAAGTTTCCACAGTGAAAACGTACTCCAAACTAAAGTAGAATGGAGCCAGTGAAGATTTTTGTAGAACTGAAAAAACCTGTTCTACACATTAAAAAATCAGGCGCAGCTTACAAATTAGGCGTCCAGAACGAGGTGGGGGGGAAGAGAACTCATTAAATTCGACAATAAATCCTTATTTATACTTCTACAAATATTATACAAATAAATCCAACCTGAATAAACATTTATAAGCCAAGAAAAGATTAAATAACCCATCTTCCTACCTGTGTGAAAGTGCTTCAGCCAGGGAGAATTCTGCAGCCGTTCGTGTCGCTGAGCAGGAGGGGGAATGAGAGAGAGAGAGAGGGGGGGAGGGAGGGAGAGAGAGAGGGGGGGGGGGAGGGAGAGAGAGAGTGGGGGGAGTGAGAGAGAGAGGGGGGGAGGGAGGGGGAGAGAGAGAGAGGGGAGGGAGGGGGAGAGAGAGAGAGGGGAGGGAGGGGGAGAGAGAGAGGGAGGGAGAGAGAGAGAGAGAGGGAGGGAGAGGGAGGGAGGGAGGGAAAGAGAGGGAGAGGGAGGGAGGGAGGGAGGGAGGGGGAGAGAGAGGGAGGGAGGGGGAGAGAGAGGGAGGGAGGGGGAGAGAGAAGGAGGGAGGGGGAGAGGGAGGGAGGGGGAGAGAGAGGGAGGGGGAGGGGGAGAGAGAGGGAGGGAGGGGGAGAGGGAGGGAGGGGGAGAGAGAGGGAGGGAGGGGGAGAGAGAGGGAGGGAGGGGGGGAGAGAGAGAGAGAAAGAGAGAGAGAGAGAGGGAGGGAGAGAGAGGGAGGGAGGGAGAGAGAGGGAGGGAGGGAGGGAGGGAGAGAGAGAGGGAGGGAGGGAGAGGGAGGGGGGAGGGTGGGGAGAGAGAGAGAAGGAGGGAGGGAGAGAGAGGGGGGGAGAGAAAGGGGGGGGAGGGGGGGAGGGAGGGGGAGAGAGAGGGGGGGGAGGGAGGGGGAGAGAGAGAGAGAGAGAGAGAGAGAGAGAGAGAGAGAGAGGGAGGGAGGGAGAGAGGGGAGAGGGAGGGAGGGGGAGAGAGAGGGAGGGAGGGAGAGAGAGAGGGAGGGAGGGGGAGAGAGAGGGAGGGAGGGGGAGAGAGAGGGAGGGAGGGGGAGAGAGAGGGAGGGAGGGGGAGAGAGAGGGAGGGAGGGGGGAGAGAGAGAGAGAGAGAGGGGGAGGGAGGGAGAGAGAGGGAGGGAGGGAGAGAGAGAGAGAGGGAGGGAGGGAGGGAGAGGGAGGGGGGAGGGGGGAGGGGGGGAGGGAGGGGGAGAGGGGGGGAAGGGAGGGGGAGAGAGAGGGGGGAGGGAGGGGGAGAGAGAGAGAGAGAGGGAGGGAGGGGAGAGGGAGGGAGGGAGAGAGAGGGAGGGAGGGAGGTAGAGAGAGGGAGGGAGGGAGAGAGAGCGAGTGAGGGGAGGGAGGGAGAGAGAGAGAGCGGGGGGGGGAGCAGGTCTCGGGTCTCGGGTCGGGGCGGGGGGGGAGCGGGTGTCGGGTGTCGGGTCGAGGCGGGGGGGGGGAGCGGGTGTTGGGTCTTGTCGGGGGGTGGGGGGGGAGCGGGTGTCGGGTCTTGTCGGGGGCGGGGGGAGGGGAAGCGGGTGTCGAGTCGGGGGGGGGGGAGCAGGTGTCGGGTCGTGTCTGGTCGGCGGGGGGGGGGGGGGGAGCGGGTGTCTGGTCGGCGGGGGGGGAGAGCGGGTGTCGGGTCGGGTCTGGTCGGCGGGGGGGGGGGGCGGGGCGGAGTGGGTGTCGGGTCTGGTCGGGCGGGGAGCAGGAGCTTGCCGTGGGAGGAGCCTTATTCACGCAGCCCCAGTGAGGCCATTGGGCCAGGGCTAGGGGCTGCGTGCTTCGGGCCCCTCCCACACAGTTTGGCGCCTGGAGCTACTGCACTTGCGTGCCGACTGTAGCGCGCATGTGCAGAGGTCCCGGCACTGTTTTCAGCGCAGGAACTGGCTCCGCCCCCCCCCACAGCTCGTGCTGGCTGCGCCGAGGGCCAGAGGACCTGTAAGTCGATGGAGAATACCGAGGATTTTTTTAGGCGCCGTTTTAGGCGCGAAACGCTGGCGCCCAGCTCGGAGGGGCGCCCGTTTTTTTTCTTGTGGAAACCTGGGCCCATTATTTGAACCTATGTGAAATGCATCCACAGTTCTAGCTTTCTCACCTTTCATAAGGTTGTCCATTCTGTCTTGCTCAATGCTAAGACCAATTTAACTCATCTTCTCCTCAGCTTTGCAACATCAAAAGCCACAAATGAGCTATTTCTAAAACTATTGCCATTAATGCTTTTCAGGCAGACCTAGTATATTCCTAGGACATGGTCTTTAATTTGTTAGTCTGAATCTCACCGGAATATTATTTACCAAATCAGTGGGTGTGCTTCAAAAGTTGGGATTATTCTTGCCATGTTTACATATATCTCAAGATTGATACAGATGAGAAATGCAATTTAGCCCTCCCTTATTCATTCATCCTGAAATAACCGAATGTCTTTCTATCACAGCATCAGGTTGTTCCTTAAATAATTGTTCCCCCTCTCCCTCCTTATTACTCTACCTGGAAGTCCACTCTGTGTATTAATCACTCTTTGTATGAAGAATTATTTCCTAATATTACTGCTAAATTTGCTGTCGTTTGAACCTGTGTCCCCTTGTCCTACTGACATGATTTAGTTTGAAGTTCTGTTCCAGATCGAACTTTTCTGTACGGTTTACCATTGTCTTTCTCTCAAAAGCCACCCTATTCCAGCTTTTCCTCATAACTCAATCGTCTGACACTACAGCATCAGTCTTGTGGTTTTTATATGGATGGATACTTGGTATGGTGGCTACTGATAACAACAGGATTATGTAACAAATCAACGAATACTGGGTGTGGATGGTGAGCCTGTCAGTGCCAGTGTTAGTGCAGGCTGGCTTTAACTCAGGCTCCAATTCATAACATTTCTATTCCTCTGGTGAAGTCCATTTTTTAAAATTTATCTGCAAATGGTTGAATTTTACGGCCAAATCTTTGCAAGCAACTGAACTGAAGTTGAAAGAATCCATTTTAAAATTAGGTCCAGATCTTCTACCTTTGGCACAAAACATGATGCAGCAAATATCGTGATTTTAAGGATATGTCCCTACCATGAAAAATAATTTTTCCTAAAACACTGTTTCTTGGCAATACAATCAGATTTCATTATTGCATAGTCCTGCTGACAGGTGAAACAAGTTTATTCATCAATTGTTCTTCTCATCCAAGTTTGAGGAGCTGTACTTGTTTAAATGAAACACCAGGAAAACTGAGGTGGTTATTTACATAATTTTGTGTAATAAGGTTTGAATATACTGCCCATGGATTATCCTTTTAGTATCTGCATTGAGCATACTGGAGGGAAGAAAACAGTAGGAGGAGGCAAAGTATGGTTTATTGAAATGCAATGTAATTTGCTTATTTGCTATTATCCAGTGCCTTCAGAAAGCAGGAATGGAATTTTACCCCATTAAAGATAAATTGGGGAATTTCATCCCATGGTGTTTAATACCAAAATGTAAATAAATAAATAAATCCATGAAATCAATAAGCAAAATGCTATTGCCTGAATAAAATTGGCTGGTAAGGTAGTAACAGCATTATGTCAGTGTGTAATGTGTGACGCCTGTGTTTGCTTAGATCTGTAATTCAGAGACAAAACTGATGGAAATCTGTACTTGACAGGATGGTCTGGTGGCACAAGATGTTGAAGCAATCCATCCCTTGCTCGACTGATCTCAGCTCTCCTGTTACGGGGAGGCACGGAAAAAGGACATGTGCTGATCCACAATCTGATAGGGTACCTTGCGTGTCTTGTGTATTTTGTTTTGGCTGCTAAGAGGAGACCTCAGGAGTCACGTTGCCAAGAAGGTCTTGTTTAGGGAACAAGTCACGAAAAAGAGAGTAACACTGTCGCATAATAAATATTCCTTAGAGAAAAATCTGTGGTGCCGAGGGATTATTTGTTTGAAAATAGTAAGAAATAAATAGTTAGACAAATGATTAACATGTTAAAAATACAATTGAGATTCAATGGGATTATCATGCAGTAACTGTATTTTCTTGATTTTTTTTTTTACAAAGGGTTGTGTCATGTAAGCATGTTAATATATGTACTGTAACACTGGACCACTGAATGTACTTTCAACCTGTATACACTGTACCTGCACCACCAGAGGGTGCTGCTGCTGGAGACCTAAGGGTCACCTGTACATTGCAGGTAACCAAGTATAAAAGGGAGCTCACCTCTTGGTGTCCTCACTCGAGAAGCTGCAATAAAGCACTAAGGTCACTACAGTTCAAGTACTATACCCTTACCTCGTGGAGTCATTATTAGAGTGCTTGCTTATACTACAACTGGTGACGAGGTTACGAATTTCCACGCACAATATATCTAACCTAAGCAACTTCCAACAATTCGCTGATGGGGAACATTGGGATGCCTTTGTGGAAAGGCTAGAACACTTTTTCATCGCGAACGACCTGGCTGGGGACTCACCGATTTCGCTGGCAGTTGTGGGCCCACTATCCATGGCCTTGTCAGGGACCTGCTAGCCCCAGCAAAGACGACAACCAAGACCTATGTGGAGCTCATAACTTTAATACAAGAACAACTTAAACCTAAAGAGAGCATCCTCACAGCCAGACACCGTTTCTACACCCACCGGCGGCCCGAAGGCCAAGAAATTGCTAAATATGCTGCTGATCTGAGAAGAATGGCTGCACCGTGTCATTTTGGCGATCACCTCACCGAAGCACTAAGGGACATCTTTGTTATTGGAATCACGAGGGCCTTCTCCACAAGCTACTCTTTACAGACACTACGGTCACCCTGCAGAAGGCAATCAAAGTGAGCCAGGCCTTCATGATTTCGGTCTGCGACTCCAAACGGATGATGACTCACACCCAGGATCTAACCCGACGAGTACAGTGAACAGAATGGCAACTTTCAGAGGCAAGGCTGTTGCCCCAATTCCCACAACCCTGAGTCCGCCACATGGGGCCAACCGGCTAGCCCCGTACTGGCGCTGTGGAGGAAACCACAGGGCCCACCAGTGCCGAAACAAAGACTATACCTGCAAAGGCTGCAACACGAAAGGTCACCTTCAGCGAATGTGTGGAAAAAGTTTTACTCACCGAGTCGCTGAAGAGTTGGCTGATCACCTGGGCTCCAGCACTGATGAAGACGAAGCTGCTCAGCCCCTGGAAGAGGAGTACAGAATATATACCTGCTCCACCGAGAGTTCTCCATGGAAAATGGAAATAGAAACCAATGGGGTTCCAGTCTCGATGGAGATCGACACAGGGGCGAGCCAGACGTTGATGAATCTGACGGCCTTTGAGAACCTCTGGGACAATCCTGCCAAACGGCCCAAAATGTCCCCAATCCAGGCAAAGCTGCGCACCTACACAAAAGGCACCATCCCAGTCGTTGGCAGCGTGGAGGTCTCGGTATTCCATGGTGGCGCGATGCACAAGCTTCCCTTGTTGATCGTTGCCAGTGATGGTCCAATGCTGCTGGGAAGAAGTTGGATGAAGCAAATCCAAATCTGTCGGAGCGACGAAAGCCTCCGGGCCCTGGCGATCGACATCCCATGCAACCCCAAACTTGGATCCATCGCAGCACCTGAAAATCCTGCCGTCTGACTTGACTGCGTGGCGACGATACAGACTGCACAACTCAAAGGCGAGATGATCCAACCTGAACGACCAGACCTCACCTTCCGGGCGCCAGCGGCAGGACTCTGAGGGAAGAAGATCGGCGCAGAAGGTAGATTCCCGGCGTCCGTGGCAGAACCTGGGGAGAAAAGGATCACCGTAGCCTACCTCATGGAGAGTGAGAAGATGGCGCCCGCACCACGAGGCGAAGCACCTGGAATCAAGATGGCCGTGACCAGACCATGAGGGGCAGCTTTGAGGGAGCAACACGTGTCACCGAGCAGCGAACCGGATTGGGGTAAAGATTGCAAGGCCCTCTTAAAGGAGATCGGCAACACAGAACAATTTAAGGGACAGTTCCACTCTTGGCACAGCGATGCCAGTGATATTAAAGATAAAAGTGTAACTAATGAATGCAGGTATATAAATGTACTGTTGAATGGTGATGCCAGCAATGCTAATGGGAGAAATATAACCTTTGTAATTGACAAACTTGAAAGTGTAAACAAGTATAACAATGTTGAAGTAGCTAGTTGCGATCAGAGCCAATGTATCATGTATGCTAATGATAGAATGAGAAATGATACCGGGTTCTACAATGACAATGCCAAAGGGAACCCCGCTGTGGGAAACAGCCAGGTCCAGCGGGCTACCTAATCATGTCGTCTGTGCTTCCGGGACCAATGTGATGCCCCAGGAAGGGTTCACACACACCCAGTGGGAGCATACCCACTGCAGGGACAGCGGTCAATGGGCAGCACAGCCACCACCACTGGCAACCTGTCCCAGGTCACCCCTACCCACCCCTGGCCACCAGGGCCAGCACCGGGAGCAAGAGGCCAGTACCCTCCAGCATTCATGAGTTACACTTTTATCTTTAATATCACTGGCATCGCTGTGCCAAGAGTGGAACTGTCCCTTAAATTGTTCTGTGTTGCCGATCTCCTTTAAGAGGGCCTTGCAATCTTTACCCCAATCCCGGAGGAACCTGGGATAACCAGACTTCCACCACCACTGGAGGACAAGGAGGTCACACCATTCTGTGGCCCTGCCCACCACTAAACGCCATCACATACCCACTCTACAATGTATGTACCTTACCCATAAAACTTGCTCCACCACTGCGGAATCCTCCAACAGTGACACTCACATGGTCTGTGTATAGCGGGCGGGGCGGGGAGGAAATGTGTGCAGCCACGAGCACATGGATCACATCCGGCACCCACACAACCCTCACCACAACCTCCCACCGTCCACTACTGATCACCTCCCCATGTCATGGCAATAAGGACTTGGGAAAGGCTTGGGGGGTGTTGTCATGTATGCATGTTAATATATGTACTGTAACACTGGACCACTGAATGTACCTTCACCTTATATACACTATACCTGTACACCAGAGGGTGCTGCTGCTGGAGACCGAAGGGTCACCTGTACACTGCAGGTAACTAAGTATAAAAGGGAGCTCACCTCTTGGTGTCCTCACACTAGGAGCTGCAATAAAGGACTAAAGTCACTACAGTTCAAGTACTATACCCTTAGCTCATGGAGTCATTATTAGAGTGCGTGCTTATACTACAGATTGTTTGTCGAGCTGTTTCTTTCTTATATATCTGTCGGGGGCTCAGTAGAAAATGAAAACACAAATCCCAATGCTGCATTTTTGATATTTTACTTGCAGCTCTGTTGTGGTGCTGCTCATGGCGAGGCAAAAGATATACTAAAGTGTGGTGTCTTGAAGTATGACAGGAAGTAAATGTGATGCTTACAGGAAGTGTGTGCAATATGTAAGACATTTAATACATTGCTCACAGATCTCCCATGATTTTCACTTTTCAAGTGGGCCTGTAAAAATGCAAGGAGCCCGCCTGCTTGTTTCCAGCAGGAGACTGCTTTTGACTTTGAATATTCTTCAAATAAACTCAAATTTAAATAAACTTAAGCTTACATACAACAAATTGACCTGAGAGATGGAGCTTGGAGGAGCAACAGCACCACTTATTATTGGGAGGACGAAAAGGCAAGTATACTTGTAAATATGCACACCTTACGTATAAAAGTAATACTCAGGCATTACACCCATGTGTGATGCCCAGGCATGACAAAATCATGAGACAAGAAGTAAAGGCAATAAGCAGGAAATGCACATTAGACACAAACTTACTATTTTATAGATATCATTGTTTGAGTTCATGCTGTGGGTGGAGAGACTTGCCATGATTTCCCGAGCAGTGCCAACTCAGAAAATAAGCCCTAAAGACACAGAAAAATAAAAATAATTGTTTATTCAGTAAAAAGATGCCACTCATGTATTTTCTAAGCACATTCATAAATTAAAGTCTTTTAGATCGTATAAAATTCTGAACTACCAAACCATTTCTACATATTTCCATATAATTTATTTTATGCATTGTAATAACAAAAATACAGCATTTTCACTCCCAGTTCAGGCCTATACTTTCTGAATGGCTCTCTGTTCTGGTTGCTATAACATTAGCTCTATTGGCTGTTTTGTCTGTTAATTGCTGAGAATAATTGGCCCACATTTTGTGGTCAGCGGCGAATGAACTCACTGTTCATTACGTTTACTGCTGCCCACAAACTTTTTGTGGGCTTTTGCACGGCAACTTACCGTCATCGGGAGTATGACACAGCGTGGCACACTCAACGGTTGTGGCACTTGTGTGAACCTGGCAAGCAACAGCATGTCTCCTCAACAAACCAGATTGAAGAATCCTTACTGATGCGCACATAGTTTAAACCAGGAAGTGTAAAATCATGCACAGAAAGCAAAATAAAGATGGGAATGAAAGATGGGATGAAGAGAAAGAGATAAAAGAGACAGAAAGAAAAAGTTAAAAAAAAATGTAATTTTTAACTTTTAAATCTCCAACAACAATTAAAATCTGAAGGAATGAGACTCCCAACTTATAAAAGTTAAATATCAGTGCCAGAGAGGTTGTTTGGCAGTAATTAAGATGTAGCACACCGTTAAAAATTCACTTACACTTGAATGGATAAGCTCTCACTTTTTCTGTTGTGTTCAGTGGGTAAGCACTGCAACTTTATGCCCTTCATGCCTTTGAATATAGAATCTATTGGTGAGATTCCATTGTACGGATTGTAGAAAAGCAGGGCAAATCGGGCAGTAACTTCCTGATTTCTCCGTTGAACTGCTCATGTGGAAAAGTTGCTTTCGGATTTACTCTTTAGTGAGCACTGATAGCTTCATCGTTATCCTTACTACAAAATCCAGGCCATTATTTTTGTTTTGTTGAACTTCTTATTGAATTGTATCTATGTCATTCTCAAAATGCTAAATATTTTACTCTGAAATGTTATTGTTTAAGCAAAAAAAAGAGCAGTGCATACTCATCATCATAGATGGTCTCTCGAATGAGGATGACTTGCTTCCACATGAGTTCACAGATGTTTCAATGAAGGACCCGATATTCCAGTCCTGAACTCCAGTTGAAAGGGTGGAAGATGCCTGTGCGAGGATTTTTTTAATGTGCGATGACCGTTGCACAACAGCCACCACAGGGGCTTGACAGAGCTAGGCCTTTATCCAGTGGCAAGGGTTAACCAGGACGACTGGAGACCTGCCCTGCTGCATGGACCTAGTGCGCACACATATTGCAGTGTGGGCTGGTCCGTGCTGCCCCTGGGCCCTCGGCTCTTCTGGGCCCCGTACCCTCATTTGCTGTAGCTCCACCACGATCTCTCGCCGCTCCTCCACCACAAAACACTCGTTGCACCTCCGCCACAATCTCCCATCGCATCTCCACACCAAACATTTGCCGAACCTCCGCCACAATCACTCATCGAATCTCAGCCACGATCCCTCAACGCTCCTCTGCCTCGATCACTTGCCGCACCTCCACCACGACCTTCCTGCTCCTCTGCTGTACCAGGGCCCCGCCAATGCTCCTGTCCGCGCTCCAAACAGCAACCTGGGTCCTGATGACGTCACCTAATCACCTACCTCGAAGCCGTCGTGTACCTGGAGCAGCTCGCGCTGGATGTTGTAGTGGTATACCGCTCTAGCTCTTATACTTCCCGACCTGCAGACTAGGTGCATACTAGGTTAGTGCTATATCTATGTGAAGTGTTATTTGTTCTGTCCTAAATATAAACCTGGTCTGCTGGTAGCATAGCATTATTCCTCTGTCTACCTCTTCAATGGGGAAATCCCATTCACTCCAATCTACTACAAAGCTGGAGAATCGTCTCTCTTATCCCTTTTTGCCCAACACTCGGCTTGCAATTACCTGATTTATTCTCCCCATTCCAGTCAATTACACAAAAAGGTGTAAGGACTGGGATTTCCCAACTTCCATTATTGTAAACATACAATTGTTTTTGAGTCTTTAAGAATTAGTGTACGAAAAATACCTTCCCAAACGTCTTCCAAAGATTGCCGTTCTGTTTTATATGACAAGACTCCTAAAATGACAGGCTTCATGTCTTATAAAAGCCAACTTCGCTGGAAATAGATACTGACTCAGTGTCCTACTTCCTTCGAAGGTGTAAATCAGGAAAAAGAGAATTGGGATAGCAGGCTGCAATCTTTAATTATATTTAATTACAATTTGCAACATTTTTGCATCAAGTATTTTTCTATTTAATCAATTGGAGTTTTGTGCTCAATAGCAGAAGACTAGAGAAACAGTGGAATAATATAGCAAGGCAAATAGCAATTATAACATACTTTAAGTTTCATAACTCTGGTCACAGGTAATTAACAAAGGAGATGTCAATTCTCAGCAACCCTTATTCAACAAATGCAATAGATATCACAGATATTATGTAAGATTAAAGATTCCATTTCCTGGTGACGGTATTCACTTCTGAATTTCTTTCCGATATCCCTTATCATTCAGATAATACGAGATTGCCCTATACATATCCTTATTTGTACAATGTTGCATGCAAACATTAGCGGGAGAAGCAGTGTTGCTTCAATCTCCCACTGTAAACAGGGTAGAATTTCCATGTACAGGGAATCTCAATTTCATTGTTTAAAATTTAAGCAAGTGCAGTATATGCCATTGTTAGACACCATTTTATCACACGCTATCTCCTGCAGCATTCCTATCTGCTAGTCTTGTCAACTTAAAATGTAAGAATAATACATTTGTTCTCTCTTTTATACCAATCTACCCTAATCTTATCCGTTCAAAAAAGAAAAAAAGTATTTCCTTTTCATAAAATACATTTTAAGATATTCATGTCTATATAGCCAGTCAGTTAACCATATTTCTTCTGCTCAAAGGCAAAACTCATTATCAACTTATTTCCTTATTTGTTGATGTTTACCTGCAACTTTGCTCCTGCTGTTAATCCTTTGTACATCAGCTCCATAGGAGAGAGTTTACATCCATAGCATTCATCATATGAATGAAGTCTAAAGAGATGACAGTTATGGTTGAAAAAGTGCTTCCTTTTCTTGCTCAAACTTTAAAAAATAACAAGAAAACAATCAACATTAACTCCCCCTTACCAAGGTACGGCTATAATTATATAGGAGGGTTCAAAGACAGAAAACATTGCGCAACAACCCCTTTCATAAACACAGATTCCAATCCATTTTTAGCTATTCTAAATAGAAAGAAAACAACTTGCGTTTGTGTTGAGCTTCATTACATCCTCAGAACATCAGAAAGTGCTTCACAGCCAATTACTTTTGAAGTGCCATTACAGTTGTTCTATGTTGGCAAACTAGTAGCCAATTTCACACAGCAAGCTCTGACAAATAGCAAATGAGAATACTGACCATTTAATCTGCTTTGGGTGTTGTTGATTGAGGAAAGAATGTTGGACAGGGCATCGGGGAGAACTCTACTTACAATGTCATGGAATTTTTTTCTTCTACCTGAACCACTGCAACAATCTGATCTAAAAAGGCAATACATCTTGGACAATGCACCTCTCCCTCAGTACTGCACTGGAGTGACAGCATAGATTATGTATTTAAATCCTGGAGAAGGAATAAAGCCTTAATGAATGGCTCATCCAAAGATATAAAATAAAGCTGATGTGTAACTTTAATTATAAATAGTTTTGACATAGATCCAGAATATTGATCAACACCCGTATTGCATGTTAAATAGCTGGCTTACTTCAATCTTAAAATCTGCCTTTCATTATTTTAAAAGCATGTATCATACCTCCCCGTAGTTATTTCTCAAGTGAAAATAAGTTTAATGATGTGAGCATTTCTTCATAACATATAGACTTTGTGACAAAATCATGTTGCCAATTCACTCTGATTTTTTCTATCCACCAACTTTCTTCTTTGAAACACCCAATATGATCAAACTTCATTAGCTGTAAAGCACGTTGGGACATCAGGTGATCATGAAAGGCGCTATATAAATGCAATTCTTTATTTTTTTAAAAAGGAGAAATAAAGCAATTTGTTGACCTGTAGACTGAAATCTACAAGCAGGTATCAAACGCCTTTTGATTAACTTCAATTTACAATGCTCTGCATTTGCCGATAAAGATCACTATCCCACAGGGCATATCCAAGCAGGAGCTTGACAGGCACAGATAAGATTAGAGCTAAACATCACAACCATGCTCCAGACTACCTTTGTCAAATTATTCTTGGGTGACCAACTTCTATTCTGTATTCTGACAAGATTTATTCCTCTGCTTCTAATGATAAGTTACCATTTTAAAAGGACCCGTGTGGCTTTTCCACATCTTTCTCGCTGAAATCCTGCTATTCTCATTGCATGCAATAAAAGTCTGAAAGGGCCAATATATAATGCCACATACTAAAATGACACAAATAGCATACTGGGAATGGAAGTCATGGTCCCCTGGATGGCAGTGACCATAACATGATCACTTTGACAAAATTCTGGAGAGGTAAGTTTAGAGCAAAGAATAATGACCCTAAATGGATTAATAAGGACACTATGAAATTAAATTAGGTAGGGAGAAAGGTGAAGGAATACAAGAACCTCCAAAGAATTTAAAAATCACTGTTATTGGGCAAAGAGAGAACTAGAAATGAGAATCGTTGTAAAAGTCAAACACAACAGCAAGAAATATTCCCTATATTTAAAAAAATAGAATTAAGAAGCAAATGGGGTTCAGACAGAGGATGATCAAAACCAATTAACCAATACTAACTCTCTCTCGATGGAGATCTGAACCCTGGGGCCAACAATAAAAAGGAGATGTGATTGTTGCTTCAGTCTTGTGTGAGTGCGAACTGAACCTTTGACCTATTAAGGTATCCCTGGCATCCGAGCAACAATGTGATTGGCTGGTCTGGCATTGAGAGCCCCATCTTCATCTTCCTCCTCTTCTTCCTGCTCCTCTCCATTGGATCCTCACCCGATGAAGAATGCTGAGCGGCTTTCCTCCCGCACCTGCGCTATGTTGTGTAGAATACAGCACACCACGATTATCCTAGAGACCCTCGCTGGCGAGTACTGAAGGGTGCCTCCAGACTGGTTCAGGCATCTGAAGTGCTTCTTGCTGATGGCTTGTTCAATGACACATCTGGTTGTCCTGTGGCTCATGTTGTAGCGCTCCTGGTGTTCATAGGTGGAGTTCCTTAGAGGTGTCATCAGCCAGGTTTGAAGGGTATTCTTTGTTGCCTAGCAGCCATGATAAGGCTGGTTGCAGATACGAACAGGTAGGGGATGTTGATGTGCCACAGTGTGAAAGCATCATGGCCGGTCCCCGGGAATCTGGCCAGACCTGCATGAAACTTTTCTTGTGGTTGCAGATCAGCTGAACATTGATGGAATGAAATCCTTGCGGTTGAAGAATGCTGCGGATGATCTGGGGGTGCTCGGATTGCCACGTGTGTGCAGTTAATGGCACGCTACACCTGTGGGAAGCCAGCCAGAGACACGATTCCCAGTGACTGCTCATTCTGGCTACTGTCATCACAGGGAAAGTTTACATACCTTCTAACGCTGGAAAACAATCCATCAGTCACCTGCCTTATGCATTTATATGTAGCTGACTGCTAGACCCTCAATATGTCTCTGGTAGCACCCTGGAGGGAACCAGAGGCAAAAAAATTGAGGGAGGTGGTGACTGTCACAGCCACTGGTAATGCGTCAAGCAGGTAGCAGGTCTTCTTCTCGGAAGATGCAGATATCTGCGATCACCTGCTGTGACAATCTCAGCCTTCGTAAGCACTGCTCTTCTGAGTGGTCAAGGAAGATGAGCCTCTGTCTGTCGGTGGACAGTACAGTGCCTCCGACGAGCTCGACCCCTCTGCTGCTCCCCTAGCTGCTGTGGATGCTGATTGTCTCCCTTATCTGAAGTCCAATGAAAAGCAGCCATCCTGATGTTCTCTGTGTGAACACTTCCAATCGATACAAATAAGTCTCTCACAAGTACTCCCAACCAACCATTTCCCAGAGGGAACTGAGAAAGCAGCTGTGGGCACTGAGCCTTTTTTCATATTGGGACCCCTAACCTTTAACCATCCCCATGAAGTGCCGCTCAATCTCCCCCCTGATTCACTGACGAGTTTCCCAAACCCCGGGAACCCTGTGCAGGAGGCGTTACTTTCAAGTCGCTGCCAAAACCTCATGAAAGGAGCCTCATTTAAATATCAAAATTACAGACCTGTCTCTCCACAGTGGGTTACTTGGATGCCCCGATATCCGCTTAAAACGGGGACAGCCGTGTTCATGGCTGGTTGGGGTCTTGTTTCACAAATTTGCCAATTTAACTCCTGTCCCCCGACCCTTACCCGTCCATCGTGTGGGGGGCAGGAGCCGGGGGGGGGGGGGGGGCTGGGCAGGGGGGGGCGGGGGTTGAAATTCACTGCATAATGTACGTTAGTCAAATTTTCAGATGCTCGAAAACATTTTTGGGAGTGGGGGAACTGTACAGTCTGATGCTGCAACCAAGGAGTTGCTGAAGGACCTCGGCAGCAGTTGAAAGTGGGTAGAACAACAGCAGATGAAATTCAATACTAATTACTGCCAAAGTGCAGAGGTGGGATTAACTAATAAACCCACGACAGAGTCTGTAAGATAGGCTTCATATGTGAGTTGCAATCTGATTGTGGTAAGTCTTTCGGTTATTGACTTCAGATTATGTTGAATTAATATTTCAGAAATTGTGGAAACTTTACATTCGATGCTGTTTGTTCCAGCTTCTCCGCGCCCAAAAAGAAACTTCAAATGAATGTTAAAAGCTTACCTTACTAGGCCTCTTGACAGGTTTGGCCTGATGGGCTGGTCACCACTGCTTTGCCGCTCAGGTAAAATTAACAGTCGAGCCCAACGAAATCACCAGAGCCTGATCAATACATTTAAATAAAGAATCTGTCAGCATCTGGCGGTGCCCTTGCCACCAGATCATGGCAGGAGTGGAGTGGGTAACCCCCTGCTCCATTTTAATTCGCACCCACCATCCCCCATCCCCGCTGCTGGTTTAATCGTCCTAACATGGAGGCTTACAGTTTCATTCCTCAATCCAGCCATTCAAGTCAAACATATTGGGTCATTTGTTAATTTTTTTTCCCAATCTTATGACCCCGCTAAGTATCTGTAGTAATTTCTCTAAGTATAATAGTTAAACATCTGTTTGTTTTGTGCAAAGGCATTGGTGTGGTCTTGGTCCACACATATGAAATCAATTCAAGGCAATTAATTCCACAAATTAATGACTTCTGTGAAAACAGAATTTCACAGCAAACCTTTAGATTAAAATCACAGTTGTGATATGATTGATTGCATGCCATACGATTCTTCTGCAAGAAAAATAATCATGCATTAGGAATGCCTTACTCTTGAAACAGCAACATATAGACTCCACAACCATCCTTTTCATAATCACAACCATGTTTAACAACAAAACTTGAATGAACTTCAACTGTTTCTCGATATCCTAAAATAGGTGCAAACTGTTATAACTTCAATGTACAACTTGGTAAAAATGGTCCAATTTTCAAAAAAGTTAATTTTAGAACAATAAAGGTATCAATAGTTTAACATTTTGTTTTCTTAATTATTGCTCTTGTAATAATTTGATTTCTTAGTTGTACCTTCAAAAAGTTTTGAATTGATTAACTTTGCCTTTGTGTTTCTTACAAATCTCTTTGCCAAAACATTCAAATTCTAAACAGCAAGTTACTGATGTAGTGCAATGTAATATTAATGAGCTGAATACTGGTTAGCATCTATAATTCACTAAGCAGCCAGTTTCTAATCTTGGCTGAGATATTAGGGAGACACCAAAGAATTGTTTATCAGGGCATATTAACCTAAGCCACACTTGTACAGTTCCTAGGTGGTTACAACAATGGAGTATTCTCTTTTGCAAAGCCCAATGTCACCAGAACAACTTCAAGCTACCTGCCCCCTCCCCTTCCGAGAAGGTGGACGCCACTAATCATGGCTGATAGACTGCCTGCCCAAACTAAAGATAAATGGCAGTTAGATGTTTCAAAGTCAATTTTGAAATTTAGTTCAAGGAAGCAGTTGATGTTCTGCAGTGACATGCAGTTGCCAAAAGCTTCGAGTGAACCAATGGACAATGTGTGGTCATATTCCATGATCATCTGGGCGCATACCAATAATCCAAACATGGACAAGCAGTCAGTGATTCGTGGACCAGTGCATAGTGGATTTTGCTAGGTCCAGGAGCAGATGCATAAGATGGTTCTTTGCACTGCTCACCTTGCACTCTGGATAACCAAAGTGTGCGGGAGAAATGAAATGGAAGCAATTCCCTTAAATTGCCAACTGAATGCCAAAGTTTCAAAATATGCCCACAATTATTGTACAACTTGGTAAAAATGGTCCAATTTTCAAAAAAGTTAATTTTAGAACAATAAAGGTATCAATAGTTTAACATTTTGTTTTCTTAATTATTGCTCTTGTAATAATTTGATTTCTTAGTTGTACCTTCAAAAAGTTTTGAATTGATTAACTTTGCCTTTGTGTTTCTTACAAATCTCTTTGCCAAAACATTCAAATTCTAAACAGCAAGTTACTGATGTAGTGCAATGTAATATTAATGAGCTGAATACTGGTTAGCATCTATAATTCACTAAGCAGCCAGTTTCTAATCTTGGCTGAGATATTAGGGAGACACCAAAGAATTGTTTATCAGGGCATGTTGACCTAAGCCACACTTGTACAGTTCCTAGGTGGTTACAACAGTGATTTTGGCAGAGGGCTGAGCCAAATCTAAAATCTAAGTGGCAGAAAATCAGCTGCTTAGCGCCTCCCGTTAGTGCCTGGGGGGGGGGGGGGGGGGCGGGTGGGGGGGGAGGGCGCTAAAGGGTTAGTGACCGGGCAGGGCGAATGCAGAGACGCCCATGAACTTCAGTGCCAGTTTAGCACTGGTGCTAACTCTTACTACTTGGGCCTCTAGCCCCTCACAGATCGTGAAGTCATAAAGTGTGCAGCTACCAAGTGTTCAGTTACCATCCCGGATGTGAGATTGCCTCCCGCCCCTTG
Organism: Pristiophorus japonicus; assembly: GCF_044704955.1. Lineage (NCBI taxonomy): Eukaryota > Metazoa > Chordata > Chondrichthyes > Pristiophoridae > Pristiophorus > Pristiophorus japonicus. The sequence goes on along the minus strand of NC_091988.1, from coordinate 176,421,203 downwards.
CTGTATCACCGGGCGTGAGCAGCGGGAGGAAGAGGAGGTTGGCCACCTGGGGAGCGCTAGTTAAAGGGATTGGTTTTCAGGTAGGCCAACCTTTATTATTTGCACCAGTCTGGTGCCTGCTCAAAGTTGTTGATGTTTCATTGCTGCAAGATGTCCAAGCCCTCCACTTTGTGAGAGTGTTTGGGGTAGGAAGGCAGTCACTTAGGTCGCCTCGCAATGCAGAACTGTGACAAGTTGGTTGTGCACCATCATTGGCCCTTCCCTTTATGTGAGGGAAGCAGCATCTGATGCCGTTAGCAATGCACTGAAAATTGTTCAGCGCTCTGCCACTACTGCCCCGCTCTCGGACTTTAGCGCCCGAAGAGAAGTGTTTAGAGATTACATAAGAACATAAGAAATAGTAGCAGGAGTAGGCCATTTGGCCCCTCGGGCCTTCGCCGCAATTCAATAAGATCATGGCTGATCTGATCTGATCCTGGCCTCAATTCCACTTCCCCGCCCGCTTCCCATAACCCTTGACTCCCTTATCATTCAAAAATCTGTTTATCTCCACCTTAAATATATTCAAAGACCCAGCCTCCACAGCTCTCTGCAGAAGAGAATTTCAAAGTTTCATGACCCTTTGAGAGAAGAAATTCCTCCTCATTTCTATTTTAAATGGGTGACCCCTTACTCTGAAACTATGTCCCCTAGTTCTAGATTCCCCCATGAGGGGAAACATTCTCTCTGCATCTACCCTGTCAAGCCCCCTCAGAATCTTATATATTTCAATAAGACCACCTTTCATTCTTCTAAAATCCAATTATCGGCCCAACCTGCTCAACCTTTCTTCATATGACAATCCCTTCATCTTAGGAACCAACCTAGTGAACGTTCTCTGAACTGCCTCCAATACAAGTATATCCTTCCTTAAATAAGGAGACCAAAACTGTTTGCAGTACTCCAGGTGTGACCTTACCAGTGCCCTCAACAGTTGGAGCAGGACTTTCCGACGTTTATATTCCATCTCCCTTGCAATAATGGCCAACATTCCATTTGAAACATAGAAACATATAAAATAGGTGCAGGAGTAGGCCATTCGGCCCTTCGAGCCTGCACCGCCATTCAATGAATTCATGGCTGAACATGCAACTTCAGTACTCCATTCCTGCTTTCTCGCCATACCCCTTGATCCCCTTAGTAGTAAGGACTACATCTAACTCCTTTTTGAATATATTTAGTGAATTGGCCTCAACAACTTTCTGTGGTAGAGAATTCCACAGCTTCACCATTCTCTGGGTGAAGAAGTTTCTCCTCATCTCGGTCCCAAATGGCTTACCCCTTATCCTTAGACTGTGACCCCTGGTTCTGGACTTCCCCAACATTGGGAACATTCGTCCTGCATCTAACCTGTCTAAACCCGTCAGAATTTTAAACATTTCTATGAGATCCCCTCTCATTTTTCTGAACTCCAGTGAATACAAGCCCAGTTGATCCAGTCTTTCTTGATATGTCAGTCCTGCCATCCCGGGAATCAGTTTGGTGAACCTTCGCTGCACTCCCTCAATAGCAAGAATATCCTTCCTCAAGTTAGGAGACCAAAACTGTACACAATACTCCAGGTATGGGCTCATCAAGGACCTGTACAACTGTAGTAACACCTCCCTGCCCCTGTACTCAAATCCCCTCGCTATGAAGGCCAACATGCCATTTGCTTTCTTAACGGCCTGCTGTACCTGCATGCCAACCTTCAATTACTGATGTACCATGACACCCAGGTCTCGTTGCACCTCCCCTTTTCCTAATCTGTCACCATTCAGATAATAGTCTGTCTCTCTGTTTTTACCACCAAAGTGGATAAACTCACATTTATCCACATTATACTTCATCTGCCATGCATTTGCCCACTCACCTAACCTAACCAAGTCACTCTGCAGCCTCATAGCATCCTCCTCGCAGCTCACACTGCCACCCAACTTAGTGTCATCCGCAAATTTGGAGATACTACATTTAATCCCCTCATCTAAATCATTAATGTACAATGTAAACAACTGGGGCCCCAGCACAGAACCTTGCGGTACCCCACTAGTCACTGCCTGCCATTCTGAAAAGTACCCATTTACTCCTATTCCTTGCTTCCTGTCTGCCAACCAGTTCTCAATTCACATCAGCACACTACCCCCAATCCCATGTGCTTTAACTTTGCACATTAAACTCTTGTGTGGGACCTTGTCGAAAGCCTTCTGAAAGTCCAAATACACATCAACTGGTTCCCCCTTGTCCACTCTACTGGAAACATCCTCAAAAAATTCCAGAGATTTGTCAAGCATGATTTCCCTTTCACAAATCCATGCTGACTTGGACCTATCATGTCACCTCTTTCCAAACATCCTTAATAATTGATTCCATCATTTTACCCACTACCGATGTCAGGCTGACTGGTGTTAATTCCCTGTTTTCTCTCTCCCTCCTTTTTTAAAAAGTGGGGTTACATTGGCTACCCTCCACTCCATAGGAACTGATCCAGAGTCTATGGAATGTTGGAAAATGACTGTCAATGCATCTGCTATTTCCAAGGCCACCTCCTTAAGTACTCTGGGATGCAGACCATCAGGCCCTGGGGATTTATCGGCCTTCAATCCCATCAATTTCCCCAACACAGTTTCCCGACTAATAAGGATTTCCCTCAGTTCCTCCTTCTTACTAGACCCTCTGATCCCTTTTATATCCGGAAGGTTGTTTGTGTCCTCCTTAGTGAATACCGAACCAAAGTACTTGTTCAATTGATCAGCCATTTCTTTGTTCCCAGTTATGACTTCTCCTGATTCTGACTGCAGGGGACCTACATTTGTCTTCAGTAACCTTTTTCTCTTTACATATCTATAGAAGCTTTTGCAGTCCATTTTAATGTTCCCTGCAAGTTTCCTCTCAAACTCTATTTTCCCTGCCCTAATCAAACCCTTTGTCCTCCTCTGTTGAGTTCTAAATTTCTCCCAGTCCCCGGGTTCGCTGCTATTTCTGGCCAATTTATATGCCACTTCCTTGGCTTTAATACTATCCCTGACTTCCCTTGATAGCCACGGTTGAGCCACCTTCCCTTTTTTATTTTTACGCCAGACAGGGATATACAATTGTCTGCCATTGCCCATCCACTGTCAACCCCTTAAGTATCATTCGCCAATCTATCCTAGCCAATTCATGCCTCATACCTTCAAAGTTACCCTTCTTTAAGTTCTGGACCATGGTCTCTGAATTAACTGTTTCATTCTCCATCCTAATGCAGAATTCCACTATATTATGGTCACTCTTCCCCAAGGGGCCTCGCACAACGAGATTGCTGATTAATCCTCGCTCATTACACAACACCCAGTCTAAGATGGCCTTCCCCCTAGTTGGTTCCTCGACATATTGGTCTCGAAAACTATCCCTTTTGCACTCCAGGAAATCCTCCATCACCGTGTTTTTTACAGTTTGGTTAGCCCAATCTATATGCATATTAAAGTCACCCATGATAGACAGAAAGTAAAAGGAGGCGGTTAAAGAGGAAATTAATGCAATTGTAAGGAAAGACATTAGCTTGGATGATGTGGAACCGGTATGGGTGGAGCTACGGAATACCAAAGGGTAGAAAACGCTAGTGGGAGTTGTGGCTGCATTTTTATCGCATGCACCCCTAATTTCCTGTTTGATGCCCTCCCCAACATCACTACTACTGTTTGGAGGTCTGTACACAACTTCCACTAGCGTTTTCTACCCTTTGGTATTCCGTAGCTCCACCCATACCGATTCCACATCATCCAAGCTAATGTCATTCCTTACAATTGCATTAATTTCCTCTTTAACCGCCTCCTTTTCCGTTCTGTCTATCCTTTCTAAATGTTGAATACCCTTGGATGTTGAGTTCCCAGCCCTGGAGCCATGTCTCTGTGATGCCAACCACATCGTATCCGTTCGCTGCTATCTGCACAGTTAATTCGTCCACCTTATTCCGAATACTCCTCGCATTGAGGCACAGAGCCTTCAGGCTTGCCTTTGTAACACACTTCGACCCTTTAGAATTTTGCTGCAAAGTGGCCCTTTTTGTTTTTTGCCTTGGGTTTCTCTGCCCTCCACTTTTACTGATCTCCTTTCTGTCTTTTGCTTCTGTCTCCGTTTTGTTTCCTTCTGACTCCCTGCATTGGTTCCCATTCCCCTGCCATATTAGTTTAACTCCTCCGCAACAGCACTAGCAAACACTCTTCCTAGGACATTGGTTCCTGTCCTGCCTAGGTTCAGACCGTCCGGTTTGTACTGGTCCCACCTCCCCAGAACCAGTTCCAATGCCCCAGGAATTTGAATCTCTCCCTGCTGCACCACTGCTCAAGCCACGTATTCATCTGAGCTATCCTGCGATTCCTACTCTGACTAGCACGTGGCACTGGTAGCAATCCCAAGATTACTACTTTTGAGGTCCTACTTTTTAATTTAGCTCCTAGCTCCTTAAATTCGTTTCATAGGACCTCATCCCGTTTTTTACCTATATCGTTGGTACCCAATGTGCACCACGACAACTGGCTGTTCGCCCTCCCTTTTCAGAATGTCCTGCACCCGCTCCGAGACATCCTTGACCCTTGCACCAGGGAGGCAACATACCATCCTGGATTGCGGCCGCAGAAACGCCTATCTATTCCCCTTACAATTGAATCCCTTATCACTATCGCTCTCCCAATCTTTTTCCTGCCCTCCTGTGCAGCAGAGCCAGCCATGGTGCCATGAACTTTGCTGCTGCTGCCCTCCCCTGATGAGTCATCCCCCTCAACAGTACTCAAAGCGGTGTATCTGTTTTGCAGGGGGATGACCGCAGGGGATCCCTGCACTACCTTCCTTCCACTGCTCTTCCAGTTGGTCTTCCATTCCCTATCTGGCTGTGGACCCTTTACCTGCAATAAGACCAACTCACTAAATGTGCTAGTCATGTAATTCTCAGCATCGTGGATGCTCCAGAGTGAATCCACCTTCAGCTCCAATTCCGCAACGCGATCTGTAAGGAGCTGGAGGCGGATACACCTCCCCCACACGTAGTCGTCAGGGACTCCGGAGGCGTCCCTGATTTCCCACATAGTACAGGAGGAGCATAACACGTGTCCGAGCTCTCCTGCCATGACTTAACCCTTAGATTAACTTAAATTGGCAACAACAATGCTAAAAGTTACTCACTGATATAGAAGAGAAAAAAGAAAAACTACTTACCAATCACCAGCCAATCACTTACCCCCTTGGCTGTGACGTCACCTTTCTATTTCTTTCTACTTCTTTTTGCCTTCTCCCTGTAGCTGCACAAGCATGCCTTTATAGGCCTCTCCGATCCCCGGACTCACGCCTCAGCAACGCACCTCCCGACTGCTGAACTCGAGGCCTTTACATGAGAACATAAGAATTAGGAACAGGAGTAGGCCATCCAGCCCCTCAAGCCTGCTCCGCCACTCAACAAGATCACGGCTGATCTAGCCGTGGACTCAGCTCCACCGACCCGTCCGCTCCCCATAACCCTTAATTCCCTTATTGGTTAAAAATCTATCTATCTGTGATTTGAATACATTCAATGAGCTAGCCTCAACTGCTTCCCTGGGCAGAGAATTCCACAGATTCACCATCCTCTGGGAGAAGAAATTCCTTCTCAACTCGGTTTTAAATCGGCTCCCCCATATTTTGAGGCTATGCCCCCTAGTTCTAGTCTCCCCGACCAGTGGAAACAACGTCTCTGCCTCTATCTTGTCTATCCCTTTCATTATTTTAAATGTTTCCAGAAGATCACCCCTCATCCTTCTGAACTCCAACGAGTAAAGACCCAGTCTACTCAATCTATCATCATAAGGTAACCCCCTCATCTCCGGAATCAGCCTAGTGAATCGTCTCTGTACCCCCTCCAAAGCTAGTATATCCTTCCTTAAGTAAGGTGACCAAAACTGCACGCAGTACTCCAGGTGTGGCCTCACCAATATCCTGTACACCAATACCCTCTGCTTTCTGTTAGCCAGCCAATTCTCGATCCATGCTAATACATTTCCTCTGACTCTGCGTCCCTTTATCTTCTGTGGTAACCTTTTGTGTGGCACCTTATTGAATGCCTTTTGGAAATCTAAATACACCACATCCACCGGGACACCTCTATCCACCATGCTCGTTATATCCTCAAAGAATTCCAGTAAATTAGTTAAACATGATTTCCCCTTCATGAATCCATGCTGCGTCTGCTTGATTGCACTATTCCTAACGAGATGTCCCGCTATTTCTTCCTTAATGATAGCTTCAAGCATTTTCCCTACTACAGATGTTAAACTAACCGGCCTATAGTTACCTGTCTTTTGTCTGCCCCCTTTTTTAAACAGAGGCATTACATTAGCTGCTTTCCAATCCGATGGTACCTCCCCAGAGTCCAGAGAATTTTGGTAGATTATAACGATTGCATCTGCTATAACTTCCGCCATCTCGTTTAATACCCTGGGATGCATTTCATCAGGACCAGGGGACCTGTCTACCTTGAGATCCATTAGCCTATCCAGCACTACCCCCCTAGTGATAGTGATTATCTCAAGGTCCTCCCTTCCCACATTCCCGTGACCAGCAATTTCTGGCATGGTTTTTGTGTCTTCCACTGTGAAGACCGAAGCAAAATAATTGTTTAAGATCTCAGCCATTTCCACATTTCCCATTATTAAATCCCCCTTATCATCTTCTATCGACCTCTCGCCGACCCCGGACTCTCACCTCAGCGACGCACCTCCCGACTGCTGAACTCGCGGCCTTTATAGGCCTCTCACCGACCCCGGACTCACGCCTCAGCGACGCACCTCCCGACTGCTGAACTCGCGGCCTTTATAGGCCTCTCGCCGACCCCGGACTCTCACCTCAGCGACGCACCTCCCGACTGCTGAACTCCCGGCCTTTATAGGCCGCTCACCGACCCCGGACTCACGCCTCAGCGACGCACCTCCCGATTGCTGAATTTGCGGCCTTTATAGGCCGCTCGCCGACCCCGGACTCACGCCTCAGCGACGCACCTCCCGACTTCCTGATTACTTGCTGTACCTGCATGCTAACTTTTTGCGTTTCATGTACAAAACTCCCAGATCTCTCTGTACTGCAACAGTTTGTAATCGCTCCCCATTTAAATAATAATTTGCTTTTTTATTTTTCTTACCAAAGCGGATAACCTCACATTTTTCCACATTATAGTCCATCTGCCAAATTTTTGCCCACTCACTGAGCCTATCTATATCCCTTTGTAGATTCTTTGTGTCCTCCTCACAACTTGCCTTCCCACTTATCTTTATATCATCAGTAAATTTGGCTACATTACACTCAGTCCCTTCATCCAAGTCATTAATATAAATTGTAAATAGTTGAGGCCCCAGCACTGATCCCTGTGCAACTTGAAAATGGCCCATTTATCCCGACTCTCTGTTTTCTGTTCATTAGCCAATCCTCTATCCATGCTAATATATGACTCCCAACCCCGTGAGCGTTTATTTTGTGCAGTAACCTTTTATGTGGCACCTTATCAAGTGCTTTCTGGAAATCCAAATACACGACATCTACTGGTTCTCCTTTATCCACTCTGCTTGTAACATCCTCAAAGAACTCCAGCAAATTTGTCAAACATGATTTCTCTTTCATAAAACCATGATGACTCTGCTTGACTGCATTATGATTTTTTAAATGTCCTGCTACTACTTCCTTAATGATGGACTCCAGCATTTTCTCAATGACAGATGTTAGGCTGACTGGTCTATAGTTTCTTGCTTTCTGTCTCCCTCCTTTCTTAAATAGGAGTATCACATTTGCAGTTTTCCAGTCAGCTGGGACCTCTCCAGAATCCAGGGAATTTTGGTAGATTACAACCAATGCATCCACTATCTCTGCAGCCACTTCTTTTAAGACCACCTTTAGTCCCATTAGTTTGCCTAGTACTTTATCTTTAGTGATAGTCATTGCTTTAAGTTTCATTCCTTCGCCAATAACTCCTTGATTATCAATCATTGGGATGTTTTTAGTGTTTTCTGCTGTGAAGACCGATACAAAATATTTGTTCAAAGTCTCAGCCATTTCCCTTTTCCCTATTATTAATTCTCCAGTGTCATCCTCTAAGGAACCAACCTTTACTTTAGCTACTCGCTTCCTTTTCATACACCTGTAGAAGCTCTTGCTGCCTGTGTTTATATTTCTTGCTAGTTTACTTTCATATCCTATCTTCGCTGTCTTTATCATTTTTCGAATCATCCTTTGCAGGTTTCTAAAAATTTCCCAACCCTCTGACCTTTCACTGTTCTTTGCAACATTGTATGTCTTAGTTTTCAATTTGATACCATCCTTTACTTCCTTAGTTAGCCAGGGATGGTTCATCCTTCTCTTTGTGTATTTTTTTCTCACTGAGAGTTATGAAATATCTCCTTAAATGTTTGCCACTGCTTTTCTAGTTTGACCCTTTAATATATTTTCCCAGTCCACTTTAACCAACTCTGCCTTCATACCTTTATAATTACCTTTATTTAAGTTCAGGACACTCGTTTGAGACCGAGTTTTCTCATCCTCAAACTGAATTTGAAATTCTACAATGCTATGATCACTCTTCCCAAGAGGATCCTTCACTATAAGATCATTAATTAATCCAGACTCATTGCACATTACCAGATCTAAAATAGTCTGCTCCCTGGTCAGTTCCACAACATTTTGTTCCAAGAAACCATCCCGCATACACTCTGTGAACTCTTCCTCAAGGCTACCTTTGACAATTTGATTTGTCCAATCAATATGAAGGTTAAAATCATCCATGATTATTGCTGTACCTTTCTTACAAGCCTCCATTATTTTTTGATTTATACTCTGCTACAGAGTGGCTGCTGTTTGGGGGCCGGTAGACCACTCCCACCAGTGACTTATTTCCCTTACTATTTCTTATCTCCATCCAAAGTGATTCTACATCTTGATCTTCTGAGCCAATATCAGTTCTCACTACTGTACTGATCTCATCCTTTTTCACAGAGCTACCCCATCTCCTTTTCCTTTCTGCCTATCCTTCCGAAATGGCAAATACCCCTGAATATTTTGTTCCGAGCCTTGGTCACCTAGCAACCAAGTCCCTGTAATGGCAATCAGATCATACCCATCTATTTCTATTTGTGCCGTCAACTCTTCTATCTTGTTACGAATGCTTCGTGCGTTCAGATATAGAGCTTTTAATTTTGTCTTATGTGTATATGCTCTGTTCCTTCCTGTCACACTCTGGTTATCATTACCCCTATCGCCACCCTGCACATTTGCCCTCTCCTTTCTCTTTGACTTTTTAAATTTCCACTCACCGGATCCTTCCCCCCCACTATTTAGTTTAAAGCCCTATCTACAGCCCTAGTTATTCAATTTTCCAGGACACTGGCCCCAGCCTGGTTTAAGTGTAGTCCATCGCAACGGAACAGCTCCCTCCTATCCCAGTACTGGTGCCAGTGCTCCATGAATTGAAACCCAGTCTTCCCACACCAATCTTTGAGCCATGCGTTCATCTCTCTGATCCTAGTTACCTTATGCAAATTTGCTCGTGGCTCAGGTAGTAATCCAGAGATTATTACCTTTGTGGTTCTGCTTTTTAATTTAGTCCCTAGCTGCTCATACTCCCTCAGCAGAACCTCTTTCTTTGTTCTACCTATGTAATTGGTACCTATGTGGACCACGACAACATGATTTTCCCTTCCCACTCTAAGTTCCTCTCCAGCCCAGAGGAGATGTCATTAACCCTGGCACCGGGCAGGAAACTCAGCCTTCAGGACATGCTCTTGGCTGCAGAGAATTGATTTCTCGCTTGATTTAGCGCCCCACTTCTCTCTTGGAGCGCTAAAGCTGAATTTTGCGGCAGGAGAGAATCATTCATGCCTGGCGCTACATTTTCTACTTTTCAAAAGTTAATGCCCCAACTGGAATTTCGGAATTTATATCCCTAAATCTTGAGTGCCTCACTCACCCGACTTATCACCATCTGTTCTCCTTATCAAAATTTAATGATGTTTTTCTATTTTTTGTGACTATTTTGTTGAAATCCTAAGTATTGATGGTATCAGCAGGGTACTGACCTGGAGGAATTATTGTGCTGGATGGCACAAGGCAGCTTAATCAATAGATACAACTGATATATCATTGATATATCATAGATTAATAATTACCTTCACTGATGATAATCTGCACTGTATGGCCTATTAACTACTTCCAATCAATAACTTACTTAATCTAATTGATATGAAATTTTGAAATAAGTTAAGTGAACAGAAAAATGGATATTAAGATATTAAGATGTATTCAATTCTTTAAAATGGGGAAAATCTTTATTTTAATTCTAACATTATCACTGCTGGCAGTTTTTATGGCCACTGAGACAAAACTACTGGCACCAGAAACAGCATGGTGCTTTCTGTAGGGTTTGGAACAAAGTGATTTCCTTTCTTTGGTACTTCAGCATTGTGCTGAGGCTGCTCCTTATCGTTCCCATAGAACAGAAAAGTTTACAGTCCAGAAGGAGGATACTTGGCCCATTGTGTCTCTTCTAATTATTTGCCAGCACAATCCAACACTAATTCATGTTGGAACAAACAACATTAAGTAGGAACAGGGAGGAGGTCCTGCTGAAATAGTATCAGAAGTTAGGCTCTAAAATAAAAAATGGACCTCGAGGGTAATAATCGCTGGATTATTGCCTAAGCTAAATTGGCAAAGAAGCAGACAGATCAGGAACACATGGCGAAAGGACTGGTGTCGGAAAGAGGGGTTTCTTTTCATGGGACACTGGCACCAGTTCTGGGACAGGAAAGAGCTGTACCAATGGGACGAGCTCCATCTGAACTGGGATGGGACCCATGTCCTAACGGAAAGGATAAATAGGGAGGTGGCAATGGCTTTAAACTGGTAAGATGGCGGGCGTGGGGGAGGGAGAGGCGGAGGAGCATCTACAAGAAACATAACTAGCCTACATATAAACAAAACAGGAATAGAGAGCATAGGAAAGAATAAAGTAAGGGAGGAATAAATAGAGTTATAGAACAGGAGTCTAAAAAAGATGGTTAACTATAAAGTGAGAGGCAATTCTAATAAAAATGAGTTGAACTGTTTGTACAGCAATGCGCACAATATCCGTAATAAAACAGGGGTGCAGGAGGCAATCATGAGTTGGGAGGAACCTGACATAAGAGGGATTACTGAAACGTGGCTACAGAAAAATCAGGACAATGAATTGAATTAAACATTGCAAGGTATATTGCAGACAAATGAGGGAAATGAGTAAAAAATATAGAGTAATATTCATGGGGAATTTCAACTATCCTGATATTAATTGGACAGGAAGTAGGTAGAAGTGATAAGGAAATGGAGTTCCTACAATGTGTACATGATTCCTTTCTAACCCAATATGTAAAAAGCCCAACAAGTGAGGATACGCGATTGGATCGAGTAATGGGAAATGAACCAGAGCAGATAAGAGAAGTAAAAGTAGGGGAACATCTAGGCAATAGTGACCATCATGTAATACACCTTAAGATGATAATTGAGAAGGACATAAGTTTGCTGAAAACCAGGGTAACAGATTGGAGAAAAGCTGATTTTGAGGGGCTGAAAATAGAACTTGAGAAAATAAAATTGGCAACAATATTGGCAAACAATGATGTAGAACAGCATTTGGTGTTCAACAGAGTGCAGGAACAATATATTTCGCGAAAAGGAAAGAACAAACGAAATACTAATGAGAATCCATGGATGAATAAAGCCATAAGGGAACAATTGAGGGTAAGAAAAGAGCCATACATTAAGTACATGGACAGCAGGGGAGTGAATGATAAGGAAGAATATGAAGAAATTAGGAGAAGTCAAAAAACAATTATGAAGGTAAAGAGGTACTCTGAAAATTAAATGATCAAGGAACATAAAACAAAACAGTAAAATATTTTACAGGCACATCAATAAAAAAGGAAGGTTGGGATGGGATTAGGGCCATTAAGGGATAGACAGGACAATACCACAGATAATGACAGAGCAATAGCAGAAATATTAAATAATTATTTTGTTTCAGTATTTACCAGGGAGATAGAACCGGTGGATATGACATTGGATGATGAGATTAGTAATGAGATAAGTGTATTTAAAATAAAAAGAGGGGATATATTAAATAAACTAATCAAACTCAAAAATGATAAACCTTTTGGTCTGGATAGATTGCATCCACCCATTTTTTAAAAATCTAGCAGAGGCATTGCTACACATATTAAATAATTCGTTAGATAAAGATGGAGTGCCAGAGGACTGGAGGATAGCTAACATAATAGCTACATTTAAGAAGGGGGATATAACATTCCAGGGAATTATAGACCAATCAGCTTAACATCGGTGCTGAAAAAAAATAATGGAATCCCGACTAAGGAGAAAATAGAAGAACATCTAGAAACCAAAAATATAATAATGAATAGTCAGCATGGATTTCAAAAGGGATATATTAAATAAACTAATCAAACTCAAAAATGAATTTTTTGAAGAGGTAACAGAGAGAGTAAACAATGGGAATGCAGTAGATGTAACTTAACTATATTTTCAAAAGGCCTTAGATAAGGTACCCCATAATAGACTGATGAAGAAGGTCAGAGAATGCGGAGTCAGGGAACAAGTAGAAGAATGGATCGCTCGCTAGCTTCAAGACAGGAAACAGAGAGTAGGAGTAAAGGGTCACTATTCACAGTGGTACAAGGATCAGTGCTGGGACCACTGTAGTTCACAATTTATATTAACGATTTAGACTTTGGAATCAAAAACACAATTTCTAAATTTGCGATGAACACCAAATTCGGGTGATAGTCAATATTGAGGAGGACTACAACAAATTATAGGAGGACAATAATAAACTTTCAGAATGGGCATATAATTGGCAAATGAAGTTCAACACAGATGATTGTGAGGTACAGTGGAGCGTCCCGAATCCGGCAACCTCCGGACCAAGGCCGAGTCGGTTTTCGTGTTTTTCCGGACTTCGGAATATGTTTCTGACATCCGAAATCCGGAAACACCCGAGCCCAGGTTTGGGTATTTCCGGATTTCGGAACATCAGAAAGGTGGGGGGGAGGGGAGGGATTTACTCTCCGAGGAGCTGTTTGGGTTGCCGGCCCCGTCCAGGAGGGTGTTGGGCCCGTGGAGGTGTTCGGGCGGGCTCCGCCGAGAAGCAGATGTTCAGGCAGGCCCCGCCACCATGGAGGTGTTCAGGCGGGCCCTGCCAAGGGTGTTGTCGGGTGGGCACCGGCAACGAGGTCGTCGTCGGGCGGGGCCCCGCCAAGGAGATATTCGGGCGGGCCAGCCTCGCCTAGGAGGTGTTCGGGTGAGCTGGCGAGGAGGTCCAGAGGTAAGGGCAGCAAGGCAAGCGGCGGCGAGATGAGGCCCCGAGGTCCGGCAGTGGCGAGGTCCCGAGGTCGGGCAGCGGTGAGGCCCTGAGGTCGGCAGGGTCGTCCGGTCCGGATTCAAGAACACTTTACGCATTCCAGACGACCCTGCCACAGATTGACCCGGAGTCCAGATTCCAGAACATTCCGGATTCCGGAACTCTGAATTTTGGACGCTCAACCTGTATTCCATTTTGGTAGGAAGAATAAGGAGGTCACTTATCACATGGAGAGAGCGAGTCTACATGGGGTACAGGAACAAAGAGGATCTCAGAGTACAAATACACAAATCACTAAAAGTTGCGTCACGGGTTAGTAAGGCCATAAAAAAAGCAAACCAAGCTCTCGAGTTTATTTCTAGAGGTATAGAATTGAAAAGTCTCACTGCGGGCACTATAAGTGATGCTACAACTATATATCACACTGCTGTCAAAACCAGCGTGACGCTCCTGGGCGGTAATGCTCAACACCGCCGCAAAACTGGCACCAAATTTCCTGGTGGGGTGCTAACAGAGGCACAATCAAAACAAAAATCCAGCCCGTAGAGCACTGCGTACAGCTCTAGTCGCCATCTTATAAAAAGGATAGAGAGCGACTGGAGAGGATGCAGAGAAGATTTACAAGGATGATATCAGAAATATGAGGGTTTAGATATCAGGAAAGAATGAACAGGCTGTCTCTTTTCTCTTGAAAAGAGAAGGTTCCGGGGTAACCTAATTGAGGTCTTGAAAATTGTGAAAGGTTTTGACAGAGTGGATACTGAGAGAAAGTTTCCACTTGTGGTGAAGAACATAAATAGAGACCATCAATGTAAGATAGTCACCAAGAAATCAAATGGAGAATTCAGAAGAAACTTCTTTACCCTTCTGCATGATGGTGCTGCGGAGGAGATGATTGATTCGATGTCATTGCATGAGGAACCTCAGATCACGGAGGATGATGATTAGGAGGCCTTCCCCACGTCGGGTATATCGAGATAAGCGTTCGTACCTGCACCTGAGTGATGCAGACTGTGTGAGAAGGCTGTTTCCGCAAAGAAGTTGTAACCGAGATCTGTGAGTTAATAAAAGCAGACCTGCAACCTAGAAGCATCAGGAGGACTGCTTTGTCAGTTGAAGTGAAGGTTACAGCTGTACTTTCATTCTATGCATCTGTATCATTCCAGGCCACAACTGGGGATGTGTGCGCCATTTCTCAACATGTAACACATATCTGCATTTGGCAGGTGATGCTGCACTATATGCCCAGAGGAATGACTACATAAAGTTCCCCATGACCGCCCAGTCAATGCGTGACAGGGCTGTGGGCTTCTCCATGATTATTGGCTTCCCAAAGGCACTGGGCTGCATTGATTGTACACACATCTAAAGTAGATTGGCTAAAGTAAATGTTGGTCCCTTAGAGGACGAGACCGGGGAATTAGTAATGGGGAACATGGAGATGGCAGAAACTCTGAACAAATATTTTGCATCAGTCTTTATGGTAGAGGACACTAACAATACTCCAACAGTGGATAGCCAAGGGGCTATGCGGGGGAAGAACTGAACACAATCACAATCACTAAGGAGGTGGTACTCAGTAAAATAATGGAACTAAAGGCAGATAAATCCCCTGGACCTGATGGCTTGCATCCTAGGGTCTTATGAGAAGTAGCGGCAGAGATAGTGGATGCATTGGCTGTAATTGACCAAAATTACCTGGATTCTGGGGAGGTCCCAACAGATTGGAAAACTGCAAATGTAACGTCCCTATTTAAAAAAGGAGGCAGACAAAAAGCAGGAAACTATAGGCCAGTTAGCCTAACATCTGTGGTTGGGAAAATGTTGGAGTCCATTATTAAAGAAGCAGTAGCAGGACATTTGGAAAAGAAAAATTCGGTCAGGCAGAGTCAGCATGGATTTATGAAGGGGAAGTTATGTTTGACAAATTTGCTGGAGTTCTTCGAGGATGTAACGAACAGGGTGGATAAAGGGGAACCAGTTGATGTGTATTTGGACTTCCAGAAGGCATTTGACAAGGTGCCATATAAAAAGTTACTGCACAAGATAAAAGTTCACGGGGTTGGGGGTAATATATTAGCATGGATAGAGGATTGGCTAACTAACAGAAAACAGAGAGTAGGGATAAATAGTTCATTCTCTGGTTGGCAACCAATAAGTAATGGGGTGCCGCAGAGATCAGTGCTGGGACCCCAACTATTTACAATCTATATTAAGGACTTTGAAGAAGGGACTGAGTGTAACGGAGCCAAGTTTGCTGACGATACAAAGATGGGAGGAAAAGCAATGTGTGAGGAGGACACAAAAAATCTACAAAAGGACACAGACAGGCTTAGTAAGTGGGCAAAAATTTGGCAGATGGAGTATAATGTCGGAACGTGTGAGGTCATGCACTTTGGCAGAAAAAAATCAAAGAGCAAGTTATTATTTAAATCGAAAAAGATTGCAAAGTGCCACAGTACAGCAGGACCTGGGGGTACTTGTGCATGAAACACAAAAGGATAGTATCTGTAATGCACTTATGAATGACTCCATGAGGCAATGTGTTGTACTCAAACTGTAGTGACCTTGGTCCTTTTTTCCAAACTCCAGAGTGAGGCAGCCACATAGTGTCCCCCCTTTTATACAGCCCCTGCCACCAGAGCAGGAAACCCCGGTCTCCACCAGTTGCACCCTCTAGTGGTGCCAGCATGTATATATACAGTGTAAATCTTATTAATAGTGCATCAGGTAAACAAGTCTCCATCTTGTGCAACTATACAGTGACTACACAGAGAGTATATCTATAGTCTGCATATATAACATCACTCTTACCCAAGTCCTTTGTGCCAATTACCTTTGCACTATATGCTCTGGCTCAGCTCTCCCCAGACTTAAGTGCAATAGCCCTTGCACCTTGGCTGTGCTTTGGCTTGGCTCTCTCCATGTTAAACCCCGTCCTTTTGCCACAACATTGGGTAGTGGTTACCAGTTTGGATGTTTGATGATGCAGTGAAGGTTCCAGTGGGTTCTGGGTGTGATCCATGTGTGTGCCCATGGATACATCCATCCATAACGCACCCCCCCTCTCCCCGCCAACCCCCACAGCAAGATCATGCAGCTGGCCCGTTACATTAACATACAGGATCAGACACAGTGCAAGTACAAGGAAAGGAATTAAAAAACATTTTCTTTTTACAGTTTGTATCGTGACATCTTGGTTCAGTGACTTACATTCATTATGTTTTACGGTCGTGCACCAGGATTGGGTAGATTGCATAATTAGTTCAGTCATGGTCAGTACTGAGGTAGCAGTACAGGTGTGCGAGGATGCTAGTTTCAGAGCAACCGGATGGGGTCCTATTCGTCTGATGGCGACGCTGCGCCCCCTGCTAGTGGGGTGGGCTTGGTTCGTTCACCTTGCCAGGATTCAGGGCCTTTGCCGTTGCCTCGTGGTGGGCAAAGCCTCCCTGTCCTTCTTTCAGGGCTGAAGAATCTTGGGCCTGCTCTCTAACCGTGTTGGGAACCTGGCTGTTCCAGGCCCGTTTGGGGAACTCGTTGGTTCTGACTTTTCGGTCCCGGACATGGCCGAGGTAGCGACTGGGTCTGGGGGCTGCGCCGTCTCCACCCGGGCGGTGGGCAACGGCGGCCGACTGCGCGTATTGGCACCGTTTTCATTTCCAGGTCTGTGGCAAATAGTGCCTGCAGCGTGGGATAAACCTGGGGCAGCGTATCAGGATCAGTGCCTTCACCCTCCTGAGGTGGCTGGCCTATAAATTGTGGGGACACCTGGGGCAGGGCATCAGGATCAGTGCCCTTACCCTCCCGAATTCGCTCGCTTGCTTCTTTTGGGGACACTCTGTTCCGGACATCTTGCAACAACATTTTGTTCTTTACATTCTTAATCGGTTCATTACATTGATTGCCATGCATACAATGTCTCTTTAAGTTCAGTTGGTTGCAGGTCTCCTTTAAGAGAACCCTGCCACACCACGCTGCACCTCGCTGCAGCAGGGACGCCATCTTGCCTCTGTCCTCGAGGTCGACTGCCTTGATCCTTCTCTCCCACGATTCTGCCACAAAAGCTAGAAGAGTGCCTGTGAATTCGATCTTTCTCCTCCGGAGTCCTACCACTGGAGCCGGGAAGGTACTTTTAGGTCATTCCGGTCGGATCAATGCCACGTGATGGACGGCCTGTGCCTCAGGTGCTGTGCTGGTCTGTTCTCTGGTGCCTGGCCCAAGCGAAGGTGAGGTTTTGCTCTGCCTCTGAGCATGGGGGACATCGATTGCTGGAGTGAAGAGGTCCTCTCATTTCCAGTGAATCTTCCCCATCCACCTTCTTCCAAGTAGCGTTGGACCATCACCTGCCACAATCCAGAGGTAACTTGTGCACCACGCCATTATGGATTACACTTACTTCCGCATTTCCAAGGATTGGGATCAGCTCCTTGGTGTAGGTGCGCAACTTTACCTGTACTGGAACTAGCTCGGGTCGTTTTTCGTTCCATAGCCTCTCAAAGGCATCCTGGCTCATCACTGACTGGCTCACTCCCGTGTCCACTTCCATGAAGACTGGTACGCCGGTTATCTCGACTTCCATCTTCACTGGAGGACAATCGGTGGTGCAGGTATACACTCCATACACTTCTTCTTGGGGCTGAGCTGCCTCTCTGGCCAAAACTTCATACTCCCCGCTGGATTCAAAACCACCTAACGACTCCTCTGCTCGATGGTGACTCATATTTCTTTTACACGTATGCTGGAGGTGGCCCTTCGTGTTACAGGCTTTGCATACATACTCAGCAAACCGACATTGGTGAGCCCTATGGTTTCCTCCGCAACGCCAGCATGGTGCTACTCAATTAGCACCCCTCGGCGGGCTCTGTGTTCTGGAACCCTGAGGTCTGTGCTCTCTGCTCTGGGCAGAGCCACATTCTAAAGTCTTGCCTGTGAAAGGCACCATTCCGTGTACAGTACTTGCCAGGTTTGAGTCCACAGGATGAATAATTTGCTTGGTGCTGCAGATCAAGGTCATGAACGCCAGACTGATGCTGATGGGCTGCCGCAGGTTGACTGTGGTGTCGGCAGATAATAGCTTGTGAAGGAGGCCCTCGTGGCTGTCATGTATGTAACCTTCATGAAATGTAACCTTCATGTAACAACACTGTACACCT
This sequence comes from Pristiophorus japonicus, assembly GCF_044704955.1. Classification (NCBI taxonomy): domain Eukaryota; kingdom Metazoa; phylum Chordata; class Chondrichthyes; family Pristiophoridae; genus Pristiophorus; species Pristiophorus japonicus. The sequence goes on along the minus strand of NC_091988.1, from coordinate 176,402,639 downwards.
AAGAAACGCACACCGTGACCACAGGGGGTGAACTTGTGGGAGACACTCCTCACCTGGTCATCCAGGTATATAAAGGGAGGTCCTACACAGAGTCATCACTTCTTGCTCCTGTGAATAAAAGAGTAGGGTCACAGAGTGACCTTGTCTGCAGAATATGCCTTGTGTGATTTACAATAGTGTGTAAGGACACAACATTTGGCGACAAGAAACGGGAATCAACGACTCACGAGAATGGCCACCAGTAGCACAGAGGAACGGTGCTGTGTTAGTGAGGACTGGGACAATTTTGTTGAGAGGCTCCAGCAGAGCTTTGTCACGAAGGACTGGCTGGGAGCGGCAGCAGCTGACAAGCGAAGGGCGCTTCTACTGACCAGCTGCGGACGCAAGACGTACGCGCTGATGAAAGACCTGCTCGCACCCAAGAAGCCGGCGGACAAGACCTTTGAGGAGCTCAGCAAACTGATCGGTGAGCACGTCAAACCGGCAAGCAGTATACACATGGCCCGACACCAATTCTATACGCACCGACGTCGGGAAGGACAGAGCATACCGGACTTCGTTGCAGACCTTTGGCAGTTAGCCAGCCTCTGTAAGTTCACCGACACCTGCAGTGGGGAGATGTTGCGGGATTTCTTCATTGAGGGCATTGGTCTTGCCGGGATTTTTAGGAAGCTAATTGAGACCAAAGACTTGACCTTGGAAGCAGCGGCGTTGATGGCGCAAACCTTAATGGCGGGGGAGGAGGAAACCAAGATCATGTACGCGCACAACTCTGCTCTCAACGTGGCGATGGATCAGGGAGTTAACATGGTAAATGCGACTCAGAACCCCGCAGGCAGGCAAGGGTAATTCGACACCAACCTGGCAGTAACAGACACTAGGGTGGGTCCTCAACAGAGACAATGGCAGGTTGAACGGACATTTACACCATCACAAGGGACAATACATCCCGGGATGGGGCCATTGACACCCACTAACAGAGTGCTCAATAGTAATGAAAGAAACAATCAGAGAGGAATGCCTGGTAACAGCCCTTTTGTTCACAACAATCTCAGCTCATGCTGGAGGTGCGGGGGCAGACATGCTGTGAAAACCTGCAGGTTTCAACAATTTATCTGCAGAAATTGTAACTTCAGTGGACATTTAGCCAGAATGTGCAGGAAACCCGCAGCGAGGCTGATTTACGAAGCGGATGAACCACAAGAGGAGTCTGCAAGGCTGCTGAAGTTCAGCGGGTTCAGGTGGCAAACATTCACAGCCCATACACAAAAGCGCCACCAATAATGATGAGAGTACTGTTAAACGGCATCCCGGTACGCATGGAGCTGGACACAGGAGCCAGCCAGTCACTTATGAGTGTCCAACAATTCGAGAAACTCTGGCCACTCAGAGCTAGCAGACCCAAGCTCGAACAAATTGACACGCAATTACGGATGTACACCAAAGAGATCATCCCAGTGCTAGGCAGTACAATGTTGGTGGTCATGCATAATAGGTCAGAGAACCGGCTGCCACTCTGGATTGTTCCGGGAAATGGTCCTGCACTTTTGGGGAGGAGCTGGCTAGCCGAGATGAACTGGAAATGGGGGGATGTGCACGCCATTTCATCTGTGGAGCGAAGTTCATGCTCACAGGTCTTACAAAAGTTTGAGTCACTATTTCAACCTGATGTCGGGACTTTCAAAGGTACCAAAGTAGTGATATGCATCACTCCGGATGCCACACCAGTGCACCATAAAGGCAGAGCTGTGCCATATGTGATGCGGGAGAAAATTGAGAGTGAGTTGGACAGGTTGCTAAGAGAGGGCATAATTTCGCCCATTGAATTCAGTGACTGGGCAAGCCCCATCGTCCCTGTTCCAAAAACAGATGGCTCGGTCAGGATCTGTGGCGACTACAGGGCCACCATCAACCGAGTGTCACTACAAGACCAATACCCGCATTCGAGAGCAGAGGATCTTTTTGCCACGTTGGCAGGCGGCAAGCTGTTCACCAAGTTGAACTTCATTTTGGCCTACATGACCCAAGGACTGGCCGAAGAATCCAAGCTACTGACCACCATCACTACGCACAAGGGGCTGTTTGTCTACAACAGGTGTCCATTTGGCATTCGTTCAGCAGCCACTATCTTTGCCGCTATCTTTCCAAGGAACATGGAAAGCGTGCTCAAATCCATCCCTGGAACAATCGTATTCCAGGATGACATCCTTATCACGGGTTGAGACACCGAGGAACAGCTCCACAACCTGGAGGAGGTGCTACACCGACTGGACCGGGTCGGCCTGCGACTAAAGAAGTTCAAGTGTGCGTTTTTGGCCCAGAGGTCGAGTTTTTGGGCAGGAGGGTTGCCGCAGATGGGATCCGGCCTACGGAATCCAAAATGGAGGCGATCCGTTGCGCGCCCAGGCCCGGCAACACATCGGAGTTGCGTTCATTTCTGGGACTATTGAACTATTTCGGGAACTTTCCGCCGAACTTAAGCACATTGTTGGAGCCGCTACATGTGCTCCTGCGTAAGGGTTGTGATTGGTTTTGGGGAAACGGCATTTGATCGGGCGCGGAACCTGCTTTGTTCTAACAAGCTGTTGACCCTGTACAACCCCTGTATGAAATTGGTTTTGACATGTGATGCATCATTCTATGGGGTTGGGTGCGTGTTGCAGCAGAGTAATGATGAGGGCCAATTCCAACCTGTGGCTTATGCTTCCAGGTCGCTCTCCCAAGCAGAAAATGGATATGGGATGGTTGAAAAGGAAGCACTCGCATGTGTCTACGGGGTGAAAAAGATGCACCAGTACCTGTTTGGCAGAAGGTTCGAGTTAGAAACGGACCACAAACCGTTAGCATCCCTGTTGTCCGACAGCAAAGCTGTCAATGCCAATGCGTCAGCTCGCATACAGCAATGGGCTCTCACGCTGGCTGCGTATGACTACACCATCCAGCACGGGTCCGGCACTGAAAATTGCGCTAACGCGCTCAGCAGGCTTCCACTGGCCACCACTGAGGGGGCAGCGGAGCAAAGCGCTGAGATGATCATGGCTGTCGATGCTTTTGACAGCGCAGGCTCCCCCATCACAGCCCGCCAGATCAAAATCTGGACAAACAGAGATTCCCCTTCTATCCCTGATTAAGAAATGTGTCCTGACTGGGGATTGGGCGCCCGCACACGGAACATGCCCTGAAGAGGTCAGGCCGTTTCACAGACGGATGGATGAACTCTCCGTCCCAGCCGACTGCCTACTATTGGGCAGCCGGGTAGCCATGCCCCAGAAGGGAAGGGAAGCATTCATCAGGGAACTCCACAGCGAACACCCAGGCATTGTGCTAATGAAGGCCTTTGCTCAGTCACATGTATGGTGGCCAGGAATTGACTCAGACCTGGACACAGTGTTCGCATGTGCACGACGTGTGCCCAGCTGGGCAATGCCCCCAAGGAGGCCCCACTCAGCCCATGGCCCTGGCCTACCAAGCCATGGTCATGTATCCACGTAGACTACGCGGGCCCGTTCATGGGGAAAATGTTCCTCATTGTTGTTGATGCATATTCTAAATGGATCGAGTGCATCATATTGAATTCGTGCATGACATCCAGCACAGTGGAGAGTCTGCGTGCGGTCTTTACGACCCACGGCTTGCCGGACATCCTGGTTAGTGACAACAGCCCGTGCTTCACTAGCTATGAATTTCGGGAGTTCATGTCGGGTAATGGCATCAAACATGTCAGGACAGCACCGTTCAAGTCGGCTTCCAATGGCCAGACGGAACAAGGCACGATCTGGATTCAAGGACCCTCCCTTCAATGCCGCCTATCGCGCCTCCTGCTGGCCTACAGGTCCCGACCGCACTCGCTCACAGGAGGGGACTCCTCATGAAACGTAAACTTAAAACTCGGCTGTCCCTCATTCATCCTGTCCTGTCAGACACTGTGGAGGGCAAGCGCCAGTCCCAAAATGAGCGCCATGACCGCAACTGCAAGGGGAGATGGATAGAAATCGATGACCCTGTATTTGTTCTTAATCTTGCTTTGGGTCCCAAGTGGCTTGAGGGTACTGTAATTAGTAAAGAGGGGAATAGGATCATAGTGGTCAGACTTAACAATGGACAGATATGCCGCAAGCATCTGAACCAAGTAAAAAAAAGGTTCAGCATGGACACTGAGGAACCTGAGGAAAATCATGAGATGCTGTCCACACCACCGCCAGTGAACGAGCAACAAGAACCTTCAGCAGCATGCACAGTCCGTGCGGCCAGCCCGGACAAGCCGGAATCACCACAGGTGACAAAGTCACATGCCAAGGCTCAACAACCAGAGCCCCAGCTGCGGCGCTCCACGAAAGACTCAATCTTTGACCCAAAGATGTTGGGGGGGAGGTGATGTCATGTATGTAACCTTCATGTAACTGTAACCTTCATGTAATAACACTGTACACTGTATGCACCCAAGAAACGCACACCTTGACCACAGGAGGTGAACTTGTGGGAGACACTCCTCACCTGGTCATCCAGGTATATAAAGGGAGGTCCCACGCAGGGTCATCACTTCTTGGTCCTGTGAATAAAAGAGTAGGGTCACAGAGTGACCTTGTCTGCAGAATGTGTGATTTACAGTAGTGTGTAAGGACACAACAGTGGCCAATTCCCATAATGAAGATGTCTCGCAATGCTTCGTTGAGGTGCCTGCCAAAATCACATGGTGCCGCAAGTCTCCTGGCCCTCAGGTCTGCGATGAGTGTAGAATCTGTGGCTGGCCGTGAGGATACCCTCTTTTGGTTTTATTTGATCGCGAATTAGTTCAGTCAGCTCATCGTATGTCTTATCCTTGGCCTTCGTGGGTGCCAGCAAGTCCCTGACGAGGCAGTAGACCTCGGGCCCATTACTGGACAGCAGTATAACCTTGCACTTCTCCGCCAATGTGTCCATCTCCCCTGTCAGGTCGTTTGCCACGAAATATTGTTTGAGCCTTTCCATGAAGACATCCCAATCATCACCCTCTGCAAAGTCTTTTAGTATGCCAAAGGTAGCCATAATCGCGTGAAAGTCTGTATTTTTGTCGCCAGTTATTATGTCTGTAATGCACTTATAAATGACTCCACAAGGCAATATGTTGCACTCAAACTGTAGTGACCTTGGTCCTTTATTCCAAACTCCAGAGTGAGGCAGCCGCATGGTGTCTCCCCTTTTATATTGCTCCTTGGAATTTCCCGATGCCTGGTTCGAACAGCGAAGGAAATTTGTTTAAGACCTGGGCACATGAAGTGTCGTCAGCGGGCGATAGCGCTTGGACATCCTTCCAGTTCCAGCGTTTCTTTCCCGGCCAGCTCCTGCCGAGCAGCGTGGGACCATCACCCGGTACCACCCAGAGTGGTAGCTTGTGCACCGCTCCATCGTAGGAGACCTTTACGGTAGCACTGCCGATTACAGTAATCAGTTATTTTGTGTAACTTCTTAGTTTTGTGTGAACTGTAGTTAAGACTGGCCTTGAGGCCTTGTTGCATCACAACCTTTCGAAAGTCTTTTTGCCCATGATAGACTGGCTCGCGTCCGTGTCCAGCTCCATTGACACCGCGGGTCCATTTAGTTCAACATTCAGCATTATCATGGTGAACGTGTGCACCCTCTGCCTCCTCGATCTGAGGCTCTGGTTCATCGTGATCCTCCGTGGATCTGTCCCCCTCTGCAACATAGTGGTTTGCAGGTTTAACAGGCTTAGCAGCTCGCCTGCACACTCATTGGAGGTGTCCCATTGTTTCACGGCCCTTGCAAACGTACTCTTTGAATCGGCATGAATGGAAATGATGATCACCCCCGCAGCACCAACAAGGTGTTAATGGCTTTGCATTCATCACCCTTTATGGTGGAGTCTGAAACATCTGCGGACGTGTAGCTGCAGGTATATGTGACCTGCCGTGTACATTATGATTCGAAAACAACATCACTTTGTTCACTGTACTTGTAGCAGCACTTGTGTGCTGAGAGATTTGCTTTGTATTGTCACTGGTGGCAATCAACGCCTGGGCTATCGCTATGGCCTTACTCAAAGTTGGGGTCTGTACAGTCAAAAGCTTGCGAAGTATGGTTTCGTGGCCAATGCCAAGTACGAAAAAGTCTCTGAACATGTGCTCCAAATGTATTTCAAATTTGCAATGTCCTGCAAGGCGTCTTAGCTCGGTGACATAACTCGCCACTTCCTGGCCTTCAGACCTTTTTTAGGTGTAGAACAGATACCTCACCATCAGAACGCTTTCCTTCAGGTTCAAATGCTCTCGGACCAGTGTGCACAAATCGTCGTACAATTTCTCCATGGGTTTCACTGGAATGAGCAGATTCTTCATGAGGCCATACGTTGGTGCCCCACAGACGGTGAAGAGGATCGCCCTTCGTTTGGCAGCACTCTCTTCCCCATCTAGCTCGTTGGCCACGAAGTATTGGGTGAGTCGCTCCACAAAAGTTTCCCAATCATCTCCCTCCAAGAATTTCTCCAGGATGCCCACTGTTCTCTGCATCTTTGGGTTCGCTATCTGTATCTCGTCGCCAATTGTTGTGTATGGAGAAAGAGTCAGACTGAACTCTGTGAGCTCAAAGTAAAATGTGACCGTAGTCTTTTATTGCAGGTCTCCAGAGTGCCTCTCCAACCTGTGAAGCCTCTTTAAATACCTGTGTTCCCAAGCGATTATGGGATCCCTTGGGACTCCAGGGGATGAGCCCTGTAAATGCAAGTATACATATATAATAATCTTATCGAAATGTATAAGATTATGAGGGGGCTTGACAAGGTGGATGCAGACAGGGTGTTTCCACTGATAGGGGAGGCTAGAACTAGAGGGCATGATCTTAGAATAAGGGGCCGCCCATTTAAAACAGAAATGAGGAGGAAGTTCTTCTCTCAGATGCTTGTAAATCCGTGGAATTCGCTGCCTCAGAGAGCTGTGGAAGCTGGGACAATGAATAAATTTAAGACTGAAATAGACAGTTTCTTAAACGACAAGGGGATAAGGGGCTATGGGAGCGGTCAGGGAAGTGAGCTAATTCCATGACCAGATTGGCCATGATCTTATTGAATGGCGGAACAGGCTCGAGGGGCCATATGGCCTACACCTGTTCCTATTTCTTATGTTCTAATATTCTTATGGCCTTTCGAGCACCTTTGGAGGATTTCGAGATGTACAGGAACGGAAAAGGCTTCCAATCCGTGAATGTGCAGCTCGTGTGTGACGACATGCATCGCATCATGGCAGTTGATGCAAGGTATCATGGGAGCACCCATGATGCATTCATGCTACGTGAGAGCGCTTTACCTGCCATGTTTTAGAAGCAGCCAGAAAGGCAGATCTGGCTGCTGGAAGACAAAGGGTACAGCCTCGCCACGTGGCTGATGACGCTCCTATGCGTAACCCAGACGGAAGCTGACCGCGAATGCAACATGTTGCACATTGTGTCACGCAGCATAATAGAGGACCATTGGCATCTTGAAACAGCATTTCCGATGCCTAGACCATTCCGGAAGCTACTTGCTATACTCCCCTGAGATTGTCAGTCAGTTCACTGTTGTGTGCTGCTTGCTGCATAACTTCATCATCATCATCGGCAGTCCCTCGGAATCAAGAAAGACTTGCTTCCACTCTTGAAATGAGTTCTCTGGTGGCTGAACAGTCCAATACGAGAGCCACAGACTCTGTCACAGGTGGGACAGACATTCGCCGAGGGAAGAGATGTGTGGGACTGGTTTACTGCATGCTCCTTCCGCTGCCTCCGCTTGACCACCTCAGGCTCTCGGCATTGAGATTTGAAGAGCTCAACGCCCTCCCGGATGCACTTTCGCCACCTCGGACGGTCTTCGGCTAAGGACTCCCAGGTGTCAGTGGTGATGTCGCACTTTATTAGAGAGGCTTTGAGGGTGTCCTTGTCACATTTCTGCTGCCCACCTTTGGCTCATTTGCCGTGAGGGAGCTCTGCATAGAGCTTTTGCTTAGGGAGTCTCATGCCTGGCAAGCGAACTATGTGGCCTGCCCAGCGAAGCTGATCGAGTGTGGTCAGTGCTTCAATGCTGGGGATGTTAGCCTGGTGTTAAAGCGCCTGTCCTCCCAGGGAATTTGCGGGATCTTGCGGAGACATCATTGGTGATATATCTCCAGCGACTTGAGATGTCTACTGTACATAGTCCATGTCTCTGAGCCATATAGGAGTGTGGGTATTACTACAGCCCTGTAGACCACGAGCTTGGCGGTAGATTTGAGGACCTCGTCTTCGAACACTCATTTCCTCAGGCAGCCGAAGTTTGCACTGGCACACTGGAGGCGGTGTTGAATCTCTGCATCAATATGTGCTCTTGTTGATGAAGCTCCCAAGGTATGGGAAATGGTCCACTTTGTCGAAGGCCACGCCATGAATCTTGATGACTGGGGCTCCTGGCCAAGAACGGTGAAACACTCATCCAGGACACCGAGGCTGTCAGGGCCCGCTGGAAGGAGCACTTCGAAGATCTCCTCAATCAAGACTCTGCCTTTGACTCGAATGTTCTTGACTCCATCCCGCAGCATGTTACCCACCACCACCTCAGTGAAACCCCAGCGTTGTACGAGGTAGGCAAATCCATAGGACAGCTTAAAAACAACAAGGCTACGGGTGTGGTTGGAATCCCTGCTGAGGCATTGAAGTGTGGCGGAGAGGCGCGGTTGGCGCGGATACATGACCTCATCTCTCTCATCTGAAGGGAGGAGAGCATGCCGGGGAATCTCAGAGATGCAGTGATCGTGACCATCTTTAAAAAAGGGGACAAATCCGACTGCGGCAACTACAGAGGAATCTCCCTGTTATCAGCCACTGGGAAAGTTGTGGCTAATTCTCCTCAACCATCTTCTCCCTGTGGCCGAGGAGCTCCTCCCAGAATCAGTGCGGATTTCATCCCCTACGGGGTATAACTTAGCCATCATGAGGCAGCAGCAGCTGGCAGTAGAAGATCCACCTGAGGTGATAGTGGCTGATGATGAGGAGGAAGATGCAGATGACGAGGAGGAGGTGGACAAGGAAGCCATGCAACTATTTGAACCTGGAGCACAATGGCGGAGAAGGGCGGGCCGTCGTGCCCCTTTAACAATTGCTCGAGCCTTGCCCCAGCAGCTCATCTATGAACACTTTGCTGCCTGAAGGCTCAGCGGCAACTGTTCAAAATGCACCATGTTTACTGTTTGGACATTTTCCTTAAAGTTGTGATGGGTTAATGGAATAAATAATGGGAATGATTCTTCTTTAGTTCAAAAAGTTGTGTTAATAATGGAACAAATAATGTAAATGATTCAGTTATAATTTAAAATATATTTAAAAAGTTTCACACTTGTTTGTACTTAACTTAACTTTAATAAAAATATTCTTGTATCAAACTTTAAAGTTTTCAGTTAAGGTTATTTACAAACTTTAAGATCACTTACAAACTTTTAAACTTGTAAATTTACATAATTACAAAAAACTTTTAATCTGAGAACAGTTACAACAGTAACAACAATAACCACAATAGCAGCAAAGAAAGGCTGCACCCTTCTCTCCTCCACCTTATTCTAAGACCGCCCGCTGCGCTTGGTCTTGTTGATTCAACCCCGCCCGTAGGCGGTGGCACAGCGTTTCTTGGGTTGCTACCAAGCTTATTCTTTCGAGCATCTCGGGTAATGCCCACTTCTTGATAGGGGGCGTGGCTGACGGTAATGTGGAATGCCCGACTTGGGCTTCTTCAGAGGCTGGTCTGGGGATTGGAGTGGGCGTGGCAATTGATTCTGTCAATAGCTATGGGGTCTGGGCGTGTTCTCTTAGTGCAGCAGCTAACTCTGACATTCCCTCCCTCATGTGCCCTGACAGTGTCTCAACTACCTGCAACATTCCCTCCCTCATGTGCCCTGACAGTGTCTCAACTAGCTGCAACATTCCCTCCCTCATGTTCACCGACAGTGTATCAGCTACCTACGACATTCCCTCCCTAATGTTCCTGGGCAGTGTTCCCATTTCTCGAGAGAGTGTTGTTACTTCGCCCGACAGTTCCGATACCACTTCACCTACCTCACTGATGGTATCCAGGAGTGATCGCATAAGGTCAATGCTCTCCGCACTCATTGCCATCACCTGAACCACATCTGTTCGATCCTGCACCTCAGGAGAGCGCTGTCAAGCTCTCCTTCCCCTCCTCACCCCGGGTGTGGCTCGTTGCATCCCACTGGGACCCGTCACCTTGGACGGTGGGGCCCTGGGTGTGTCTTGCTGCATCCCATTGGGACCTGCAGCCTCGGATGGTGGAGCCCTGGGTGTGCCTTGCTGCACCCCACTGGAATCCCCGACCTCAGACTGTGAGAAAGCATGGAATGTCCCGATACTCGTACCACTCAGGAAAGGGCCTGGCACCTCAATGGGCGGCACCTGCACCTCCTCCAGAGTAAGTACAACTGTGGGGGCTTCATCCATCCCCTCCCCCTCACGCTCACCCCATGCTCTTTGTCTGAAAGGTGGGATTGGAAGATATTCTCCTCTTCAGACTCCTCTGCGTCTGAATCTTATTCTGCATCGGCTTCAGCCTCATCAGGGTTGGCCTCAAGTTCTACAAAATATAACAGAACAGTCAAATGGTTAGCAGTGGAGGAGGGGGCAGGGTGGCGTGAGTCGGCTCACACAGTGCAGGCAGCAGGCTCAATTGAAGGACCATGATGAATGATAGCACATTGCATCAACCGAAGCGTAGCTGACAGAGACATCCCCATGAACCAAAGCATGGCTAGCCCTCTCAGTACTTAACATTTAGAAAAGCCAGACGGTGGAATTTGCAGGACTTACCCTCTCCCTCAAGTGTGGGCCCAACTTGTGCAGTGGTGGTTGCTTTTCTCCAGGCAGAACCCATCAAAGCAGCAATCCTGTCTTCCAAGTGCGCCAATGGGTGCAGATTTGCCGGGCCTCCTCCTGTTCGAGTTCTTTCCCTTTTGTTGTGTGCCACCTTCCTCTGCAAAGATGAAAATATATTTTTTTAGAGAGAGTGTCTTTCTGCTGGGTGGGACATGTACAGATGGTCGCATTTACAATTGCAATTCCAGTGAATAAATGAAAATATTACTTCCACTAACTACTTGACCAAGGTCCTACCACTTCTTTTTGCACTAGCCTCCAGACCTCGGGGTGGTCACCATTGGACAGTAATCTTCTGCAAGTTGGTTCCAGCGTTTCTTAATTTCTCTTGATGAAACTTTTATGTGACCTCTGCTGGTGTCCAGCTCGTGCCATCTGTCCTCAATTACAGTAACCAGTGCCTCCACTTCATTCTGTGAGAAGTTCTTTGTCCTTGAGCCGCATTGCATATTGTATTGCAGCTCCGATTTTTCCACTGAGAATTAAAGTTCTCACACACAACTGGCTCTTTAAAAATGGCCGAATGCAGACCGGGAGCTGTACTGGGCATGCGCGCCGATAGCAATCACGTTAAAAATGTCATTTTTGTTTCGGGCATGTGCAGAAGGGGAGACATCGTTTTTTCGGTGCAGACAATAGGCTCCAACCCCCGAAGCTAAAGGACAGGCTACGCGGTGCCAATTCCAAAAAATAGAACTGGGAAACTTGCTAGTTATTTTTTTTGGAGTAGTCGGGGCCAAAATAAACCAGCTGTAACTCTTGCAATACGCCAAAAGACGGCATTGGGGAAAATTGACCCAATAATGGGGATCACATAAAAAAAACCTCTACACATCAAATTAAGGAACTCACATTTTAAAAATGAAGATCCAATTTTAAAGCAAGGAGACATCATTTTTTTCAGTAGAAATAAATAGTAGGTTTGTCTCAACTGAGCAATGGGAATATACCAAATACCCAAAAAGAAATAAAAGATAAATATGCAATGGCTGGCACAATCTGAGAGCTGTTTCATAGAAACCCCACCTTAGAACACTGCATTTTTATTTATTCTTGGTTGGGATACATTTCAAAGTCTTTTTTGTACTAAAATTGGTTACGAGAACATTTCAACAATACAAAAAGAAGGAAGCCCTTTTTAAAATAATGAAATGTTGGGATCATATGAAGACAAGTGCAGCAGGACAAAAAAATAGGGATCAGTGGTTGGAACTTGGACTCAGCTGAAGTAAAAATTGTGTGGTCCAAAACAGCTCTCAAAGAAAACGTCACTTTTTCTCGTTTGCTTTGGCTCTCTGATGTTCTTCTTCAACATCCAAAACTGAAACTAAAGAACCATTTACTCACCTCCAGTAGAAATTGTTCTTTATATCTAGAGCACATTGCTCAGATTTATTTTCTGCTACACAATTTGTGATTGTTGGATAATGACGCATAGTTTAACTCACTGATTCACCCATATTGCTCTGTGGATAAAAAATAAAATAGCAATGTTTCCAACACCTGCTGCTCAGGTAAAACCTCAGGATGGGTTTTACAAGACAGCTTAAAGCTCAGCTGGAGTTCCAGTGACAGGACAGAACAAATCTGTCTCTTGACACAGCACAAACATATTTTCCATTATTCAACACATGAGCAATTAAAATACCTGTCTGAAGGTAAAGCATATAACACAATCTACCATAATTTACCCTAGGAATGAATCGAATGACATCTGACATTAGTTAGACTTGCTCTTGCATGCTTAGGTTTGTAAATTTTTTGCATGGCAAGTTGCTGAAAATGCGAGCTGATAATGTTGCAATGAGGAAAACAGGACATCTGGGATCTGAGTAAACAGGACAAGCAACTGTATATCTCCTTAACCAATCAGATTGAAGGATTATGAAATAAATTGCACAAGGATTGAGAAGGAAGTGTAAATTAGGGTGGGTGAATTCAATGTCAAATCAGGTACAGGAAGAGAAATAAAGGCCGGAATTTTCTCAAGGGAGGTGGGTTGGTGAGGGGGCTTCCGAGGAGGTTGGGAAACCCGGGAAGTCAAATTTCCCACAAGTCCTGCCGAGTTTAATGACAGGGCTTGATTTGAATGCAAAGTCTGGGATTCCCGCATGCAGCCAGCCAGCTGGCTGACTACAGGTGAGTAGGCCTCAGAAGCGAGGGGCCGGTCCGGGGGAGGGATCGTGGGAGGGGGGGTTAGCAATCGCTCGGGCACCGGGGTGTGCGGGGGGGAGAGGATTGGCAGGGGTCGGAAATCGGGGGGGGGGGGCGGGGGGGAAGAAGAAGGAGTAGATCGGCAGGAGTCGGAGATTGGGGGGCGGGGGGGGGGGAAGAAGAAGTAGATCGGCAGGGGTCGGAGATTGGGGGGCGGGGGGAGAGGAACGGCAGGGGTCAGGGATCGGTGGGGGAGAGGGAGTGGATCAGCAGGGGTCGGGGATCGGTGGGGGAGAGGGAGTGGATCGGCAGGAGTTGGGGATCGGGGGGGGAAGAGGAACGGCATGGGTCAGGGATCGGGGGGGGAGAGAATCGGCAGGGGTCAGGAATTGAGGGGGGGGGGAGAGGAGCAGCAGGGGTTGGGGATTGTGGGGGGGAAGAGGATCGGCAGGGGTCAGGGATCGGCGGGGAGAAGGAGTGGATTGGCAGGGGTCAGGGATCGGGGTGGAGAGGAACGGCAGGGGTCGGGGATCGGGGGGGAGAGAATCGGCAGGGGTCGGGATTTGGGGGGGGGCGGGGAGAGGGACAGCAGTGGTCGCGAATTGGGGGGAGAGGGAGTGGATTGGCAGGGAATTGGAGTGGAGAGGATCGGCAGGGGTTGGGGATTGGGGGGGGGTCAGCAGGGGTCGGGGATCAGACAGGGAGAGGAATTGGGGGGGGTTGGGGATTGGGAGGAGAGGATTGGCAGGGGTTGGGGATCCGTCAGGGGGGAGGGGATGGACAGGGGTTGGGGATCGGGGGGGAAAAGGATCGGCAGTGGTTGGGGATTGTAGCAGGGGAGAGGATCGGCAAGGGTGGGGGATTGGGGGGTTGTTGGCCACAGATTGCGGGGGGGCACGGGAGAGAGAGTTATACCACCCACTGGAAGATCGTGGCTGGCCTCATCATTATCGTTGCGGGGGGAAGGCCTGGGGTGGGGTGGGGGTGGAGGCCTAGGGAGAAGTGATCGTAGGCCTTGTGGGGGCGGGGGGAGTCTCTGATGGCGGCTTTTGAAGTTGCTGTCGCATTTGTGCATAAATAATAGTGAGCACTATTCGTTCCGTCGTTATTTTGACAACAAATTATGGCCCAATAACATTTTGCAAACCTTACCAAATGGTGCAAAGAATGATTCCACTCTGCGTAAAAGGACTGATGTGTAATGATATTTGTCAAAGTTGATTGTGAAAATGGAATTATAATTTTTGTACAGTAAAAAATTAATATTAAATACAAATCTGGACACAAACGATGCTTTTAGAAGGGGCAGATTAAGGAGTGTAGCTGCAGGGCTAAGATATTATGGCCTGGAACTTCGGGTCATTAGTGCCTCCTGTTAGCGCCCCTCTCGAGTGTTACCGCCCTGGTACTGAATTTTTGCCCGTAATAGTCTACGATGGTCTTTTAACTTCTTTCAATTATTTATGAAGGGGGATGCTTCTTTCAGTAAGTACGGAATTCTACTGATGTCAGCCAGAAAATCTGCATTCATTTTCAAGATATATTTTGAAACATTTACCTACAATAACTGAGCTAGTTATTTAATTTACACAGATTCAAATTATCTGTGTTGTTTAAAGCAGATTGTTTGGATCTTATTTAGTTTTTTAAAAGATGACGTAAAAATCATAGTATTAAATAAATATCATCAATTGTACTGCATAAATTCATTACCAGTCAACCACTGAGGCAAATCCACAAAATATTGCCATAGCTGTTTGAAAATCAACTGTCAAATGGCATTGCAGAGAACGTCCCTTTGGACATAATAATATTACTTTGACTCCCTTCCAGTGAATTTTACAAGGTTTGAATTCTCAAACTATTCCTTGATGAAATGTGATGTTCTTACACTTTATCTTCAACCAAGCATTTTCGCAAACAAGGTCGATTTATCATCCTGTCCACATCACCCGCCAAACCTGCAGTAAATAAAATCCAGATTGGGCAGTGCGTTTAAATAACCACATTGTAATATTTTAAGAATATATTGTGACACAATTTTCCATCAATGAAGCTGTTTTGAACAAATCCCTAAATTCTGAAATGTCCACTCTCATAAAATTATGTTGGAAAGGTAGAAAAGGAGTCTGCAACCTAAAGAATACCATTGATATGAGAAAGCACAGGAGTTGTGACATTCACAATATTGTGACAAAGTTACTAATCTTAGATACTTTACAGACGATGTTAACCCTTCTGCCCAGCGGTTGGGCATTTAAAAATAAGGTTGCTTACCCACTCAGATCCCAACGGTTTCCGCTATGAACCTGCAGGATTTTGCAGGCAGATGAGGCATTTGCTCAAAGCAGGCAGGAGCCTCATAAGATCAGCAAAATCAAGATTGTATTACATCAATATAATCCCGATATAGTTTTAACCAGGACCCGAGTGGGGAAGCTACCGTGTCTTTCCAGCTAAGCAGGAGCAGGTCTGGTCTTAAGACAGAAGATGCTATTCTGGTAAGTCTAAGAGCTTCTCTGGGCCTCCCCTGTCCTAGACTCCCACTTCCCTCCTGACCCCTCCCCCTCCCCTTACCTGGAAGCTAGTGGGCACTCAAGGACCACCCTAACTTTGTCTTTCGGCAGCCGCTCTCTGCCCTCTTCGCGACCGTTCTGGGTGGGAAGTGGACGTGGCATTTAATTGAGGCCTGGCGGTTAAACTCGGAGTAGCCTCCTGCTTCCTGTGCCTGAAATCCAGTCTGAGTTAAAATGCACTCATTCATTTTTCAGTCTGTACATTGCACCACATCTTAAAGCTTGATAAATAATCTCTAACCTGTATCTTCTGATCATCAAATTTATCTTATAGGAAGGGTGGCACAGAGAAAGGAAGGAATTAGAGAAAGAATGAATAAACTTGCATTTATCTATTGTTCCCTTTGTTCTTTCCTCCCCTCCCCACATTCCCTGCCTCTGTATTTGCTTAAAAAGTTTTCCAGTTCTGGTGAAGGGTCATCGATCTGAAGAGTTAACTCTGTTTCTCTCTCCACAGATGCTGCCTGACCAGCTGAGATTTCCAGCATTTTCTGTTTTTATTTCAGATTTCCAGCATTCGCAGTATTTTGCTTTTGCATTTATCTCGTGCCCTTCATGACCTCAGAATGTCTCAAAGCACTTTAGTCAATAAAATGTATTCACTGTTGCAATGTGCAAGAAAGCCAGAGGGAAGGAGGAGAAGGCGAAAAACAGACCGAAGGAAAGCAAGAGAGGCTCAGTTATATTTATTTCCAGGAGTCAGTTGTTCTAAAAAATGTAAACATTTTGGGAACCACTGCAATATCATTCCCAGGATTACAGTGTCCAGGTTATTATCATAATATTGGCAGTATTATGTTATGTTCTAGTCATTGGGTTGGATTCTCCCATTAGTGGGCCAGTGGCAGAATGGGCCTTTGCCCTGCCCTTGTGATTCCGCTACTAACCCACTCAACTTGCTTCCTTGGGCCGTGATTAGCAATGCAGGGTGGCTTCGGAGTGGTAATATTGCTCTCCATTGGTTTACAACCATTGGACGACTTCAGGCAGGCCACAAACTTCATATCCTCTCCAATGAACTAGAGAAATGAAGGAAAAGAGCTGCCAAGAAGCAATTGGCGGAATGCATGCGGCACTCGAAGCCTCATATGACATCACCCACTTCCACGATGCCCACTCCATTTTCTCAAACAGGAAAGGCTTGCTTTCATTCCATTAATGTGAAGTTAGTGTGCAACGCTAATGACCTTATCCTGCATGTGAATGTCTGCTGCCCAGGAAGCTGTCATGATACTTCCAACATTGGGAAAATGTGAGGTTTTCCACTTCAATAGGAAAAATAAAAAGCAAATTATTATTTAAATGGAGAGAGATTACAAAATTCTGAGGTACAACAGTGTCATGTAACTGTAACCTTCATAACAACACTGCATACTGTATACACCTAAGAAATGCACAGCTTGACCACAGGGGGTGAACTTGTGGGAGACACTCCTCACCTGGTCACCCAGATATATAAAGGGAGGTCCCACGCAGGGTCATCACTTCTTGGTCCTGTGAATAAAGGTTCAGGTCACAGAGTGACCTTGTCTGCAGAATGTGCCTCATGTGAATTTATAGTAGTGTGTAAGGACACTACATTTGGCGACGAGAAACGGGAATCAATGACTCACGAGAATGGCCACCGGTAGCACAGAGGAACGGTACTGTGTTGGTGAGGACTGAGACGATTTCATTGAGAGGCTCCTGCAGAGCTTTGTCACGAAGGACTGGCTGGGAGATGCAGCGGCTGACAAGCGAAGGGCGCATCTACTGACCAGCTGTGGACCTAAGACGTACGCGCTGATGAAAGACCTGCTCGCACCCGAGAAGCCGGCAGACAAAACCTTTGAAGAGCTCAGCAAACTGATCGGTGAGCACCTCAAACCAGTGAGCAGTATACATATGGCCCGACACTGATTCTACACACACCAACATCGGGAAGGACAGAGCATACCGGACTTCGTTGCGGACCTTCGGCACTTGGTCAGCCTCTGTAAGTTCACAGACGCCTGCAGGGGGGAGATGTTCCGGGATTTCTTTATTGAGGGCATTGGTCATGTCGGGATTTTCAGAAAGCTAATTGAGACCAAGAACTTGACCTTGGAAGCAGTGGCGTTGATGGCTCAGACCTTCATGGCGGGGGAGGAGGAAACCAAGATAGTATACGCGCGCAACTCTGCTTCCAACGTGGCGATGGATCAGGGAGTTAACATTGTAAACGCGACTCAGAACCCTGCAGGCAGGCAAGTGCAATTCGACACCACCCATGCAGCAACAGACTCGAGAGTGTGTCCTCAACAGAGACAATGACAGGTTGAATGGACATTTACGCCATCACGGTGGACAATGCATCCTGGGATGGGGCCATTGACATCCATTAACAGAGTGCTCAAGAGTAATCAAAGAGACAATCAGAGAGGAATGCCTGGTAACGATCAACGATCTCAGCTCATGCTGAAGGTACGGGGGCAGTCATGCTGCAAAAACCTGTAGGTTTCAACAATTTATCTGTAGAAATTGTAACTTCAGTGGACATTTCGCCAGAATGTGCAGGAAACCCGCAGCGAGGCTAATCTACGAGGCAGGTTGATGCTTGGGACAAAGCAATGGATGCTGAAGTTCAGCGGGTTCATGTGGCAAACATCCACAGCTCATATACCAAAACGCCACCTATGATGATGAAAGTCCTATTAAACAGCATTCCGGTACGCATGGAGCTAGACGCAGGGGCCAGCCAGTCACTTATGAGTGTCCAACAATTCAAAAAACTATGGCCACTCAGAGCTAGCAGACCCAAACTAGAACGCATTGACACGCAATTACAGACGTACACCAAAGAGATCATCCCAGTGCTAGGCAGTGCAATGTTGGTGGTCACGCATAATGGGTCAGAGAACCGGCTGCCACTCTGGATTGTCCCGGGAAATGGTCCCGCGCTTTTGGGGAGGAGCTGGCTAGCCGAGATGAACTGGAAATGGGGGGGATGTGCACGCCATTTCATCTGTGGAGTGAAGTTCATGCTCACAGGTCCTACAGAAATTTGAGTCACTATTTCAACCTGGTGTTGGGACTTTCAAAGGTACCAAAGTAGTAATACGCATCACCCCGGACTCCAGACCAGTGCACCACAAAGCCAGAGCTGTGCCATATGTGATGCGGGAGAAAATTGAGAGTGAGTTGGACAGGTTGCTAAGAGAGGGCATAATTTCACCCATTGAATTCAGCGACTGGGCAAGCCCCATCGTCCCTGTCCTAAAAATGCATGGCTCGATCAGGATCTGTGGTGACTACAAGGCCACTATCAACCGAGTGTCACTACAAGACCAATACCCGCTTCCGAGAGCGGAGGATCTTTTTGCCACACTTGCAGGCGGCAAGCTGTTCACCAAATTGGATCTCACGTCAGCCTACATGAACTGGCTGAAGAATCCAAGCTACTGACCACCATCACCACGCACAAGGGGCTGTTTATCGACAACAGGTGTCCGTTTGGCATTCGATCAGCGGCCGCTATCTTTCAAAGGAACATGGAAAGCCTGCTCAAATCCATCCCTGGAACAATCGTATTTCAGGACGACATGCTTATCACGGGTTGAGACACCGAGGAACACCTCCACAACCTGGAGGAGGTGCTACGCCGACTGGACCGGGTAGGCCTGCGACTAAAGAAGTCCAAGTGTGTGTTTTTGGCCCCAGAGGTCGCGTTTCTGGACCGGAGGGTTGCCGCAGACGGGATCCGGCCTACTGAATCCAAAATGGAGGCGATTCGTCGTGCGCCCAGGCCCGGCAACATGTCGGAGTTGCGTTCATTTCTGGGACTCTTGAACTATTTCAGGAACTTTCTGCCGAACTTAAGCACATTGTTGGAGCTGCTACACGTGCTCCTGCGTAAGGGTTGCGATTGGTTTTGGGGGGAATGTCAGGAACGGGCTTTCAATCGGGCATGGAACCTGTTTTGTTCTCATAAGCTGTTGACTCTGTACAACCCCTGTAAGAAATTGGTTTTGACATGTGATGCATCATCCTATGGGGTTGGATGCATGTTGCAGCAGAGTAATGATGAGGGCCAACTCCAACCTGTGGCTTATGCCTCCAGGTCGCTCTCCCAAGCAGAACGGGGATATGGGATGGTTGAAAAGGAAGCACTCGCATGTGTCTACGGGGTGAGAAAGATGCACCAGAACATTTTTGGCAGAAGGTTCGAGTTAGAAATGGACCACAAGCCGTTAACATCCCTGTTGTCAGACAGCAAAGCTTTCAATGCCAATGCGTCAGCTCGCATAAAGCGATGGGCTCTCACGCTGGCTGTGTATGACTACACCATATGGCACCGACCAGGCACCGAAAATTGCGCTGACGCGCTCAGCAGGCTTCCACTGACCACCACTGAGGGGGCAGCGGAGCAAAGCGCTGAGATGGTCATGGCCATTGAAGCCTTTGACAGCGCAGGCTCCCCCATCACAGCCCGCCAGATCAAAATCTGGACCAACAGAGATCCCCTCCTATCTCTGATTAAGAAATGTGTCCTGACTGGGGATTGGGCACCCGCACATGATGCATGCCCCGAGGAGGTCAGACCGTTTCACAGACAGATGGATGAGCTCTCCATCCAAGCCGACTGCCTACTATGGGGCAGCCGGGTAGTTATGCCCCAGAAGGGAAGGGAAGCATTCATCAGTAAACTCCACAGCGAGCACCCAGGCATCGTGCTAATGAAGACCATTGCCCGGTCATATGTATGGTGGCTGAGAATTGACTCAGGCCTGGAACACTGTGTTCGTAGGTGCACGACGTGTGCCCAGCTGGGCAATGCCCCCAGGGAGGTCCCACTCAGCCCATGGCCCTGGCCCACCAGGCCGTGGTCACGTTTTCACGTAGACTACGCGTGCCCATTCATGGGAAAAATGTTCCTCATTGTTGTTGATGCGTACTCGAAATGGATCGAGTGCATCATATTGAATTCGTGCACGACATCCACCACTGTGGAAAGTCTGCATGCGGTCTTTGCGACCCACGGCTTGCCGGACATCCTGGTTAGCGACAACGGCCCGTGTTTCACGAGCTATGAATTCTGGGAGTTCATGTCGGGAAATTGGAATCAGGACGGGACCGTTCAAGCCGGCTTCCAATGGCCAGGCGGAATGAGCGGTCCAAATCATAAAACAGGGCATGCTCCGGATTCAAGGACCCTCCCTTCCATGCCGCCTATCGCGCCTCCTGCTGGCCTATAGGTCCCGACCGCATTCGCTCACGGGAGTCCCGCCCGCGGAACTACTCATGAAACGTACACTTAAAACTCGGCTGTCCCTCATTGATCCAGTGCTGTCAGACATTGTTGAGGGCAAGCGCCAGTCCCAAAATGAGTGCCATGACTGTAACTCAAAGGGGAGATGTATAGAAATCGATGACCCTGTATTTGTTCTTAATCATGCTTTGGGGCCCAAGTGGCTTGAGGGTACTGTAATTGGCAAAGAAAGGAATAGGGTCATTGTGGTCAGACTTAACAATGGACAGATATGCCACAAGCATCTGGACCAAGTTAAAAAAAAGGTTCAGCATGGACACTGAGGAACCTGAGGTAGATCATGAGATGTTGCCCACGCCTGTGAATGAGCAACAAGAACATTCAGCAGCACACACAGTCCCTGCGGCCAGCCCGGACAAGCCGGAATCACCACAGGTGACAGAGACGCATGCCAAGGCTCAACAACCGGAGCCCCAACTGTGGCGCTCCATGAGAGCGCGTCGACCGGCTGAAATACTTAATCTTTGACCGCATAAGACGGGGGGTGTGGGGGAGGGAGAGATGATGTCATGTATGTAACCTTCATGTAACTTTAACCTTCATAACGACACTGCATACTGTATACACCTCAGAAATGCTCACCTTGACCACAGGGGGTGAACTTGTGGGAGACACTCCTCACCTGGTCATCCAGGTATATAAATGGAGGTCCCACGCAGGGTCATCACTTCTTGGTCCTGTGAATAAAGGTTCAGGTCACAGAGTAACCTTGTCTGCAGAATGTACCTCATGTGAATTTATAGTCGTGTGTAAGGACATTACAAGAAGGATCTGGGGGTCCTTGTACATGAAATACAAAAAGTTAGCATGCAGGTACAGCAAGTAATTAGGAAGGCAAATGAAATGTTGGCCTGCATTGCGAGGGGGATGGTGTATAAAAGTAGGGAAGTCCTGCTACAACTTTAACAGCAGGACTTGTTTTGCATGTGAGGCCTTGGTTTCCCACTCACAGCCAGCCAGATAGGGCGGCTGGCTGGCTGTGGGCGGGTAGGCTTGCAGATGCAGAGAATGACCGAGGGCTCAGTCTGGGGGAAGGATTGGGGGTGGTGGGCGGGAGTGGAGGGGGGGGGGGGTGTTGGAGATCAGCAGGGGCTGTCTAGGATGGCGGGGAGGGGAGGTGGCAGGGGCAATCAGGGAGTGGGGCGGTAGGATCGTGGATAGGAGGGGGGAGATCGGGGATCAGCGAGGGAGTCAGCGATCACGAGGGCAGTGTTGGCTGGAGGGTCGGGGATTGATGGAGGATGGGGGGTCGAAGGATTGGCATGGGGGTGTAGGTCTGGGATCGGGGAGGTTCAACCGGAGCATCGGTGGGGTGGGGGAGTCAGCCAGAGCATCAGCAGAGAGGGAGGATCGAGGCTGGCCACTGAAGGATTATGGTCTGGGGAGGCGATCGGAGGCCCCCTGGTGGGGTTTCCGATTGCGGAGGGTGGGTTAGGTCAGGACCCTGGATCCAGGAGGTCGGTATAAAGCCAATGACCTGAATGTAGCAGTCTCCGCCTCGGTTTAACTGCCGGGTTTCACGAATTGTGTGAATCCCGTCCACATGGATTTAAATTCATAATGGAGGTAAGAAAACAGGCTTCCAGCTTCATTATAATATTTTAATTGATGTTCCGCTCCCTGGAGCGGGTTGGTCGATCATCCCCTGCCTCGTCCCAACCCGCCTCCCTTAAAACCGATGGGTTAGGGATGGGATCAGGTCAGGAATTCCATATTTAACAATTTAACTGCCCCCATGCTCCAAACCCACTCGTTTTTTTAGGGAAAAATTCCAGCCAGAGTGATCAACACATGAAATAGATAGAGTAGTGGAGGCAAAAGCCCTGGAGTCATTCAAGAATCCAACATAGAGGCTTGAGGGTGATTCTGGATGGATGTACTAAGAAAATCCGAATTGCATTTCTCATCTGTAATTATCTTGCGATCTTGTGAAGTTTATATTGCGTGTATTTTTCTTTAAATAGAGAGGCACTCTGTGTGTGAGAAAAATAGGCAGAGACCCACTTCAAATATGATAGATAACACTGATAACACTTGTAACTTTTGTTTATTTATGAGTTGCATAAAATCTATAATCAACGGCTAAAAATTCAAGGGTGGTAACAGGCGCAGAAGTCTCGCCACTGGCGAGAAATTGAGCTCCACTTCCTTTCTGGGGCGGTAGCGGTGTGGACCCATCGGGGCAGGGCGCAGCACTACGCACTGGGCCACGTAGCTCTGCTGCGTTGGAGGGGCTCTCCCTGAATTAAAGTGAAGGGTCCAAGCTGCAGACTCTGCAGCAAAAAAATAAGTCCTACCTGGACCACCGGGAGCAGGGGTGCCATGCCAACAGCCCGGCACTCAAGCAGGGTGCCAGGCTGACTGATCGTGGCACGGACCCCGCGTACAAAGCACCAACAAACACACAAAAATCCACAATTTTTTTTTTACCAACAGCATTCCTCCCCTTTAACTTTCGCCCCGCGAGCAGCCAGCCGACTGGTTGACATCCCCTGAAGCTGTCGCTGGCATCGCCCGGTGCAGTGGAGCGGGGGCGATACCCAATTCAGGGTCCGGGGTGCTGCACAAGATGATGACGTCAGCATCGCCGGTGCAACGGAGCGGGCCGCTATGGGTTACTGCTCCACTAAACACTCACCGAATTTAGCAGGAGTCATTAGCCGCGCCGCGCCCGGTCACAAACGAAACGAATTTCTCCCCATTATCCTTCTCAGTACAAAAATCGAATTGTGTAGCAGTATTTCAGTTGATGCATACTTGAAAATGGTTGAATACAACCTAGATGATAAACCTGAGTAGATTTATAACTAAAATTTTTATTTTAAAATTAATTCAATTGCTTTACTTTTGAAGACATGTCAAGCTGCGAGGGAGAGATAAAGAGATTTATTAATTATATGAATTATTTGCTGTTGAATTGAAAATGCTGAAAGCTGAGTTCGGTAATTAATCTTTTTGTATATTAACCTAATCATAAACCATTTGTTATCAAGGTTATTGTCCCCAAGTATAATTTGGAGATTTTACATACAGGCCCTGACTGAGCTGGAGCAGCAGAAACTCAGAGTGGAAGGAGTCCCCACTGTTGGATCCACGCCTGGGTTTGCCCAGATGTCATTTTCCTTATAAGGAGTGGGCAGTGATTCTGTTCCGTAAAAGGCTGCCCAGAAACAGCGGGAACGCAGCATAACTGGGTCCCTGCTGTTTTCTGATAGGTTCTCGTGAACTCCAGCCAGAGTTGTGGTGGGAGGCTGGCACAAACCCACAAACCCAAATTTCAGAGCCATGGTATTCTACATATTGAGTGTTTTTATAAAATTGGTATTGTTTTCAATTTCATAATTGTTATACAGCAATATTTTTTACAACTGCAGCATTTTTGGATATCTGGCATTTTACATCTTTAATATTTTTATATTGATAGTATTTTTACATACAGTATTTTTACACATTCAGCATTTTTACATATGTAGTATCAGGTATTTTTGGTGGTATTTTTATATACCCATTATTTTTAGGTATATATTTTTACATTCAGTATTTTATATAATCCAATGTTTTAATTGTCAACTGTTTTGACATATCGAGTATTATTACATCTTCTGTTTTTTTTTTACATATTTACTACTTTTACAGATTTGTTTTTTATATATCCAAAATTTTAAATCTTAATTGTTTTTACATACTTACTTTTAACACAATCAAGAATTTTACAAATCTGGTATTTTAGCATCATTATTTTTATATCTCCAGTATTTTTACATTGCTGATATTTCACACACCCAGGCTGAAATTTTACCGCTGCTGAGAAGGTCAGGAGCCTGCTGTCAGCCCACCTCCACGCTACTCTCCCAAGTGTCGGGTCTGTCAGCGCTGAATAGACCCGACACCAAGCAGCGGAGGAGGCAATTTAGATTATTAAGAGTGTGTTAAAAGAGCTATTAAACACAATTTTGCCCTGTACTTAACATTTCTCAAGCTTTTCCACGAGGTTCACGGTGCTCGGGGATCACGTCAGGTAAGTAGGTCGGCTGTTCCATCAGTATCCATTCTTCTGAACAGTTGACAACTGCAAATGGTCAATAAAAGCTACCATTTCACAGCTGTTCACTTTACAATCTCAGAACTGGAGCCTTCAGGATTTGGAAGACACATTTAAGTATTATGCAGGTTGGAAGTATTTGGTGTAAACTCTCTATCCACTGTCACCTCTTTGGAACAACCTCTCTCAGATCACTTTTGTCATTTCAACCTCAGCTGCCATCTTTCAATTAACATTGGTGCCCTTGAAAAAATCTCACCTTGGTCCTCAGAATCACACTACGATCAGCCCCAACACCAGCATCACCAGGCACACCAGCATCACCAGATACACCAACAGCACCAACAACAACACCAACCTTCTACACAATCACCTGATGCTGCACAGGACATTGAGAATCAGTACCTGACCACATTGCTGCATGGGAGGCCAGGGATGGCCTCACTATCGCCAGATTTACGTCACTTGATGCTGTACGCCCTAGCTGCCACATGATGCGCCAGGTTGACACCACCCCACACCAACACCATAAAGCATCCCTACAATACCTATGCCATTCCTTTCACATTCATCACCATTGCGGAGGCAACCTGTTACGGGAATGAGTGAATAAATAATTGAAAAAGTCATACAAGTATATGTATCTGTATCATCATATAAAAGGTAGGTAACACTTGGTCCATGATAACATTTGGTCCATTTGATCTTCTGGATGGTTTCGACTGCCTGAGGGGGTCGGAGAGGATTTTTCCAGAGTAATCTCCCTTATTGGTCCTGGATTTTTTCTCTGTTTTTTATCCCTCTCCCTAGAGATTACATGGTTGCGAAGGTGGGTGGGAGGTGGAACGGGTGTGGAGAAGTGCTTAGCCATCACGATGTGGGGCAGACTTGAGGGACCAGCTGGTTGTTTCCTGCCCATCAAGTTTATACGTTTGTACATCATATTAGCTGTTTTGTTAAGATCTGCAACTAGTTTCCAAAAGAGTAGCTGAAAAGCACTTAAGATTTGCTCATAAGATCAGAAGAAGAAAACATACAGTTGGTGAGATGGTTCTCTAGCATGCTGTATAATGTAATGCATGCATCACACAAAGCAGTACATGCATTGTATAAAGTAATTTGTATGTTTTATGGAGAAACATATACTGTACCAGAAATGGCAGACACTATATATGTATATATATATATTTGAGTGACATAATAATGAGATTAGTTGTTTTGGTATTATAATACATGGAATGGGAAAACTGAAATCTTAATACAGTTTTTTCTGAAAATAAATTCCTGATGATTAAATTCAAATCAGTACTTATGTTCTAAAAATAAATGACAGGTTTATTCAAGTTAGGAATAGAAGTTCAGTTCAAAACACAAAGGAAATCTCATGTCACAGCTATCAGAGAAGCCTTGTGCCTTAAGAGAAAAAGATGTGCACCGTTGCTGTGTGTAAGAGTGAAGCTTAAATTCCGGCAAAAAATTGCACATGCACAAAATTAAACAGAAGAGAATGAGAGGCAAGCTTATGTGGCATCTGAGCTAATGTTAACTAGAAACATATTCCTTGTTTTACTACCTTCTCTTGTGATTTCAGACCTGCTTCTAACCACACTCACTGATTTAGCATGAATCTTCAGAAGAGTTTACTTCACTTAGTTCCAATTCTGTTATGATTCTGTATAACAATTGTTTGTATTCTACACTACATTACAACAATGTTCACACAATTCTGCCGACATTCGGATTTTCCATTTATACTTTCATTCTTGTGTTGCTGGTATTTTTTTATTCCAGGTACAACGTCTGAAATCCGGAATCCTCGGGACAGAATCCGTGCCATTTTTTTGGCTTTTTTCGGAATTCTGACAAGAAAATTAATAGTCTAAAATCCAGAATCCTCGAGACAGAATCCGTGCCGGATTTCGGGTCTCGCCGTGGACCGAATCCGTGCCGAATTTTAGGTTTTGCCGGATTTCGGACCTCACCGCCCGCCGATCCTCTGCTCCTCGCCACTCACCGAAATGTCCGTTTTTTGGACAATTCCGGTTTTTGGAATTCTGGATTCGGGACATTGCACCTGTATAGCCAGCAGAAAGAGCAGACTTCCATCTTATCAGTCTGGGCTGGATTTAAATCCAGCCCCTGCAGGTGAAAGTTAACCAAATGCAACACTCAATTTTCTACTCATACATTTGCATCATGCTGCTTGTATTTTGCTCTCTATTTTCATTAGTTTTGGTACTATTCCTTACTCTCTTTCAAGTCAATTTGTATTCTGCATCCTATACCATTTGTGTTTCCAATTGCGTCTGTTACAGTATATCCCTATTCTATCTTACATATTTGGGCATTATATTCCAATTTTATTTGCAATTTGCATTTTCAGGTATTCAATAGCCATTTACAATTCTGTTCATATTCTGTACTGTAACCCATATCTGTTGTATTTATTTGCTGCTATATTCTGTTTACTGACACATTTGATTCTGTGTGGGATTCTAGTGCCATTTTCTAAATTTGTGTTGAGGGATTGGTACCTTACTCTAATTCTACTGTGGGCATTTGGTAGCACATTTCAATTCTGCTGTGGGTATTTGCTTCTATGTTGCATTCTGTTGTGGAAAGTTGGGGTTGTTTTCTGATGTCTGGTGTGGTTATGCGAATATGGTGTTCTGTACCGATTCTGTGCTTTATTTTGGGCAGCATTTACTAATTGTGCTGAGAGTACTTAGCGCCAAATTCTGATTCTGTTGTAACTATCTGGCAATATGTTCTCATTCGGTTCTGGATAATTGGTGCAATTTTCTGATTCTGTTATGTGTATTTGGTTCTGATGAAAGGTCATCGATCTGAAATGTTTGTTTCTCTCTCCACAGCTGGTGCCTGACCTGCTGAGTATTTCCAGCTTTTTTTTGTTTTTATTTCAGATTTCCAGAATCCGCAATATCTTTCTTTTGTATTTAATTGTTCTAATTTGTTTTGTTCTAATTCTGTTTTGGGTAGTTACTATGGTATTCCAATTGTGTTCCGGCTACTTTCTACTATCTTCTCATTTTGTTCTGGGAGACCGGCTCAATTCTGCTCTGGTTATTTAGTACCATATTCGAATTCTTTTCAGAACCAGAACACAATTAGAATACCGTTACTGACCAAAACAGAATTAGAACAAAACAAATTAGAACAATTAAATACAAAAGAAAGAACTGTGGTAGAGAATTGCACATGCCCACAACTCTCTGAGTGAAGAAGTTTCTCCTCAGCTCGGTCCTAAATGGCTTACCCCTTATCCATAGACTGTGACCCCTGATTCTGGACTTCCCCAACATTGGGATCATTCTTCCTGCATCTAACCTGTCCAATCCCGTCAGAATTTTACATGTTTCTATGAAATCCCCTCTCATTCTTCTAAATTCCATTGAATATAAGCCTAGTCGATCCAGTCTTTCTTCATATGTCAGTCCTGTCATCAATGTTCTCATTCTGTCGTGGGTATTTTGTACAACTTTCTAATTCTGTTGTGAGTATGTGGTATCATATTCTGATTATTTTGTGGGCGATCTTTTTTATTGTGTTCCAGTTCAGCTCTGTGTATTTGTGACCAAATTCTGTTTCTGTTGTGGGTACTTATTACTATGTTCTAATTCCATTAAGGGTATTTGTTTGACATATTTTGATTCTGCTGTGAGTATTGAGCACTATGTTCTCATTCTCCCATGCCTACTTCATACAATATTTTAATTCTATTGTGGGCATTTGGTACTATTTACTGATTCTGTTATGTATATTTGGACACATGAAAACCTTTAAAGTCATCAGCAGCATCATCCCCACCTTCACTAAACATAGTTGCTGGACAGAGGTTATGCCAAGCATTGGCCAAGGTGTTTCTAGTTAACTCATTCCATGCATCCACAGCTACCCATATGGCGTCCTTTACAGAGAAACTTTCTGAGAACACTGTTATCCCCATGTCTCTGTTCACAGCACTAAGCAAACGCCTTATGAATTCAATTTTGAAGACACTTCATTGATCTCAAAATTCCTTGGTACATTTGGCTGCACCAGTGATGTTACATTGGGAGGTAAATAGATTCCACGAACATTATCCTTACTAAAAGTTCAGCATCACGATGTGCTGAGCAATTCTCGAGCAGCAAGAATTATTTTGCATTTTTCTTCAAGGCCAGCTGCCCTACAATGAGCACACGCCTGGGGAACAAAATGATTCTCAAACCAGTTCAGAAAAATTACCCTGGTTTCCCATGCTCTCTTATTAGCATAGTAATGTACTGGGAATATTCTCATGCCCTTGAAACATCTTGGACGCTGGCTTTTCCCAATGACCATAAGCTTACACTTATATGTCCCAGCCGCATTTGCACAAGCAAGCACAGTCAATCTGTCTTTGGTGTCTTTTACACCTGCTGTCTTCGATTCTTCTGCTGTTGCTAATGGCCCAGAAATTCCTCTGGGGGTCTTCCCGCGGGCAATTGCCTCCTCGCTAGATATTTTTTACAAATTTACCTGGTGGTCCAGGAGGTACCCTGATTTCCAATGAGGAGGCCTTCTCCTCCCACGCTGCGAAGCGCGCTCCCATGCAGAGGGTCCCGACGCAGAAGATGCAGTCATGTGTGACTGCTCAGCCAATCAGGTAAGTATTTCACAGGTTCCCTTTAATAGCACTGAGAATCACGTAACTACGAGTTCTCAGTGCTATTAATGGGAACAAAAGCAATCACACAAAATAATAAAAAATAAAAAACAGACCATACATATTTAAAATTAATTGAAATTAAAGTTATCATGTCATAAAAATAAAATATTTTCCCGATTTTTAAAAAAGTTTTTAAAATTATGGTTAAAAATAAACTTACCATAGTGGGGAGGGTTTTTAACAATTAACTATGTGTTTTTAATTTTATTTTACAATCTTTTTGACTGTTTTAAAACACTTGCGCCTGTAAAAGTAGGTTTTGAGCCTGCTCTTGCAGGTGCAAGATTTTTGAGGACATTTGCCGGGCAAGATATGGGTAAATAGCCCAATCTTGCCCATAAAAATGTCCATGCTCCCGATCTGGCTACGATCTGCGCGCTGAAAATGGGCTTTTCCGATGCCTTCCCGGGTCCGTAGAAACTTCGTACAGGCCCGGGACATCGGAAATTCTGCCCCAATGTCTTTCTCGGTATATAGCGCCAAATCAGTGCTGTCTCGTTGGCATTATAGATTTGCTCAGCCGAAAGGTTTTCATCAGCAATTAATTTAACAAACTCGTCTTTAGAACTTCCAGCTGCCTCATGATCTGCTGAGGCTTTTTCACCACACACGTTCTTGGAATTCCGGATACGGGACGTCGTACCTGTAGCATATTCCGATTTAGTTGTGAGTATTTAGAACCATATTTCCATTGTGTTGTATTTGGTACCATATTCTGATTGTGCTGTCTTTAGTAACATATTCTGATTCTGTTGTAACTATTTGACATTATGTTTTCATTCTGTTCTGGATAATTGGTGTCATTTTCTGATTCTGTTATGTGTATTTGGTTCTGATGAAAGATCATCGATCTGAAACGTTTGTTTCTCTCTCCAAAGATGCTGCTTGACCTGCTGAGTATTTCCAGTATTTTGTTTTTATTTTGGATTTCCAGAATCCACAGTATCTTGCTTTTGTATGTGTATTTGGTGTTTTGTTCTAATTCCATTTTGGGCAGTTATACGGTACTATAATTGTGTTCTGGCTATTTTCTACTATCATCGAATTTTGTTGTGGGAGATCGGTTCAATGTTTTGATTCTGCTCTGGTTATTTAGTACCATATTCTAATTCTTTTCTCGGTATTTCGTACTATGCTGTAACCCTTCGGCTTCTTCGGCAGCAACTCCCAAACCCGTGATCTCTACCACCTAGAAGTACAAGGGTAGCAGGCGCATGGGAGCACCATCACCTGCAAGTTCCCCTCCAAGTCACACACCGCCCTGATTTAGAAGTATACCGCCGTACCTTCATCGTCGCTGGGTCAAAATCCTGGAACTCTCTCCCTAACAGCACTGTGGGAGTACTGTTAAGTTCAGAATAACTCCACTTCGCTTCTCGGCCTTTTGGCTAAGATCTGCATAACTAACCTGACCAGCCACCATGACCTCCGGGTGGTTTCTCCCTGGTCAGGAAGGTATATGCTTACATTTTTGTAAACAGGAGGTGGGTGGGATGGCTTGACCCATCCACCTCCACGGAGGTGTGTGGGGGACCTGACCCATCCACCTCCATGGCACGAACCTGGTATTGCAGTACTTCCAGGAACGGTGCAGTGGCTCTAGGCCTTTTGGCTAAGAGCATTGGCGCAGAGTGATCCTTGACTGGTGCAGGGTGACCTCTGGCGTTTGTGACTTGACAAAGAATTGGAAACGATTGGCTACGAATTTATTTAAAAAAAATAAAAAATAACTCCACTTCGCTTCTCGGCCTTTTGGCTAAGATCATGCGTAACTGACCTTTCAGGGGAGTAACCACCATAACCCCAAGGTGGTTCTCCCTGGATCAGGAAGGTATATGCTTGCTTTTTTGGAAATAGGAGGTGGGTGGGGTGGCTTGACCCATCCACCTCCATGGCACGAACCTGGTATTGCAGTACTTCCAGGAACGGTGCAGTGGCTCTAGGCCTTTTGGCTAAGAGCATTGGCGCAGAGTGATCCTTGAATGGGCCCAAGGTGACCTCTGGCGTTTGTGATTTGACAAAGAATTGGAACGATTGGCTACGAATTTCAAAAAAAAAAATAAAATAAAAAATAACTCCACGAGACTGTGTTATAGGCTCAAACCATTGTGACCTTGATCTCGTTAATATAACTCCAAAGTGAGGCAGCAGCATGGTGGACTGCCTTTTATACCTGCTTGCTCCAGGGTGCACAGGTGACCCATAGGTCTCCCACAGGTGTGCCCCCTAGAGGCAAGTCTTATACATACGTGAGGTTTGCATGCAAAACATCACTCCCCCGCAAAGTCTTATGTACAAGTTATTTACAGATTGAGGTGATCTGGCACTCTGCGTTCCCGGGTCGATCGTCTGAGTTGAAGTCGTGGCATGGGTGAGTTGGTTGGATCATTGCTGCATGGCAGCATGGCTGGTCTGATGGGACTGTCAGGCATGGTGGGTTCATCCTCGTGGTTGACAGTGAGGTCGATTGGTTGTTGGGTGTGTGTTGGTGGATCATAGATGGTAAGGTCTTCTTCAAACTGTTCTTGGTTGTCCGTGAATCGCAGTTTGGTCTGATTCAAGTGCTTTCTGCACCTTTGCCCATTCAACAATTTAACAACAAACACTCTATTCCCCTCCTTGACTAAGACAGTGCCAGCAATCCATTTGGGACCGTGACCATAATTTAGAACAAACACCGGATTAACCTCAATGTCACGCAATACCGCCGCGCGATCGTGGTACACGTTATGCCAGTGCTGCCGTGTTTCTACATGATCATTGAGATCCGGGTGGACTAAGGAGAGCCTGGTTTTGAGTGCTCTCTTCATTAACAATTCTGCAGGGGGAACCCCGGTGAGCGAGTGGGGGCGTGTCTGGTAGCTGAGCAGGACCCGAGATAACCGGGTCTGCAAGGAGCTGTCCGTTACGCGTTTCAAGCTCTGCTTGATCATTTGGACTGCCCGTTCCGCTTGACCGTTGGATGCAGGCTTAAATGGGGCAGACCTAACATGCTTAATGCCATTGCAGGTCATGAACTCATTGAATTCCAAGCTGGTGAAACATGGTCCATTGTCACTAACAAGGACGTCGGGCAAACCATGGGTGGCGAACATGTCCCTGAGGCTTTCAATGGTGACAGTGGACATACACGATTATACATTCAATCCATTTAGAATAAGCGGCCACTGCTACTAGAAACATCTTACCCAGAAAAGGCCAGTAAAGTCGATGTGGACTCTGGACCACGGTTTAGAGGGCCATGACCAGAGGCTCAGAGGGGCCTCCCAGGGTTCAACTGTGAGCAAGTGTTGCATTGGTATACGCATGACTTCAATACGGAGTCAATGCCGGGCCACCAAACGTGCTATCTGGCGATAGCCTTCATCATGACTATGCCTGGGTGGGTACTGTGTAGGTCTGATATAAATGTTTCCCTGTCTTTTTTTGGCAAAACTACGTGATTCCCCCAGAGGAGACAATCGATTGGATGGATAATTCATCCTTATGTCGGTGAAATGGCTTAATTTCTTCTTGCATTTCCCCGGGAACCGCCGACTCGCTCCCATTGAGGATGCAGCTTTTTACTAGTGATAGCACAGAGTCTTGGCTAGTCCAGGTCCTGATCTGGCGAGCTGTGACAGGGGCCGCTCACTCTCAAAAGCATCCATTACCAGAAGCAAGTCTGCGGGTTGCATCATTTCCACCCCGGTGGTGGGCAATAGCAGCCGACTGAGGGTATCAGCGCAGTTCTCTGTGCCTGGTCTGTGGCGGGTTACATAGTCATATGCAGACAATGCTAGTGCCCATCTTTGGATACGGGACGAAGCATTGGTGTTGATACTTTTGCTTTCTGAGAGCAGTGAAGTAAGCGGTTTGTGGTCAGTTTCGAGCTTGAACCAGAGACCAAATAGATATTGGTGCATTTTCTTAACCCCATATACACATGCCAATGCTTCTTTCTCAACCAAAACGGAAGGCTCTTTCAACCTTGGATAAACTTCTGGATGTATATGCAACCAGCTGCAGTTTGCCTGACATATTTGCTTGCTGTAACACACAACTGACTCCGTACGATGACGCATCACAAGCGAGTACTAAACGTTTACATGGGTCATACAATACAAGTAACTTGTTAGCGCATAGCAGGTTTCTGGCCTTATGAAAGGTTGTCTCGAGATTTATCCCAAACCCAGTTGTGACCCTTGCGTAGCAGTAGATGCAAGGGTTCCAGCAAAGTGCTCAACCCCCCGGTAGAAAGTGACCAAAATAGTTGAGGAGTCCCTCAATGAACGCAGCTCCATGGTCTGGGTGCATTCTTGATGGCCTCCGTCTTGGAGTCCGTGGGTCTGATGCCATCAGCCGCAATCATTCTCCCCAGAAATTCGACCTCTGGTGCCAGGAAAACACACTTGGAGCATTTCAGCCTGAGTCCCACTCTGTCCAGTCGCTTTAGAACCTCTTCCAGCTTGTGCAGGTATTCGGTGGTGTTGCGACCAATCTTGGATGTCGTCTTGGAACACCACGGTTCATGGAACCGATTTAAGCAGACTCTCCATGTTCCTCTGGAATATGGCCGCAGCTGAGCGAATCCCAAAGGGGCATCTGTGGTACACATACAGTCCTTTGTGCGTGTTGATGCACATCAATTTCTTTGACGGTTCAGCCAGCTCCTGTGTCATGTAAGCAGAGATTAGGTCTAGCATGGTGAATGACTTTCCCCCTGCTAGCGTTGCGAATAAGTCTTCCACTTTGGGTAGTGGGTACTGGTCCTGTAATGAGACTCGGTTGATCGTTACCTTGTAGTCCCCGCAGATTCTAACAGAGCCATCGCTCTTTAGCACCGGCATGATTGGACTGGCTCATTCGTTGAACTCGACTGGCGATATGATTCGCTCTCGTTGAAGTCTGTCCAGCTCGATCTCGACTTTCTCTCACATCATATATGGGACTGGTCGAGCCGTGTGATGAACGGGCCATGCCCCAGGAACAAGATGGATCTGCACCTTGGCGCCTGTGAAATTGCCGATGCCTGGCTCGAATAACGCTGGGAATTTATTTAGCACCTGGGAGCACAGGGCAGCATCCACCGAAGACAGTGCTTTGATGTCGTCCCATATAAAATTCTGACGGGATTGGACAGGTTAGATGTAGGAGGAATGTTCCTGATGTTCGGGAAGTCCAGAACCAGGGGTCACAGTCTAAGGATAAGGGGTAATCCATATAGGACCGAGATGAGGAGAAACTTTTTCACCCAGAGAGTGGTGAACCTGTGGAATTCTCTACCACAGAAACTTGTTGAGTCCAGTTCGTTGGATATATTCAAGAGGGAGTTAGATGTGATCCTTACAGCTAAGGGGATCAGGAGATATGGAGAGGAGGTGGGAGTGGGGTACTGAAGTTGCATGATCAGCCATGATCATATTGAATGGCAGTGCAAGCTTGAAGGGCCGAATGGCCTGCTCCTGCATCTATTTTCTATGATTCTATGTTTCCTAGCCAGCTTCTGCCGAACAGCATTGGGCCATCGCCTGGTACAATCCATATTGGTAAATCATGCATCATTCCGCCGTGCGATATTTTCACTGCCGCATTGCCGATACCAGGTATGAGTTCTTTGGTGTAAGTGCGCAGCGTTGTGTGAATCGGGCTCAGTTTTTGGCCTCTATGCCTTGTTGCCCCACAGTTTCTCAAAAGCCTTCTGACTCATGATTGATTGACTTGTCCCATTGTCCCTGACAACTACATGTGCGGAAAGTGTGTCCAGCTGCAGCTCCTGACAGACCGCATTGCGGCACTGGAGCTGTGCATGGATTCACTTGGGAGCATCTGCAATGCTGAGGATGTTGTGAATAGCATGTTTAGTGAGTTGGTCACACCACAGGCAAAGGTTACTCAGGCAGATAGGGAACGGGTGACCATTAGGCAGAGCAGTGGAAGGAAGGTAGTGCAGGGATCCCCTGCGGTCATCCCCCTGCAAAACAGATACACCGTTTTGGGTACTGTTGGGGGGGGGGATGACTCATCAGGGGAGGGCAGCAGCAGCAGCCAAGTTCATGACACCATGGGTGGCTCTGCTGCACAGGAGGGCAAGAAAAAGAGTGGGAGAGCTATAGTGGTAGAGGATTCTATTGTAAGGGGAATAGATAGACGTTTCTGCGGCCGCTATCGAGACTCTAGAATGGTATGTTGTCTCCCTGGTGCAAGTGTCAAGGATAGCTCAGTGTGGCTGCAGGATATTTTGGAGGGGGAGGGTGTACAGCCAGTTGTCGTGGTGCATATTGGTACCAACGATATAGGTAAAAAATGGGATGAGGTCCTACAAGCTGAATTTAGGGAGCTAGGAGTTAAATTTAAAAGCAGGACCTCAAAGGTAGTAATCTCAGGATTGCTACCAGTGCCCCGTGCTAGTCGGAGTAGAAATAGCAGGATAGCTAAGATGAATACGTGGCTTGAGGAGTGGTTCAGGAGGGAGGGATTCAAATTCCTGGGGCATTGGAACCGGCTCTGGGGAGGTGCGACCAGAAAAAATGTCCTGGGGGGAGTGTTTGCTAGTGCTGTTGGGAAGGGGTTAAATTAATATGGTGGGGGATAGGAACCTATGCAGGGAGACAGAGGGAAGTAAAATGGGGGCAGAAGCAAAAGATAGACAGAAGAAAAGTAAAAGTGGAGGGCAGAGAAACACAAGGCAAAAATCAAAAAGGGCCACATTACAGCAAAAGTCTAAAGGGACAAAGTGTGTTAAAAAAAGACAAGCCTGAAGGCTCTGTGCCTGAATGCGAGGACTTTTCGTAATAAGGTGAACGAATTAACTGCGCAGGCAGCTATTAACGAATATGATGTAATTGGCATTACGGAGACATGGCTCCAGGGTGACCACAGCTGGGATCTCAACATCCAGGGGTATTCAACAGTCAGGAAGGATAGACACAAAGGAAAAGGAGGTGGGGTAGCATTGCTGGTTAAAGAGGAAATTAATGCAATAGTAAGGAAGGACATTAGCTTGAATGATGTGGAATCTGTATGTGTACAGACCACCAAACAGTAGTAGTGAGGTTGGGGACAGCATCAAACAAGAAATTAGGGATGCGTGCAATAAAGGTACAGCAGTTATCATGGGCGACTTTAATCTACATATAAATTGGGCTAACCAAACTGGTAGCAATATGGTGGAGGAGGATTTCCTGGAGTGTATTAGGGATGGTTTTCTCGACCAATATGTCAAGGAACCAACTAGAGGGCTGGCCATCCTAGACTGGGTGATGTGCAATGAGAAAGGACTAATTAGCAATCTTGTTGTGCGAAGCTCCTTGGGGATGAGTGACCATAATATGATAGAATTCTTTATTAAGGTGGACAGTGACACAGTTAATTCAGAGGCTAGGGTCCAAAACTTATGGAAAGGTAACTTCGATGGTATGAGATGTGAATTGGCTAGAATAGACTGGCGAATGATACTTAAAGGGTTGACGGTGGATAGGCAATGGAAGACATTTAAATATCACATGGATGAACTTCAACAATTATACATCCCTGTCTGGAGTAAAAATAAAACGGGGAAGGTGGCTCAACCGTGGCAAACAAGAGAAATTAGGGATAGTGTTAAATCCAAGGAAGAGGCATATAAATTGGCCAGTAAAAGCAGCAAACCTGAGGAGTGGGATAAATTTAGAATCCAGCAGAGGAGGACAAAGGGTTTAATTAGGAGGGGGAAAATAGAATATGAGAGAAAGCTTGCAAAACTGACTGCAAAAGCTTCTATAGATATGTGAAGAGAAAGAGATTAGTGAAGACAAACATAGGTCCCTTGCAGTCAGAATCAGGTGAATTTATAATGGGGAACAGAGAAATGGCAGACCAATTGAACAAATACTTTGGTTCTATCTTCATGAAAGAAGACACGAGTAATCTCCCAGAAATACGAGGGGACCGAGGCTCTAACGAGAAGGAGGAATTGAAGGAAATCCTTATTAGTCAGGAAATTGTGTTAGGGAAATTGATGGGATTGAAGACCGATAAATCCCCAGGGCCTGATAGTCTGCTTCCCAGAGTACTTGAGGAAGTGGGCCTAGAAATAGTGGATGCATTGGTGATCATTTTCCAACAGTCTATCAATTCTGGATCAGTTCCTATGCACTGAAGGGTAGCTAACGTAACACCACTTTAAAAAAAAGGAGGGAGAAAGAAAACGGGGAATTATAGACCGGTTAGTAGTGAGGAAAATGTTGGAATCAATTATTAAAGATGAAATAGCAGAGCATTTGGAAAGCAGTGACAGGATTGGTCCAAGTCAGCATGGATTTATGAAAGGGAAATCATGCTTGACAAATCTTCTAGAATTTTTTGAGGATGTAACTAGTAGAGTGGGCAAGGGAGAGCCAGTGGATGTGGTGTATTTGGACTTTCAAAAGGCTTTTGACAAAGTCCCACACGAGATTGTTGTGCAAAATTACATTCAGCTGGGTGGCTGTGTGAGCTGTGAGGAGGATACTAAGAGGCTACAGGGTGACTTGGACAGGTTAGGTGAGTGGGCAAATGGATGGCAGATGCAGTATAATGTGAGGTTATCCACTTTGATGGCAAAAACATCAAGGCAGAATATTATCTGAATGGTGGCAGATTAGGAAAAGGGGAGGTGCAATGAGACCTGGGTGTCATGGTACATCAGTCATTGAAAGTTGGCATGCAGGTACAGCAGGCGGTGAAGAAGGCAAATGGCATATTGGCCTTCATAGCTAGGGGATTTGAGTATAGGAGCAGGGAGGTCTTACTGAAGTTGTACAGGGCCTTGGTGAGGCCTCACCTGGAATATTGTGTTCAGTTTTGGTCTCCGAATCTGAGGAAGGGCGTTCTTGCTGTTGAAGGAGTGCAGCGAAGCTTCACCAGACTGATTCCCGGGATGGCAGGACTGACATACGAGGAGAGACTGGATCGACTGGGCCTGTATTCACTGGAGTTTAGAAGAATGAGAGGGGATCTCATAGAAACATATAAAATTCTGACGGGACTGGACAGGTTAGATGTAGGAAGAATGTTCCCGATGTTGGGGAAGTCCAGAACCAGGGGTTATAGTCTAAGGATAAGAGGGAAGCCATTTAGGACCGAGATGAGGAGAAACTTCTTCACTCAGAGAATTGTGACCCTGTGGAATTCTCTACCGCAGAGAGTTGTTGATGCCAATTCGTTAGATATATTCAAGATGGCGTTAGATATGGCCCTTAAGGCTAAAGGGATGAAGGGGTATGGAGAGAAAGCAGGAAAGGGATACTGAGGTGAATGATCAGCCATGATCTTATTGAATGGTGGTGCAGGCTCGAAGGGCCGAATGGCCTATTCCTGTACCTATTTTCTATGTGTCCAATTCCATGGAGACTGGAATGCCGTTAAGTTTAACTTTTAACATTATCAGAGGGCTTTTGGTGCTGAAGGTGTGTACACCATACACTTCCTCTTCATCCTCAGGTTGAGTTGCCTCTTCTGCTCATTCAGCATGATCCGCGCTGGATCGGTCGTCCTCTGTTGACTCTGCCACGTGGTGAGTCAGAGGTCACTTGCACATTTGCTGGAAGTGCCCCATTGTTCCACAGCCCTTGCACACATAGGACTTGAATCGACATTGATGGGCTCTATGACTGCCCCGCAGCGCTAACATGGTGTTAATGGATTCCCATTTGCACTCCACAACGGCCTTTGAGTCACCCTAGGCCTGGCCTCTGCGGTCGTGTGGGCCCTACCGTGTACAGTTCTGCCTGCTGAAGACATTATTTTATGCACATTACTTGCTGGTGAACTTCGATGCTGTGAAGATATCTGTTTCATTTTTTCGCTCGTAGATATGAAAGCCTGGGCTATCGTGATGGCCTTGCTCAGATCTAATGATTCGGCAGACAGCAGTTTGCAAAGAATGACCTCGTGGCCAATTCCAAGCACGAAAAAGTCCCGCAACACTTCCTCCAAAGATCCTGCAAATTCGCACTGTCCCGCAAGGCATCTTAGGTCGGCGACAAAGCTCGCCACGTTCTGGCCCTCGGAGCGATGGTGCGTGTAAAAGCAATATGTGGCCATTAAGATGCTCTCCTTTCGCTGGAGGTGTTCCCGAGCCAGCGTACACAGCTCTGTGTAAGTCTTGTCCGTTGGTTTGTCCGGTGCTAGCAGATTTTTGAGGAGGCCATATATCGAAGACCCACATACGACGAGGAGAATCGCCCTGCGCTTGATCGCTGTCTCAGCTGTGTCCAGCTCATTGGCCACAAAGTACTGATCGAGACGCTCAATGGAGGCTTCCCAATCATCACCCTCAACAAATCTCTCAAGAATATCAACGGCAGCTATTACCACGTGAAAGTTCATGATCTGTAACTCGTCGCCAGTTGTTAAGTTCAGAATAACTCCACAAGACTGTGTTGTAGGTTCAAACCATTGTGACCTTGGTCTCTTTAATATAACTCCAAAGTGAGGTAGCAGCATGGTGGACTGCCTTTTATATCTGCTTGCTTCAGGGTGCATAGCTGACCCATAGGTCTCCCACAAGTGTGCCCCCTAGTGGCAAGCCTTACACATAGGTGAGGTTTACATTCATAACAAGTACCTTCACCACAAGGACAGCAGTGGTTCAAGAAGGCACCTCACCATCACCTACTCAAGGGTAATTAGGAATGGGCAATAAATGCTGGCCTTGCCAGCGATGCTCACATCCTGGAACGAATAAAAAAAAAATCCTGCAATGAGGATTTAGCAGTATGTTCTGATTATGTGAACGGTGTTTAGTATTTGGTTCTGATTCTATTTTGGGTATTTGTTCCAATGTTCAGATTCTGATGTATTTAGGACCATATTCCGATACCGATTATGTTGTATTTAGAAGCATATTTTGATTCTGTTGTATTTGATAGTATATTCCGATTGTGTTGTATTTAATGCCATATTATGATTCTGTTGTAAGGACTACCATGTTACGATTCTGTTCTGAGTATTTAGTACTATATAGGATTACATAAGATATACGGCACAGAAACAAGCCATTTGGCCCAACCAGTCCACGCCGGCATTTATGCTTCACTTGAGCCTCCTCACATATTTCCTCATCTAAATCTATCAGCATAACCTTCTATTCCCTTCTCCCTCATATGTTCAGCCTCCTCTTAAATGCATCTGTACTATTTGCTTTAACCACTCCTTGTGGTAGCGAGTTCCACATTCTCACCACTCTTTGTGTAAAGATGTTTCTTCTGAATTCCCGAGTGGATTTCTTGGTGACTCTCTTATATTAATGGCCTCTAATTATGCTCTTCCCCACAAGTGGAAACATTCCCTCTGTATCCGCTCTATCAAAACCTTTCATAATTGTAAAGACCTCTATTAGGTCACCCCTCAGCTTTCTTTTATCAAGAGAACAACGACACAGCCTGTTCATCCTTTCCTGATATATATCCTCGCATATCATACTTGTAAATCTTCTCTGCACCCTCTCCAGTGACTTTATATCCTTTTTATAATATGGCGACCAGAACTGCTCGCAGGGGTTGATTTTCATCAAGGCCTCTGCCCGCCCAAGCGCCGCCCAAAGTGCCGCCGATGTACCGGACGGTACTTTGGGCGGGATATTCATCGCAGAGGTCCCTCGAAGGTCGGCGGGCAGCAAATGGACAACCTACACCGCCAATCTGGGCGACAGCGGGCAGGAGGTTTCATTCTCGGCGGCAGAGGCACTTGCCGCCCAAGTGTCACAGAAGATGGAGCTGGGCCCATGGAGGGTCGAAGACCTGAAAAAAAAAATGCAACAGTAAAAAGTTAAAAAAACTATTGGAAGACCTCCAGGGGACCTCACGCTGTGGAAATCAAAAAGAAATGTTCACTTCCCTTTTTTTCAGGTTCTTCATACTCACAGTCGGGGACAGACCAGCCTCCACGCAGCGGTCCACTCCGCTCTCCCGCCGACTCCCGCCCGTGGGAATCTGGGAGCTCGGTGGGCGGGAGCTCAGTTGCGCCACTCGGCCGTCCGCTGACGTCAGCAGGCGGTTCCCGGTGGCTCTCCCCTCCCGTCTGCTCCAGGCCACCTCGAAAGTGGCACTGGGCAGAACAAGAAGAGCAATGTTGGCGGCAGTGGGCGGCAGTCGGCGGCAACGGGCGGTGAGGTGATGAATTTCGGCCCATAAGTGTGGTCTAAACAAGGTTCGCTGCAGGTTTAGTATCACTTCCCGATGTTTCAATTCTGTGGGGGAGAAATTGGGGTAGTTTGCGCCTCGACTTTTTGCCCAGGCACAGCACCGCTAACGACTCCGGCTAAATTCTGCGGGAAGCTGCGGGGTAACCGGGAGCACCCCGCCCGTCGTCATCACCATGCGCAGCAACCCATTTTCGCCCAGGAGTAAAAATTCGGTATCGCCCCTTGACGCTGTCCCAGGCGATGCCAGCAACAGCTTCAGCGGCCGCGTGCATGGCCGGCCGCTCGTGGGGCGCTAGTTCAGTACCATATTCCACTTGCGCGCCGGGCTGATGGCACAGTACCCCACTCCCCGGTGGTCCAGGTAGGGTCTCACAGAGTCTGCAGCTTGGCGCTCACCTTTAATGAACGGCAGCGCTACATGGCCCTGTGCGTAGCGCTGTGCCCTGCTCCCTTTGCTTCCGCCCCCATAGCGCCGCAGAAAGCAAGTGGAGCGTAGCAGAAATATTAAACAATAATTTCGCTTCAGTATTTACCAGGGAGATAGAACAGGTAGATATGACATTGGATGATGAGATTAGTCATGAGATAAGTGCATCTAAAATAAAAAGAGGGGATATATTAAACAAACGAATCAAATTCAAAGAGTATAAAATCCCTGGTCTGGATGGATTGTGTCACGCATTTTAAAAGTATCTAGGGAAGAGATAGCAGAGGCATTACTTCACACATTTCATAATTCGTTAGAAAAAGGTGTAGTGCCAGAGGACTGGTGGATAGCTAACGTAATACCTATATCTAAGGGGGATAGAACATGTCCAGGGAATTATAGACCAGTCAGCTTAACATTGTTGGAGGAAAAATAATGGAATCCCTACTGAAGAAGAAAATAAAAGAAAATTTAGAAACCAAAAATATAATAACGAATTGTCGGCATGGATTTCAAAAGATTACGGGCTAGATTTTACACTTTTGTACAGGTCGCCCAAAAATGGGCGTTATTTCTGGCGTGGGCGGTAAAAATGGGTTTTCAGATCGCCGGCTTGTCACCCATTTTCAAAGCTCCATTTTTAAAATTGGGCGTTACCGCGAGTGATATGGAATGGACGTTAGCGTTAAATCTCTCTGACCTTCTGCTGTAAAGTGTCGCCGTCCTTAGCAACGGCATGGCAAAGCTTGATTCCCGCGATTCAGGAGGTCAAGGGTCATCATGACATGCGCATAAGAGGAGACAGAGAGAGAGGAGCTGAGAGGGAGTGAAGGCGTGTGTAGGTGTGGTGTGGTTGCTTTGGGATGAAGGAGGGAGAGTTTCGAGCTTTATAGCAAATTGTGCAAAAAAAATTAGCTGTTACCAGACAGATATTTTCCCGAATTTAGTGCCTATAATGGAGGGAGAGGAGGAGGCGATACAGCATGCTGTGGAGACTGACGCTGGCGAGAGCAGTGAGCTGGGAGAGG
The DNA here is from genome assembly GCF_044704955.1 of Pristiophorus japonicus. NCBI lineage: Eukaryota > Metazoa > Chordata > Chondrichthyes > Pristiophoridae > Pristiophorus > Pristiophorus japonicus. The sequence goes on along the minus strand of NC_091988.1, from coordinate 176,359,394 downwards.
AACACATTGGAGGACGCAAAAGAGTGAGGAGGTTCTCGGACGAGGCAAATGCCTCCCTCATGCAGGAGGTCGAGTCATGCTGGGGTGATTTGACATAGCGAGGGCGTGGGAAGTCCACCCCAAAGGCCTACCAGAAGATATGGGCTGAGATAGCAGAGGTGGTCTCGTCAGCGACCAACGAGGTGCGTGAGGGAAACCAATGCCGCAAGCGATGGAACGACCTTGTCGGATCCGCAAGAGTAAGTATTACATTTATTGACATGTACTTATGTATTTATATAATTTGATTTGTATGAGTCATGAGTGATTATCATCAGATGTGAGGTCTTTCACTTTCACCGGAAATGTTGTAGTCAAAGCCTGCGGTCACGGTGCACGTCTTTAGGTGAAGAATGATAATTATCATAATAATCATGATTACATCTGTCGGTTATGTGTTGTATCATTCTCTGTGACAGAACCTAGCAATGATATCATGCAATGATCTCATGCCATGTCGTCCTGTTACCTTTTACAGAAGAAGCTATCGACGAATAGGTCCGAGCAGAGGTGAATGGGTAGGGGCCACCAGTCACCAGCAACATCACTGAGATGGAGGAGCGGGTGCTCACAGGAGTGGGGAGGCACCCCAGATGGCCACGCAGGCAACTGCAGACCCTGAAGTGATGCCACGTGAGTAAAGTATACACCATTGCGTGATCTAATGTCAATTGATGCCACACTCACTCATATCCGAACAATAATATATTATAGATGGTATCTAAAATTGTCCTATAAATATTGCTGGCCTCGTGAGAATCATTGCAATACACAATGTGTTGATGGTCATGAAATGTGATATCTGTGATGATTTTGATAGCGATAGTGCTCTTGTCATGCATATGCTGTGTGTAGTGCTGGACTCACCTTGTGACCCTACCACCCCCTTCACCTCTAATAACCTCATTTGTGTTTTGCAGCTCAGCTAGCAGCACGTTCCAAGGCAAGACCACAGAGGCCAGAAGGTGGGGGTGTGGGGCCGGACTTTGGGGATGATCCTACATCTGGTGCTGAGGAGGTCCGATTCTCGCCCGTCAATCAGCTGGGTCTGTTCTCTATGGATGAGAGCGCAGACTTTGAGGAATCTGCATCGCCAGGCTCCAGAAGGTATTCCTCCCCAAGGCCATTTAGTGCTCCTCCGGCCATTCCCGCCTCCACTCTGGAGGTACCAGGTCCAAGCACCTCGCCACAAGGCACCCCATTTATGCCCAGGACGGCGCCGACCCCGTGGAGGTTTTGTGGATGCGGCAGGTCTGGTCCACGAGTGCCAGATGAGAGCGGAGAGATGGTAAAGTTGTCCAGGAGAACTGTAGACATAGCTGACCAGATCCTAAATGCATTGAGGGGGCATATCCCGACAGCTGGCCAGCATCTCCGGCACCATGACTGAGTACGTTCCACGATGCTGGAGGCCCTGAAGGCGATAGCCAGGAACACTGCTGGCACAGGCCTCCCAGTAGTCCCCGAGCGCGGCACTCCACCCCTAGGTTCCGCACCGCCACTGCCAATGACAGATGAGAGGCAGGAGCAAGATCCTGCTTCTGGATCTGAGAATGTTCCCACCTTGGTGCTCCCTGCTCCCGTACCCATGCAACCACCGGCTCTGCCTTCATCCTCCCAATGAGGCACCGCCTAAGGAGCTCCTCAGCCAGGTGGCATGGAGTGAGGAAAGGAAGGGATAGAGGTGGGGAGAAGAAGGGGAGGGGGGAAGGAAAGTGAGGTGCATGTCCGCAGGTGATGGCTGTGTTATATTTCCATCTCCGTGTTTGCAATTTGTTGTAAATTATGGGGAGAGGGGGCCACCCTCCTGGTTTGAATTTGTGTTCTGTGTTGCTGGACATGTTGACCACTTGATTGATGTCAATGGTCGAAAAACTTGGGTGGCGGTGGGGTGTTTTTGCCCGTGATTTCAGACCAATGGTCATGTTAAATGTTTTTTTATTCAACATAACCTTGTTGCGCATTGTCTCAGATAACTGGTGATTTCTTAACATGAAAGGGTATAATTAAACTTAATTATATAATTAATAATAAAAGGGTATAATCAACTTAAACTTTAACTGGCACCAAGATGATGCCCACCATTGATGTCTGAGTTGCACACACACAGCAGTGTGTCAGCTTTATCAATAACAGCAACGTTGTTGCAGGCAAATCGCTCATTTATGAGCTGCTGATGTTAAGAGTCTTGCAGCTATGTAGCCATCACGGGACCTTGCCTGCGGTCCGGAGGGGGGCGTGGGCATTGTTGCATAGCCAGCCTGATTGTCTGGCCCGAGGTCAGCATCCAGCCCCTCGTCCTCCTCTTCCTCTCTCTCCTGAGGTGGAGCATCAGTCCCTTCTGACAATTCTTGTCCCCTCCTGATAGCCAGGTTGTGCAGCATGGAGCACACGACCACGAATTGAGCCACTTGCTCAGGGTTGTATTGTAGCTCCTCTCCGGTGTGCTCCAGGCATCTAAAGCGCTGCTTAAGCACACTAATTGTTTTCTGCCCCACATTGCGTGTGGCTTTGTGGCTCTTGATGTATCGTTTCTCGGCCTCGGTGTAGGTGTCACGCAGGGGGGGTCATCAGCCAGGTGACGAGGCCATATCGTTTGTCACCAAGCATCCAGCATTGTCCTTGTGGCTGACTGGTAAACATGTCCGAGGCAGCGCTCTCTTGGAGGATGTGAGCCTCATCGAAGCTGCCCAGACATTTGGCATTCACTGCCATAATTATCTGGTTGTGGTCGACAACATTTGGACCTTCAGGGAGTGAAAACCTCTGGGTCCTGAGAAGATGCCCGCATGGCGACGTGAGTACACTGTATTGCTCCCTGCACCTTGGGGAAATTAGCAATGCGGTAGAATGCTCCAGCCCTGTCAGTCTGAGCCTCTGTGGTCATGGGGAAGCTGATAAAGTCCATCCTACATGCGTACAGGGCCTCTGTGACCTGTCTAATGCAGCAATGTGTGACATGGTGAGACAGAGGGGAAATGTCGACCGCGGAGGCCCGAAAGGAACTGGACGCGTAGAACGACTGTGCAGCGGTGACCTTGACCTCGATGGACAGTGATGTCCTGAACGTGCTGGCAGGCTGCAGATCTGCCCTGATGAGCTGGCATACTTCACTGATTACCACTTTGTGGAAGCGCAGTCTCCGAAGGCAGGTGTTCTCGGAATCGTCGAGGTAACACTGCTTCTCCCTGTAAGTGCGGGGTGTATATGGTCTGGCACATCTTAGATTGGGCACATAATGCTGTGCATGAGATTGTGTGCCATTTGCACTCTGCAGCATTTGCGCAGTAATCGATGCAGCCTGATAAATGCCTGGCCCCATTCCAATAAAAGTATAATGCCGATTGTTCACAAGCAATAAATTTCAACACTAAATGATACCTACAGTAAAACCCAATCGTCCACAGTCTGAAAAGATGTCTGTTGAAGTGGACACTTCACCTGAGAAGAACACCAGAGTCAATCCAAACTCTCCCGAAGTTGAAACAGCCTTTAGAATGAAGCGACCTGCGATTTGAAAAATAGCACCCACACTGCTGTGATTAGTTCAGAACAGTTCCACTTTTTTAGAGCGGTGTTTTGGACAAGCGATATTGCGGGCGAGATGTGTGCGAGGTGGTGAAAGTGATGCTGGGCGATATACTGGGCGTTAGTTTCGGCAAATGTGATCTGTACGACAAAAAAAAGTGGGCGGGCGGTATTATTGAATCTCAACGTTAATTACTTGCCGAAAGTAACGCTGGATGATATTATGGGCGTTGGTTTTGCCCATTCTGATGATTCCGCCCAAAAAACGTGGGCGGGTGGTATTTTTTCCCGGCGTTACGTACATGCCAAAAGTAATGCTCGGCGATAAGTGTCCGAAAAATGGGCGTCAGTTTCCATTTTGTGGCTAAATGGCCAATATATGGGCGTTACACCTCATTTCAGCGTTAAAATGGACGTTAGGTGGACGTTATGCATGCAAAAATAATGGAAAATCTAGCCCAAAGTTTTGCCTAACCAAACTCATTGATTCTTTTGAAGAGATAACAGACAGTAGATGTAATTTATCTAGATTTTCAAAAGGCCTTCGATAAGGTAGCCCATAATAGGCCAATGAACAAGGTCAGAGAATGCAGAGTCAGGGGCCAAGTAGCAGAATGAATAGCCGGCTGGCTTCAAGACAGAAAGCAGACTATGGATAAAGGATAGCTATTCACAGTGGCAGAAAGTGGGTAGTGGTGTTCCACAAGGATCAGTGCTGGGACCACTGTTGTTCAGAATGTACACAAATGATTTTGATTTTGAATCAAAAACATGGGGAGGCGAAATTCGATAGCGCCCCTTTTGGGGCGGTAATTTTTTACTTTTAGAAAATATAGTGCCCGGTGAGATGCCTTGCCAAATTGCATGAAATTGGGTGTTTTTGCCCCAAGATGGCGGTAAATGAGCTGTGAATTGCCTCAGCTGGGCCCTGACTCCGTTAGGTGCATCGAGGAGGCTCAAGCACGTGGGGAGATCCCGTCCGAACTGACCCCCGTCCGGACAGAATTCCTCATCGGCGCCAAACCCCGGAACCACCCTCGGGAGCCGGCGCCTCACAACTTGAGCCGCCTCGAGGAAATCCCCTCCGTGCCTTTCAGTTCCGCGTGGAGGGGTTTCCTGTACGGGCTGCTCCTGCACACTCTCAACTTTGCCATCCTCGCCTGCCGTCCGGACATGCCATGGCGTACCATCTTGCCGTCCGGAGGAGGCGGGGGTCCCCGATGGAGGGCACTCTACGCGGGAGTCCTCCCAGTATTTCTCGGGGACTTGGCCTGGAGGGTGGTGCACGGAGCAGTCCCGTGCAATAAATTTTTAAGCCGGTTCACGGGCTCCCAGGCCGCCTGCAATTTCTGCGGTCTGGAAGAGTTCGTGTTCCATGTTTTTATGGAATGCACGAGGTTGCAGCCCCTGTTTTATTATTTAAAGGGGCTGCTCCTGAAATTCTGGCTGCATTTCAGTCCCACACTCCTGATCTTTGGACACCCTGTGCGGAGGGGAGCGGGTAGGTCAGAGGGCCTCCTCGTAGGACTGCTCCTGGGCACGGCCAAGGGTGCCATCAGCCGGTCCAGGCAGCGGGCGGTCGAGGGGGTCGTTCAACCTGACTGCCTGCCTCTCTTCCGCGCGTACATCCGCGCCAGGGTGTCCTTGGAGATGGAGCACGCGGTGTCCACCGGTACGCTCGCGGCCTTCCGCGAGAGGTGGGCACCGGAGGGACTGGAGTGCATCATCACGCCCGGCAACCAAATTTTAATTTGATTTTATGTTTTAAAGTTTAATTTGTTTTTAATTGCCGGTGTTTTTTAGTGTCCCCCTCCCCTTTTATAGGGGGCACTTAGAGAAAAAAAAAATATGATTTTAGTGCCCAAAAAAAAAACTTCACAGTCACTTACCCAATTTCAGCTGAGTCCCATTCAGCAATCAGCCTTCAATCCTTGACTCCTGCTCCATCTGGCTCTTAAAGGGGAAGTCATTTGAACCTGCTGATGCTCATTACCCACATTGCTGAACTTCAGTCACTGATCTTTGGAGCTGAAGAAGCTTGTGAAATTGCAGCTGGTAATCCCCCTTCAAGGGAGAGGGCCACTAGATTCAACAATGTGGCTCTGGAGGCATTGGTGGGGGCACTCGAGACCAGCTTGTTACCTGTTTCCTGCATTGGGAAGGAGGCCATCACCACAGGTTTTCTGAGCCATGTGGTAAGTGGTGGCCCGGGAGGTGTCGGCCAGCGCAATGGTGTAGAGAAGCCTCAACCCAGAGCCGCAAAATATTCAACGATGTCAGGTGGTGAAGGTGAGTACAAGTTTCCACACCTCCTCCATATCAGCCTCTCAACCTGTCTGCGCCCACTGTGCAAACCACCACTTCCATGTCACTCAACCACCAAGCATCACACTCACATCCTCATCTCACACCTTGCTTACATTCACTGCTATTCAACCATGGCAGGCATATCTTACAAATACATAGCTGGACTCTTACTCACACAAGTTCATTTATTTTGCAGGCCAAGATGGCACATCACAGATGGGAGCAGCAGAGGATTGGATGAGGGGAACCTGAACTGTGACCCCTCTCTGACCTTGAGGAGCGAGCGCTGGGGCTCATTGGGCTGCAGGTAGTGGGCGCTGTGGCCAGTGGAGACGTTTACCCTGCTGGGGACAACAACGCTATCTTTATTCCCTCTCCTTTTCTCATACCACTTCCCCCCACACCAGAAGGCTTTATCACTTTCCAGCTCCTGATACTGTCTATATTCCTTGCTCTATTCCTAGCCCATTGCCCTCACCTTAATGCGAGTCTTGTGCCATTTTTGCTTTCAGATAACCAGGCAGAAGCTGTCGACCCTGCACGTGAGCCCCCCGCAAGACATTCTGGAGGGTGAGGAAGAGCAGGAGGAGGAGGAGGAGCCGAGCACTGCATCATTACATCTCTCACCCGCAGGCACCAGCTCAGATACTGGTACTATGTGTTCGTTCGAGGTTAGGCGAGTAGAAGGGTCTGCACTGGGTGATGCATCAGGGAATAATGGCTGAATAATGGCTGGAATAAGGCCAAGGGAAGGGAAGTCAAGTTAAGTCCGGGGCGCTACGCACGCCGATAATGTCACGATCTCCGGGCGAAGGACATCAGGGCGGAATGTCCTACCACTGCTGCAAACTGCCCGCCGAATTTAACGGGAGTTGATCTTCTCACCGCGCCCGGTCCTGATTTTTCTGTAGCCATGTCTCAGTAATCCCTAATATGTCTGGTTCCTCACAATGCATGATTGCCTCCAGCTCCCCTGTTTTATTACGGACACAGTGTGCATTACTGTACAGACAGTTTAACTCATTTTTAAAAGGATTTCCTCTCACTTTATGTTTAACCATCTTTTTAGACTCCTGGGGGGAGAAATTCATTACCGCCCCCTCAGGCGCTAAAACTTCCCCCCTTCAAAAAATGCGAATTAGTGCTTCCGGAAGGAAGTGGAGTGCTAATCGGGCAGCTGCCTTAAAGGGAAGGGCCCACGCTGCAGGCTCTGCAAATTAAAAAGGACCTACCTGGAGCACCTCGGGAGCAGGGGTGCCGGGCTGGGCGATCACAGCCAGGACACCTCAAAGTAAACAGAGCAGCACCACGAAAACCAAGGTAAGTTTTTTTTCACTTACCTCGGACACCTCGCCTTTAATTATCGCCGGGGTAGCGGCTGGCCGCCATCCTGCAGTTGGCGATGTCTTCGCCCGGCGCTGCTACAGGGGGCCAAAATCATGGAGTGATGCATGCGGTAATGATGTCACGATCTGCGGGCACAGGAGATCGGGGCTCAACGCGTAGCGCCACACTAATGTCATTGTCAGCACCGCACCCAGTCAGTAATGCATTTGCGCCCTGTTAGCACCCCCAGGGGCACTAACGGACACGAACGGGAGATGCAAATGCAATGAATTTCCCTCTCCTGTAGTATAACTCTATTCATTCCCTTGCCATCAATGTATTCCCTTACTTTATTCTTTCATGTGCTCTCTTTTCCTATTTTGTTTATACTTATGCTGGTTACGTTTCTTATAGATGCCTCCCCCCATCTTACTCATTTAAAGCCTGTACCACCTCCCTATTTACTCTTTCTGCTCGGACACAGATCCGATCCCATCGGTACAGCTTATTCCTGTCCCATAACTAGTGCCAGTGTTACATGAAAAGGAAGGCCTCTTTCCCACACAAGCCCTTTAGCCATGCGTTAATTCTCCTGATCTGTCTGCTTCTATACCAATTTTCACGTGGCTCGGGTAATAATCCAGGATTATTACCCTCGAGGCCCTGCTATTTAATTTAGAGCCTAACACCTCATACACTTTCAGCAGGGCACCTTCCCTTTTCCTATCTATGTCGTTTGTTCCAACATGGACCAGGACATCTGGATTTACCCGCTCCCTTTCCAAGTTCCTCTCCAGCTGCCCTGAGGTATCCCTTACCCTGGCACCATGTAGGCAACACACCCTTCAGGATTCTTGTTCTCGGTTGCAGAGGATGCTATCTATCCCCCTAATTATAGAGTCCCCTATCACTACCACATTTCTATTCTGCTCTTCCCCACTTTGGGCAACCTCCTGAGCCACAGTGCCTTGGTCTGCATTGTGGCTGTCCTCCCTGCAGTCTTTCTCCTTGTCCTCACAGGTAGCGAGTACATCGTACCTATTGGACAGGACCAGTGTGTGTGGGACCTCCTTCTCAACCTCTCCTAAATTCCCGCCACCCAGCCCCCTAACAGTCACACCCTCCTTTTTCTGAACCTGTGCTTTCCTCTGCGGTGTGACTGTATTCTGGATAAAATCATCCAGAAATTCCTCCCGCCCCGCCTTATGTGTCGAAGTGTCTCCAACTCTCAATGTTTCTGAGCCGGAGAGGTTCGAGATGGAGACATCTCCTGCAGAGTCTGCTCGGGACAGACTTGCTCACACAAACTGCAGTCCAGACACAAAACCTTTTTTAATTCGTTCCGGGATGTGGGTGTCGCTGGAAAGGCCAGCATTTATTGCCCATCCCTAATATTGCCCTTGAGAAGGTGGTGGTGAGCCGCCTTCTTGATCCGCTGCAGACTTTGTGGTGAAGGTTCTCCCACAGTGCTGTAAGGGAGGGAGATCCAGGATTTTGACCCAGCGGCGATGAAGGAACAGCGATATATTTCTTGCCCTACCATATCTTAGTCTAGCCTCATTTTACTTATTTAATTAGTTAAAGTCTTTATTCAATGATTATTTATAGTGATATTAATGAGTTTAACTAGTTAAGCTATAAATTTAATACAGTATGTTCTAGTTTCTCGGTCCTAGTTTAAACCACTGTCCTCGGTTAGAGAGAAAACACTTTAATACTCATCAACCAATCACCTACCTGCTGTCCTGTGACGTCACTCCTTGTTGTTTGTGTCATGTATCTCACATTACTGTATATAACTGTATCTTACCATGCTATACATGACTGTAACTGGATATGACCTGTAACAATAAGCAGACCTTACCACCAGGGGTGCACTTGCAGGAGACACTCCATACCTGTCCCACTGTGGTATATAAAGGGAGGTCTCAGGCAAGTGCAGCACTGGAGAGCTGGAATTAAAGGTGCAGGTCCTGAGTGACCTTGACTTCAGCATGTGTCTTGTGTAAGTCTGTACATCAGAGTCAGGACTTAACAGTTTGGGGGAAATCACCGCTGTTGCTGCTTCCAGTCAGGTCCACGCAGTCTCTCTGCTTGCTCTTGTATTTAGTAAACTATTTCAATTCATAGAATCATGGAAATTTATAGCTCAGTCGGAGGCCATTTGGCCTATCATGTCTGTGTTGGCCGGCAAAGAGCTATTCAGCCTAATTCCACTTTCCAGCTCTTGGTCCGCAGCCTTGTAGGTTACGGCACTTCAAGTGCATATCCAAGTACTTTTTAAATGTGGTGAGGGTTTCTGCCTCTACAACCCTTTTAGGCAGTGACTTCCAGACCGCCCTCCACCACCGCCCCCCCCACCCCTCCCCACACCCTCTGGCTGAAAAGAAAATCCTCAAATCCCCTCTAAATCTCCTATCAATTACTTTAAATCTATGCCCCCTGATTGTTGACTCCTCTGCTAAGGGAAATAGGTCCTTCATATTGACTCTATCCAGGCCCCTCATAATTTTATACACCTCAATAAGTCTCCCCTCAGCCTCCTCTATTCCCAAAGAAAACAACTTCAGCCTATCCAATCTTTCCTCATAGCTAAAATTCTCCAGTCCAGGCAACATCCTTGTAAATCTCCTTAGTACCCTCTCTAGTGCAATCACATCTTTCCTGTAATGTGGTGACCAGAACTGCACGCGGTACTCTAGCTATGGCCTAACTAATGTTTTATACAGTTCAAGCTTAACCTCCCTGCTCTTATATTCTATGCCTCGGTTAATAAAGGCAAGTATCCCGTATGCCTTCTTAACCACCTTATCTACCTGTCCTGCTACCTTCAGTGATCTGTGGACATGCATAGAAACATAGAAACATAGAAAATAGGTGCAGGAGTAGGCCATCCGGCCCTTCGAGTCTGCACCACCATTCAATGATTTCATGGCTGAACATGCAACTTCAGTACCCCATTCCTGCTTTCTCGCCATACCCCTTGATCTTAGTAGTAAGGACGACATCTAACTCCTTTTTGAATATATTTAGTGAATTGGCCTCAACAACTTTCTGTGGTAGAGAATTCCTGGGTGAAGAAGTTTCTCTTCATCTTGGTCCTAAATGGCTTACCCCTTATCCTTAGACTGTGACCCCTGGTTCTGGACTTCCCAACATTGGGAACATTCTTCCTGCATCTAACCTGTCTAAACCTGTCAGAATTTTAAACGTTTCTATGAGATCTCCTCTCATTCTTCTGAACTCCAGTGAATACAAGCCCAGGTGATCCAGTCTTTCTTGATATGTCAGTCCCGCCATCCCGGGAATCAGTCTGGTGAACCTTCGCTGCACTCCCTCAATAGCAAGAATGTCCTTCCTCAAGTTAGGAGACCAAAACTGTACACAATACTCCAGGTGTGGCCTCACCAAGGCCCTGTAAAACTATAGTAACACCTCCCTGCACCTGTACTCAAATCCCCTCGCTATGAAGGCCAACATGCCATTTGCTTTCTTAACCGCCTGCTGCACCTGCATGCCAACCTTCAATGACTGATGTACCATGACACCCAGGTCTCGTTGCACCTCTCCTTTTCCTAATCTGTCACCATTCAGATAATAGTCTGTCTCTCTGTTTTTACCACCAAAGTGGATTACCTCACATTTATCCACATTATACTTCATCTGCCATGCATTTGCCCACTCACCTAACCTATCTAAGTCACTCTGCAGCCTCATAGCATCCTCCTCGCAGCTCACAGTGCCACCAAACTTAGTGTCATCCGCAAATTTGGAGATACTACATTTAATCCCCTCGTCTAAATCATTAATGTACAATGTAAACAGCTCGGGCCCCAGCACAGAACCTTGCAGTACCCCACTAGTCACTGCCTGCCATTCTGAAAAGTACCCATTTACTTCTACTCTTTGCTTCCTGTCTGCCAACCAGTTCTCAATCCACGTCAGCTCACTACCCCCAATCCCATGTGCTTTAACTTTGCACATTAATCTCTTGTGTGGGACCTTGTCAAAAGCCTTCTGAAAGTCCAAATACACCACATCAACTGGTTCTCCCTTGTCCACGCTACTGGAAACATCCTCAAAAAATTCCAGAAGATTTGTCAAGCATGATTTCCCTTTCACAAATCCATGCTGACTTGGACCTATCATGTCACCTCTTTCCAAATGCGCTGCTATGACATCCTTAATAATTGATTCCATCATTTTACCCACTACCGATGTCAGGCTGACCAGTCTATAATTCCCTGTTTTCTCTCTCCCTCCTTTTTCAAAAAAGTGGTGTTACATTGGCTACCCTCCACTCCATAGGAACTGATCCAGAATCTATGGAATGTTGGAAAATGACTGTCAATGCATTCGCTATTTCCAAGGCCACCTCCTTAAGTACTCTGGGATGCAGACCATCAGGCCCTGGGGATTTATCGGCCTTCAATCCCATCAATTTCCCCAACACAATTTCCCGACTAATAAGAATTTCCCTCAGTTCCTCCTTCTTACTAGATCCTCTGACCCCTTTTATATCCGGAAGGTTGTTTGTGTCCTCCTTAGTGAATACCGAACCAAAGTACTTGTTCAATTGGTCTGCCATTTCTTTGTTCTCCGTTATGACTTCCCCTGATTCTGACTGCAGGGGACCTACATTTGTCTTTACTAACCTTTTTCTCTTTACATATCTACAGAAACTTTTGCAGTCCGTTTTAATGTTCCCTCTCATAATCTATTTTCCCGACCCTAATCAAACCCTTTGTCCTCCTCTGCGAGTTCTAAATTTCTCCCAGTCCCCGGGTTCACTGCTATTTCTGGCCAATTTGTATGCCACTTCCTTGGCTTTAATACTATCCCTGATTTCCCTTGATAGCCACGGTTGAGCCACCTTCCCTTTTTTATTTTTACGCCAGACAGGGATATACAATTGTTGTAGCTCATCCATGCGGTCTCTAAATGTCTGCCATTGCCCATCCACTGTCAACCCCTTAAGTATCATTCGCCAATCTATCCTAGCCAATTCACGCCTCATACCTTCAAAGTGACCCTTCTTTAAGTTCTGGACCATGGTCTCTGAATTAACTGTTTCATTCTCCATCCTAATGCAGAATTCCACCATATTATGGTCACTCTTCCCCAAGGGGCCTTGCATAACGAGATTGCTAATTAATCCTCTCTCATTACACAACACCCAGTCTAAGATGGCCTCCCCCTAGTTGGTTCCTCGACATATTGGTCTAGAAAACCATCCCTTATGCACTCCAGGAAATCCTCCTCTACCGTATTGCTTCCAGTTTGGTTAGCCCAATCTATATGCATATTAAAGTCACCCATGGTAACTGCTGCACCTTTATTGCATGCACTCCTAATTTCCTGTTTGATGCCCTCCCCAACATCACTACTACTGTTTGCAGGTCTGTACACAACTCCCACTAACGTTTTTTGCCCTTTAGTGTTCTGCAGCTCTACCCATATAGATTCCACATCATCCAAGCTAATGTCCGTCCTAACTATTGCATTAATCTCCTCTTTAACCAGCAATGGTACTCCACCTCCTTTTCCTTTTATTCTCCAAGGTCCCTCTATTCCTGTATACTTCTCAGTGTCCTACCATTTAATGTATATTCCCGTGCCTTGTTATAAGATGGACGAATTAACTGTGCAGGCAACTATTAACGGATATGATATAATTGGGATTACGGAGACATGGCTCTAGGGTGACCAAGGCTGGGAACTCAACTTCCAGGGGTATTCAACATTCAGGAGGGATAGACAGAAAGGAAAAGGAGGTGGGGTAGCATTGCTGGTTAAAGAGGAAATTAACGCAATAGTAAGGAAGGACATTAGCTTGGATGATGTGGAATCTGTATGGGTGGAGCTGCGGAATATGAAAGGGCTGAAAACGCTAGTGGGAGTTGTGTACAGACCACCAAACAGTTGTAGTGAGGTTGGGGACAGCATCAAACAAGAAATTCGGGATGCGTACAATAAAGGTACAGCAATTATCTTGGGTGACTTTAATCTACATGTCGATTGGGCTAACCAAACTGGTAGCAAAACGGTGGAGGAGGATTTCCTGGAGCGTATTAAGAATGGTTTTCGAGACCAATATGTTGAGGAAACAACTAGAGGGCTGGCCATTCTAGATTGGGTGTTGTGTAATGAAAGAGGACTAATTAGCAATCTTGTTGTGTGAGGCGCCTTGGGGAAGAGTGACCATAATATGGAAGAATTCTTTATTGAGATGGAGAGTGACACAGTTAATTCAGAGATTAGGGTCCTGAACTTAAGGAAAGGTAACTTTGATGGTATGAGACGTGAATTGGCTAGGATAGAATGGCAAATGATACTTAAAGGATTGACGGTGGATAGGCAATGGCAGACATTTATAGATCACATGGATGAACTTCAACAATTGTACATCCCTGTCTGGAGTAAAAATAAAACGGGGAAGGTGGCTCAATCGTGGCTAGCAAGGGAAATTAGGGATAGCGTTAAATCCAAGGAAGAGGTATATAAATTGGCCAGAAAAAGCAGCAAACCTGAGGACTGGGAGAAATTTAGAATTCAGCAGAGGAGGACAAAGGATTTAATTAGGAGGGGGAAAATAGAGTATGAGAGGAAGCTTGCAGGGAACATAAAAACTGATGGCAAAAGCTTCTTTCGATATGTGAAGAGAAAATGGTTAGTGAAGACAAATGTCGGTCCCTTGCAGCCAGAATCAGGTGAATTTATAATGGGGAACAAAGAAATGGCAGACCAATTGAACAAATACTTTGGTTCTGTCTTCACTAAGGAAGACACAAATAACCTTCCGGACATACTCGGAGACCAAGGGTCTAGCGAAAAGGAGGAACTGAAGGGAATCCTTATTAGTCAGGAAATTGCATTAGGGAAATTGATGGGATTGAAGGCTGATAAATCCCCAGGGCCTGATAGGCTGCATCCCAGAGCATTAAGGAAGTGGCCCTAGACATAGTGGATGCATTGGTGATCATTTTTCAACATTCTTTAGACTCTGGATCAGTTCCTATGGACTGGAGGGTAGCTAATGTAACACCACTTTTTAAAAAAGGAGGGAGAGAAAACAGGGAATTATAGACCGGTTAGCCTGACATCGGTGGTGGGAAAAATGTTGGAATCAATTATTAAAGATGAAATAGCAGAGCATTTGGAAAGCAGCGACAGGATCGGTCCAAGTCAGCATGGATTTATGAAAGGGAAATCATGCTTGATAAATCTTCTATAATTTTTTGAGGCTGTAACTAGTAGAGTGGACAAGGGAGAACCAGTGGATGTGGTGTATTTGGACTTTCAAAAGGCTTTTGACAAGGTCCCACACAAGGGATTAGTATGCAAAATTAAAGCACATGGTATTGGGGGTAATGTATTGACGTGGATAGAGAACTGGTTGGCAGACAGGAAGCAGAGAGTTGGAATAAATGGGTCCTTTTCAGAATGGCAGGCAGTGACGAGTGGGGTGCCACAGGGTTCAGTGCTGGGACCCAGCTATTTACAATATACATTAATGATTTAGATGAGGAATTGAATGTAATATCTCCAAGTTTGCAGATGACACTAAGCTCGGTGGCGGTGTGAACTCTGAGGAGGATGCTAAGAGGCTGCAGGGTGACTTGGACAGGTTAGGTGAATGGGCAAATGCATGGCAGATGCAGTATAATGTGGATAAATGTGAGGTTATCCACTTTGGTGGCAAAAACAGGAAGGCAGATTATTATCTGAATGGTGACAGATTAGGAAATAGGGAGGTGCATCGAGACCTGCGTGTCATGGTACATCAGTCATTGAAAGCTGGCAAGCAGGTACAGCAGGCAACGAAGGCGGCAAATCATCATCATCATAGACAGTCCCTCGGAATCCAGGAAGACTTGTTTCCACTCCCAAAGTGAGTTTGGTGGCTGAACAGTGCAATACGAGAGCCACAGACCGTGTTACAGGTGGGACAGACATTCGTCGAGAGAAGGAGTGGGTGGGGCTGATTTGCCGCGCGCTCCTTCCACTGTCTGTGCTTGACCTCTTCACGCTCTTTGCGTTGAGACTTGAAGAGCTCAACGCCCTCCAGGATGCACTTTCTCCACCTCGGGCGGTCTTCGGCCAGGGTCTCCCATGTGATGTTGCACTTTACCAGGGAGGCTTTGAGGGTATCCCTATAACGCTTCCGTTGCCCACCTTTGGCTTGTTTACTATGAAGGAGCTCCGCATAAAGCATCTGCTTAGGGAGTCTCATATCTGGCATGCCGAACTATGTGGTCTGCCCAGTGAAGCTGATCGAGTATGATCAGTGCTTCAATACTGGGGATGTTAGCCTGGATGAGGACACTGATATTGGTGCGCCTATCCTCCCAGGGGATTTGCAGGATCTTGTGGAGACATCGTTGGTGATATATCTCCAGCGACTTGTGGTGCCTTCTATACATTGTCCATGCCTCAGATCCATACAGGAGGGCGGGTATAACTACTGCCCTGTAGATGATGAGCTTGGTGGTAGATTTCAGGGCCTGGTCTTCAAACACTCTTTTCCTCAGATGGCCGAAGGCTGCACTGGCATACTGGATGTTGAATCTCCGCACCAATGTCTGCCTTTGTTGATAAGAAGCTCCTGAGATGTGGGAAATGGTCGAGGGCCACGCGGTGAATCTTGATGATTGGAGGGCAGTGCTGTGCGGCGGGGACAGGCTTGTGGAGGGCCTTTGTCTTACGGATGTTAAGCCGAAGGCCCATGCTTTCAAATGCCTCAGTGAATTCATTGACTATATCCTGGAGTTCAGCCTCAGAATGTGCGCAGACGCAGGCATCGGCAAATGGCATGTTGGCCTTCATAGCTCGAGGGTTTTGGTACAGCAGCAGGGAGGTCTTATTGCAGTTGTACAGGGCCTTGGTGAGGCTACACCTAGAATATTGTGTTCAGTTTTGGTCTCCTAATCTGAGGAAGGACATTCTTGCTATTGAAGGAGTGCAGCAAAGGTTCACCAGACTGATTCCTGGGATGGCAGGACTGACTGAGGAGCGACTGGATCGACTGGGCTTGTATTCACTGGAGTTTAGAAGAACGAGAGGGGATCTCATAGAAACATATAAAATTCTGACGGGATTGGACAGGTTAGAGGCAGGAAGAATGTTCCCGATGCTGGGGAAGTCCAGAACCAGGGGTCACAGTCTAAGGATAAGGGGTAAGCCATTTAGGACTGAGATGAGGAGAAACTTCTTCACTCAGAGAGTTGTTAACTTGTGGAATTTTCTACCACAAAAAGTTGTTGAGGCCAGTTCGTTAGATATTCAAAAGGGAGTTAGATATGGCCCTTATGGCTAAAGGGATCAAGGGGAGAGAGAAGAGAAAGCACGAAAGGCATACTGAGGTTGAATGCTCAACCATGATCTTGTTGAATGGTGGTGCAGGCTCGAAGGGCCGAATGGCCTACACCTGCACCTAATTTCTATGTTTCTTTGTCTATAATTATCTACTCGTGTACCAAAGGTGCCTCACTCATTAGCAATATTTGACCCACATGAACCTTCCTGATGTATTCACCAATTTTGACCAAGTACTGCTTTGTGCCACATACCCGAATAATTGTACCAATGTCCCATTTGCGTGAACTTGCCCTTTTCGATGGACTGAGAACTCTGACCTGATCTCTCTTTTTAGCACCGGAATGATAATGACGTTTCTGCACCGATTGTGCCTCCTCTACCTTATCAGACAAGTTCGGTTGCAATAAACTGAACTGTGCTTGTGCCTGTGCTTCATCATTAATTCAGCAGGTGTGTACCCTGTTGTAGAATGAAGTGTAGTTCTGAACTTGAAAAGAAAATTCGCTAACTGTGCTTCATGCTCACTGATGATCCAGTCTGTAGGACTTGTTTCTGCAAAGCTTCCTCGACAATTGTGACTGACCTTTCAGCTGCACCACTCAAAGCAGGATGATATGGTGCTACCAAAGTGTGTTTGATACCGCTGTGTCCGGCAAAATTCGCAAATTGCATGGACCAAAATTGCGGCCCATTATCTGACACCATTTTTTCAGGCAGGCCATGGCATGCAAAAATGTCATGTAATTCATCCCCTCATCTAAATGCATCTGATCTTCAGACCACCCTCGCAGGGTATGCTCTGTAGTCCTAGATGACCCCATATGCCGTACCTCCAGCCATTTTGCATGGCTATCGATTAGAAGCAGAAAATTATCACTGCCCCTCTCGCAAAAATCAATATGTATACTTTGGAATGGTCTCGTTGGCCAAGTCCATGCTTGCAGCGGCGTTTTAGCTGGCATGGGTCCTGCAGTCTTGACAGATAGTACACTTACTTATTAATACTTCTCAGTCTTTATCCAACCCAGGCTAATAAACAAAACTTTGGGCCACCACTTTCATGCCTACGATGCCAGTATGCTCACCATGAAGTTCCGTCAAGACTTTGGCCCGCAGTGCACTGGGAATGACTACTCTCAGGTCCCATTTTAGACATCTCTGCTCACATGATATTTCGTGTAGATGATGATAAAAGGGCTTTAT
Source organism: Pristiophorus japonicus (assembly GCF_044704955.1). NCBI lineage: Eukaryota > Metazoa > Chordata > Chondrichthyes > Pristiophoridae > Pristiophorus > Pristiophorus japonicus. The sequence continues at coordinate 176,341,673 of NC_091988.1, read as the reverse complement.
CCCCTCATCTAAATGCGTCTGATCTTCAGACCACCCTCACAGGGTGTGCTCATAGGCCCGCTGTAATGTAGCATCTTTCTCTGTGTGCTCTGCAAAAAGAGGGGTGACTGGAAAGTCCTCGTCAATGTCATCTAGAGTGAAGATTGACTGTTCACGGCCAATTTCAGAATCTTCATGGGGTAACCTTGAAAGGACATCCGCCACTGTATTCTGCTTTGACGTGTGATACTGGATTTTGTAATCGTACTGAGATAAAATAGCCCACCTTTGCATCTTGGAAGCCGCCATAGATGGAATTGCCACCTTTGGGCCTAGGATAGCTCGTAACGTTTTGTGACCGGTTCATAGTGTGAATTGGCATCCCCCAAAAACTTGTGAAACATTTAAATACCAAATATAATCGCCAAAGCCTTTTCTCAATCTGGGCATAAATTTGTTCGCTTTTGTTGAGTGTACGTGATGCAAAGGCAACCAGATTTTCCTGGCTGATTATTCATGGCTGATCACTGCTCCCACACCATTCCCAGAGGCATTACATGCTAATCTTAGTTCACGAGTTCGATTATAATGGACAAGAAATTTGCTCATAATGTCACATGCATTCTGTTGCTCTTTGTCCCATATCCAATGCACACCTTTCTTTAATAAATAATGTAGTGGTGCGAGCACCGTTGCTTGTCCAGGAAGAAAACAAGCAGAATATTGGACCATGCCTAAAAAGGATCATAATTCACGAACGTTTTTTGATGGCTTGCACTTTCTCCTGAACCGGTTGAAGACCATTTTCATCAATCCGCAATCCTAGATAAACTACCTCACGTTGTATGAATGTACATTTACCCCTCGTCAGCTTCAGATTATGGTTACTGAACCGTCTAAATACTTCTAAGATTTCCAGGTTTTCCCTTTCTGTGCCGATGGCTATCAACACATCATCTTGATTGCACAAACAGTGATTCATTCCCTGTAAGATCTGATTCATGGTAGTCTGAAATATCTTTGGTGAGGACTTGATACCATTGGGTAAGTTAGTGTCTGACTATAAACCTTTGTGTGTGTTGACTGTCAGATACTGCTGACTATCCTTGTCAACCTTGAGTTGAACATAGGCATGGGAGAGATCCAGTTTTATGAAGATGTTGGCTCCTACCAGTTCTGCATACAGGTCCTGTGATGTTGGTAAAGGGTACTGTTCATCATCAACTGCTTGATTCAGGGTAATTTTATAATCCCTACAGAACCGTACCGTTTTGTCTGCCTTCGGCACTACAACTAACGGGATGGCCCAGTCACTCCTATCAGTCTTCACGAAAACTCAGTTTCTCTCAAACTTATCAAGCTCTCGCTCAACCTGTGTATATGGTACACGCCTTGGTCTACAAAAAATAGATTTGACATCAGACCTAATCTGAATATGTGCATTGTATGAGTCCTCAAATATGTAAGCATATTTCTCCAGCAGAGTATATCGCCAAGACATAACCATTTCTTTACTGCAGACACTATGCCAATCCAAACGAAGCACTCTTAACTAATCTTTGCCCATAAATGTCAGCCAAATGACATATTTCGCTTTAACAATAGGAAATCTTGCTTGTTGTTCCTGCTATTGTACTATGCACTCCAGTTGTCCAAGCGTCTGCCATTTTTCTCTGAATATGTTTTCAGCTCCACTGCGATCGCTTTTAGTGGTATGCCCCTGAAATTCTTGAAATACACATCCTGACTCATTATTGAACAATCAGCCGCTGTATCTATTGTCATATTAATCCATTGATTATTAATCAGTACTAATGTTCTGAAATCCTGACATAAGGAATGTACTGCCTTACCCTTCGCTGCATATACACCAAACCCGACACTGTTCTGATCCGTTTTCACCCAGTGAAGTCTTTGATTATCGTTGGGCCTGTCCTTGGATTTACATGCGGCTACAATGTGCCCCCTTACTTGGCCGTAGTATCTTGTCCACTTGAACCAGCACTGTTGTGTGGTATGGTTGCCATCGCACCTATGACATCCATTTTTCTTGGTTTCATAATTCTCCAACTAGAGCTCATCCTCTTCTGCAGTTCTACAGCCCGGTGATTGTGAACTGCTAATCCTGCTGGTAATGCGTGAAATTCCTTAATATTTTTCTCTGCCATCTCCATGGAGGTGGCAATGTTGCAAGCTTTCTCGAAAGAGAGATCATCCATACCTAACAATTTTGATTGGATGCATTCATCCGTCAGTCCACATACAAATTTATCTCAAAGAGCCCTATCTAGGAATCCCCCAAAATTGCAGCGTAGAGAGAATTTTCTTATGGTAACAATGTATTCACTGATGGTTTCATCAGGTCTTTGGTTTCTCATTGCGAACTTATAGCTCTCCACTATTTCTAAAAGTTGTTGATCAAAATGATTCTCAAATATATGTAGTATGTCTGAAAATGAAGCATCCTTAACCTTTCTCGTGGTTAACAAATTCACTAAGATACCATAATTTTCTGCACCAATCATGACTAACTGAATAGCTTTCATCTTCTCGTGCACTGCTTGATTGCTGAATTGCAAATCTGCTACACCTGCTGAGACTTCATTGATGTCATTAGCTCTAAAAAAAACATTTGAAATCTTTCACTGTAGGATCTAAACGATTCCTTATTCCTGCCAAAGGCTCCCAAATTACTGACATAACTCGTTGTCACATCTATATTGCCTTCTTAGCTTAATAGCCATTAATCTCTTTCAATAATCTTGAACCACTTTTCAATAACTCTAAATAACATTCCACAAGCTCTTTATGTCAGTTCAACACTGTTCGGTATTCATTGAAAAAAAGGAATGGTATGACCAGGCTCTCATTCGGGAATCATGCTGCTATGCTCCACTTGCATTAGCCTTTTCATAAAAGGAAATTCCACTAAAAATGTCATCATGAAGTGTGATATATTCTTTATGATATCACAAACACACAGGCTACAAAATGGCTCTTAACACAGAACTTGTCAGGTAACCTGACCTTTTTTTTATTGTAAATAACAATGGCTGCATTACCACAGTAGTTCACTAGGTGGGGTAGTAGTCCATTAGATAGAATTATATTGCACTTCTCCCTCCTTAATGAAGAAGTAATTATAAAAAACAATCATATATAACTTTGCATGGTTGTACATAACAAAAGATATGGACTTATTTTGCCATATTTACAAATCAAACTTAATAACTTGTGTTCTGTTTCAAAGAGGATACCTTTGCTCTCGAACAGAACCTTCCAAACATGGTGTCGAACTTAGACTCCTTCTGGGCTGATCCTGAGGAAAGTTATCCTCAAGAGATACCCTTGATTTACATTTGAACTCTCTACACTTCAGACTGTTTGTCTGCCTGACTCGGACTCAGATTTAATTTCTGACTTTCTCTTGGACTTGTTTCTAGTTCATTTGATAGGATTTGCTACTGGTACACTATTTGTAATAAGGCTATCTGATGAGTCAGAAATAATTGAATCATTCTAACTTTCAACTCCTTCCACATCTGTTGGTAAAATATGATCAATGTGAACAAACCTAACCTGTCCATGATCAAACATCTTGACCAAATATGTACTAGGACCACGTATCTTCACCACTCTTCCTGGTAACTAATTTAACCATTTATGGTGATATTTCTTCACTCTCACTTGATTTAATTTCAATTTCTCTCTCTTACTCTACCTCTATCATGATTCTCTTTCTGTCTTAATTGTTTCTCCTCTACAGTTTGTGCCAAATTTGGCTTTAACAACAAGAACCTGGTTCGTGGCTGTTGTTTGAGAAACAACTCTGCTGGTGTTCTATGAGGAATATAATGATACATAATTAGAAAGTTAGCCAATCTGTGGTCCGACGACAACTGCCGTTCCTTGGATTTGGATCCAACATTTGTTTGATGAGGGCACATTTTAGAGTTAAGGTTAATTTGTAATTTGTACTGTGTGCTCTGCTGCACCATTTGAAGCAAGGTGGTACAATGGAACCTTGGTATGTTGCATATCATTTTTGCTTGTGAACTGTGCAAATTATTCTGAACAAAATTGTGGCCCATTATCAGACACAATTTCTTCTGCGGGGGGCCATATGAAGAAAATAATCTTCGCAAATGGTTTGGTGTTTTACTTGTTATTTTCCTCATCGGAAACCTCTCTACTCATTTCGAATGGCTATCAATCACAATGAACAATTGCTGTCCTTCTAGATCAGCAAAATCGATATCTAACCTTTGCCACACCCTGGGAGGCCATTTCCATGGCTGTAATGGTGCTGCAGCGTTATAACATCGATATAGTGGCTCTGAGTGAGTCAAGACTTGCAGAGGAAGGCTGCGTGAGTGAACTAGGTAGCGGCTACACCTTCTATTGGAAAGGCAAGGCAGAGAATGAGAATAGGATCCACGGAGTTGGCAGAGCAGTGAAGACTTCTCTTATGCAACAGTTTCCGAGTCTGCCTGAAGGGATTAACGAAAGACTTATGAAACTGCGTTTCCCCCTGAATGCCAAGCGCCACATCACCATTATAAGTGCTTATGCACCCATCCTTCCGAGCCCCGATGAGATGAGAGAGGTTCTATGAAGATCTAGACAGACTGGTCAGGTCCACACCTGCTGGGGAGATGTTGATCATCCTGGGTGATTTCAATGCATGAGTTGGAAAAGACAGCAAGCACTGAAAGGGAGTCATTGGACAGCACGGCACAGGAAAATTAAACAGTAATGGCCTCCTCCTCTTGAGTATGTGCGTGGAGAACGACTTGACTATTACAAATACTCTATTCAGGCAAGCCGACAAGTACAAAACAACTTGGATGCACCCCAGGTCTAAGCAATGGCACATGATAGACCATGTCATTGTAAGAAGGTGAGGCATCAAGGATGTAAAAATCAGAAGAGCCATGTGGGGAGCAGAATGCTGGACAGATCACCATCTAGTCAGATCCACTCTCCAGCTGTACCTTGCTCCACTTCAGCGCAAGCGTCCAAAACCGAGCAGGAGTGCCTTTAACACAGCTTGGCTGAAACATCAGTGCTACCGTGAGCAGTTTCAGGATGACCTCAATAACAGGCTGATGTCTCATGGGCCGCTCACTGGCAACACCACACAGAAGTGGACAAAGCTCAAACAGATGGTGACAAACTCAGCAAAGACAACTCTTGGACTTAAAAAGAAGGAACACCAAGACTGGTTCGATGAAAACAATGTTGAGATCTGCAAGACGCTGGATGAAAAGAAAAAAGCATACCTAGAATGGCAAAATGACCCTTCCTCAATTTCCAAGAGGGACCGCTACAGACACATGCAGAGCAAAGCACAGAGAGACCTTTGCCAGATGCAAGATAAATGGTGGCAGATGGAAGCAGAGGAAGTAGAACATTATGCTGAAACTCACAACACAAAGATGTTCTTCAGCACCATGAAATCAGTCTATGGACCATCAAAATTCAGCACTACTCCACTCCTTTCAGCAGATGGCAGCACTTTGATTAAAGACAGGACTGGCATAAATGAGAGGTGGAGAGAACACTTCAGTAATCTTCTTAATCGACCTTCAACAGTGAACGAAGAAGCACTTGACGCCATACCCCAGCAACCTATCAAAGAAGATCTTGATTTTCCTCCCAGCATGGACGAAGTAAAGAAAGCCATCAACCAGATGAGTACTGGAAAGGCTCCAGGAAAGGATGGAATCCCTGCCGAAATCTACAAGGCAGTAGGCCCAGCAACTCTCGAGGCCTTTCATGACACAATAACTAGCATCTGGGAAGATGAAGACATGCCACAGGACTTCCGTGACGCTATGATAGTTTCCCTCTACAAGAATAAGAGCAGATTGTGGCAACTACAGGGGAATATCGCTTCTGTCCATTGCTGGGAAGATCATCGCCCGCATAGTATTGAACCGACTCATAGCTAGTGTCTCAGAAGTAAATCTTCCAGAAACACAATGTGGCTTTCGACCTGGTTGGAGCACAGCGGACATGATCTTTGCACTCAGACAAGTGCAGGAGAAGTGCATTGAGCAGAACATGGACCTGTATGCTGTATTTATTGACCTCACCAAAGCCTTTGATACTGTCAACAGAGCAGGGCTGTGGTCAATCTTGACGAAACTTGGGTGCCCAAGGAAGTTTGTCCACATCACCGAGCTGTTTTATGACAACATGACAGGTGAAGTGCTCTCAGACGGCACAACCACGGCCCCATTTGCCATCTCAAATGGAGTGAAACAAGGTTGTGTACTCGCTCCAGTTCTGTTCAACCTATTCTTTACCTGCGTCTTGAACTATGCCATGAAAGACTTGGAGTTTGGGGTCTACCTGAAATATCGATTCGATGGTTCACTGTTCGACATCCGCCGCCTTGCTGCAAGGACCAGATTATGGAAACGACTCATCCTAGAGGCACTCTTTGCTGACGACTGCGCCCTTACGGCACACAAGGAGAGTGACCTCCAATTCATACTCAGCAAATTTGCTGAGGCAACAGAATTGTTTGGCCTAACCATCAGCCTTAGTAAAACTGAAGTTCTCTATCAGCCTGCCCCTGGTACCACAGCACCTGCTCCCACAGTCTTCATCGGCAGTACACAACTAAAGTCAGTGGACAGCTTCAAGTACCTTGGCAGCACCATATCAAGAGATTGATGCAAGGATCTGTAAAGCCAGCCAGGCACTTGGTCGCTTGCGCACTAAAGTGTTGAGTCACCACCACATCCAACTGTCAACTAAACTGTTGGTGTATAGAGCAGTCGTTCTCTCATCTCTCCTTTATGGATGTGAGACCTGGACAACCTATAGGCGTCACATCAAAAAGTTGGAAGCTTTCCATATGCGCAATCTCAGATCTATACTCCACATACATTGGCAAGACCGAGAATCAAACTTCTGGAGAGAGCACAATCAACTAGCATCAAGGTGATGATCATGCGAGCCCAGTTCCGGTGGGCTGGACATGTCATCCGCATGGATGAGTCAAGGATCCCTCGTCAGCTTCTTCACAGCGAGCTCTGTGAAGGTTGAAGACACCAGGGGCGCCCCCGCAAGCGCTACAAAGATTGCATCAATGCTAACCTCCAGTACTGTGGCATCCGACCAAAGGACCTCGAGAATACAGCAGCTAATAAAATCCAGTGGCGAACCCTCACGAGGACTGCCTGCCAGACCTTCGAAGAAAGCCGATGTCAATGCCCGTGGGACACTAGAGATAGACGACATCAGGTGGCAGTACTGTCAGCATCAGGCACATCGAATTTCCCTTGTCCAACGTGCAAGAGACTATGTGCATCCAGAATTGGCCTATACAGCCACTTGAAGACACATGCCATTGATGATTAGCACAACAACGTCTTTGTTGGATACGACAGACTACCAAGAATGGTACTGAAGGTGGTTTCTTGCTTACCAATTGACATGTTGTACACTGACTAATGATGTACCTTATATCTTTATCTAGACCTGGCCATCATAAGTAACTGCGTACAAAACTCTCTTGGTCAAGCATATTCCCAGGTGCTGGTCACGAGGATCTCCTAATAGTTTGGACCTGAATTTATTTATTTGGAATAATTACTCTTGTACCCCACATGATACAATCTTTATGATAATGATAATGATAATTCATTCCAATGAACAAAGTATGGATGAATATCTTTCTCTGATACCTGGTTTGGCCAGCCATTTGCTATGTAATCATATACCTTTGACATAACTTTGACACGTTTGGTTGCTCCACCAATCTCTTCAGCTGTGACTGACAGTTTATCAATGCATGAAAAATAGAACACTTCTTCCCTATTTGGTGTAACTTGTGATGGGGATTGCAACCTAGACATAGCATCAGCATTACTGCGATCAGCTGATCATCTGTACTCAATGTCATACGCTGACAAAATCAAAGTTCATCTCTGCATTCAAGCTGCAGCTTAGGTTGGAACTGGGGACTTTGGATGGAGGATTACTGTCAGGGGCTTATGGTCCATAAATATGGTAAATTTATGACCATATAAGTATTTGTGGAACCTTTTGACCCCAAAACTTAATGCCAAAGCTTCCCTTTCGATTTGTGCATAATTACGCTCACTGGCACTGTGAGTGCATGAAGTAAAAGCAATTGGTCTCTCCACCCCACTGCAGAGTACATGAGAGATCACTGCCTCAATTCGATAAGGAGAGGCTAGCTTGATCTCCTTAGATATGACATAGTGAACTAACATGGTGCTCTCTACCAACTGGCTTTCACTCCTTGAATGCTGCGTCGCATTCTTCTGACCACTTCCACTGGACCTGTTTTTTCAACAGCTCATTCAGTGGATGTAACATGTAGCCAAATTTGGTAGGAACTTCCCACAATCGTTCAAAAGACCCCAAAATGATCGAAGTTCAGTGACATTCTTGGGTGCATTTATGATTGAATCCAGCTTTCCCTTGGTTGGATGTAAACCATCTTTGTCTACTCTGTGCCCGAAGTTCTCCATTGAGTTTTGAAATAACTCACACTTGTGAGCAGTCACTCATGCTCTGTGCTTCTCTAGCCATTTGAGCACTTCATTCAATTGGGCCCAAGTTTCCACACGATAAAAAACGGGCGCCCCTCCGAGCTGGGCGCCCGTTTTTCGCTCCTAAAACGGCGCCTAAAAAAAATTTCTCGATTCTGGAGCATTCTGCAGCTTCTTGTCTGCCTGGCGTGGCGCCCAGGGGGGCGGAGCCTACACTCGCGCCGATTTTGTAAGTGGGAGGGGGCGGTTACTATTTAAATTAGTTTTTTTCCTGCCGGCAACGCTGCATGTGCGCGTTGGAGTGTTCGCGCACGCACAGTGTGAAGGAAACATTGGCACTCGGCCATTTTTGTCGTTCTTTGTAGCTGTTTAATTTTTGAACATTTTTAAAATAAAAGCACATTGCCATCAGCACATCAGCACTTGCAGCCTTCTCACTGTCTCTTTCCCCCCGCCCCCCTGCGGGAAGAACGGACGCCTCCTCTCCCCTCCCCCCCCTCCGCAGGAAGAACGGGCGCCTCCTACCCCCCCCGCGGGAAGAACGGACGCCTCCTACCCCCCCGCGGGAAGAACGGGCGCCTCCTCTCCCCTCCCCCCCTCAGCGGGAAGAACGGGCGCCTCCTCTCCCCCCCCCCGGCGGGAAAGAACGGGCGCCTCCTCTCCCCTCCCCCCCCGCGGGAAGAACGGGCGCCTTCCCCCCCCCCCCCCGTGGGAAAGAACGGGCGCCTCCTCTCCCCTCCCCCCCCCCCCCGCAGGAAGAACGGGCGCCTCAGGCTGACTGCAGCATTCTCCGTGCCTGAAGCACTTTCACACAGGTAGGAAGATGGTTTATTTAATCTTTTCTTTGCTTATAAATGTTTATTCAGGTTGGATTTATTTGTATTTGTAGAAGTATAAATAAGGATTTATTGTAGAATTTAATGAGTTCCCTTCCCCCACCTCGTTCCCTACGCCTAATTTGTAACCTGCGCCTGATTTTTTAATGTGTAGAACAGGTTTTTTCAGTTCTACAAAAATCTTCACTTGCTCCATTCTAAGTTAGTTTGGAGTACGTTTTCACTGTGGAAACTTTGAAATCAGGCGTCAGTGGCCGACACGCCCCCTTTTGAAGAAAAAATTCTGTTCCAAAGTAGAACTGTTCTACCGACTAGAACTGCAGAAAAAAAAATGTGGAGAATTGCGATTTCTAAGATAGTCCGTTCTCCACCAGTTGCTCCTAAAAATCAGGCGCAAATCATGTGGAAACTTGGGCCCCTTATGATGGATTGGCCTGTTTGGTGCTGAAATTAGTATGTCATCCCCTTCAATGTCTTGCAAAATCTGGTTCATCACCTCTTGGAATATGGCGGGGTGGAATTCACTCCAAATGGTAGCCTATTAAATTGATATAGGTCCAGATGAGTGTTTATAGTCAAGCATGACTTGGACTCCTCATCTAGTTCAAGTTATAAGTAGGCATTTGTAAGATCCAACTTTGAGAAGATCTGTCTACCTGTCAGCGTTGTGAACAAATCTTCTACATTTGGCAATGTATTGGGTAGATTGCCCTCTAGAAGCTGGTTTACAGTTACTTTATAATCACCACACAAGTTTACATTACCATCTGACTTCGGTACAACAACAATGGGTGTAGCCCAATTACATAGATCTATCTTAAGAGATAATGTTCTCAGTCTCTAGTCTTTAAAGTTTCTGCACAACTCTCTCCTTGAGTGCATATGGTACGGGATGTGGCTTGCAGTAAACTGGTCTAGTGTCCTTCTGTACCCTGACACTTGCCTTGAAACCTTGGATTGGACTGCCTGTGTCACAGAAGACCTTTGGATACTTCTTGATGACATCATCCTTTAATACAAATCTCATTTCAACACCAAAAGTCTCATTCCAATCCAGCTTCAGTGATCCCAATCAATTTCTACCTAGTAAGGCAGGCTTGTCTCCTGCCAATACTAAGAGAGGCAAGCTCTGAAATTGATCCTTGTATTTCACCGTTACAGTGATACGACCTACCACAGGAATTTGCTCTCCTGAGCAGCCTCGTAGCTCTATCTTGGATTTCTCCAATGGGAAGTCACGCAATTTGTCGAGATATAGTGATTCCGGTACTATGCTCACGGATGCACCAGTGTCGATTTCCAGGGGTATCTTGGTTCCTGCAATGTTTACTTGGATGACGATACTTTTCGAATCGCTGTTAGATACCCTCGTGCACCTGATGATGTGTAGCTCTTCTTCCATGCTATGTAGTCTCTGAGGATTTCTACTTATAGCCTCTTCAGTTGGCATGCCTTTGCAAGATGTCCAGTTTTCTTGCAGAGCAAACACTCTGCCTTCACATATGGGCAACTTTGAGCAATGTGTTGTCCCAGACACCGATAGCACGACTTCAATGCTCTGTTACCATTGCCAGTTGCTGAGGCCTTGGGGCCCAATTGCCTTTTACTTTTAATCTGCAGGCGATTCACCTCGGTTGTCTGACGACTGGAAATGGTATGAAATTCTCAGGAATATTGATTGGCCATATCCATTGACATAGCACTCTGACAAGCTAAATCAAAAGTCAAGTTAGGGGTTGTCAACAACGTCCTCCTGATTGCTTAATTTTTCATCACACAAACAAAGTGATCATGCAATGCTCGGTCCTGAACGTTTCTGAAATGACAGTGAATGGATAGCTTTTCGCTATAATGTACTCACTGATACTCTCGTCAGGAAATTGATTTCGTATTGCAAACCAATAACTTAGTGCTTTCCAGGGACTCAGGACTGTCGTGCTGATACAACTTGCTTAGAATCCCCATAAGTGATGTGTCCTTTGGCTTGATGGGCACAATCAAATTTTTCAAGGATTCATATACCTCGGGGCCTGCTTCAGTCAGGAAAATAGCCCGTTTTCTTGCTAAAACCACCCGATTACTATTTTCATCATCGGGAACATCGATTATACTATTTGCGCTGAAAAATATTTCTAGCTGCTCCACATACGCTCCAAAAGTCTCACGGTCACATTGAAACGTACCCAAGCACCCTATTATTCCCGTAGGTGTGGCCATCTAGACTCTGGCAGTTCAGTCAAGTTTGCTTGTAATTTACCTTGCATTCTTAACTGTTCTGCAAACAAAGAACCTCTCTAGTCTCTCTACTGTTTGGCTGAATCATTCCCCAACAAAAATTTCAGCTAGGGTATCCAGAAATTCTATTCTCATCGCCAAATGTGGTACAGGCAACTCTTGATTATTCAGGTCCCTCGGGGATTGGGCTATTCCGGGTAAACGATTTTTCCATTAGGGTGAGTCTACCTTTTAAAGTTAAAACTTTAATGAATAAATACAATCGTTAGGGCAAGTTTACATTTATAAGTTGAAACTTTAATGAATCAATACAATCAGCTACAAACAGTAACAAAAGATGGACATTACCAGCATGCATGTACAGGTTCTGTGCCTGGAACCTGGTGCCGGCACAGCCCCCGTTCCCAACCTCAGCAGTGGCCGCGAGAGACAGCGGCTTCAGCAGCACACACACTCACACACACCAGCAAAGCAAGGGCAGAGGAGGGTGATTTTTACGGTGTGTGAGAGAGAGAGTGTGAGAGAGAGAGAATGTGCGAGAGAAAGAGTGTGTGAGAGAAAGAGAATGAGCAAATACAAATGAGCAGTGTTTGGAAGGAGATTTTTCCAAATTATTGGGGGCTGTCTTTTCACTTGTTAGCAACAGAATTTTAAATCCCGTTACAATGGTTTTCTGTTGGATCTGTGTACAAATAATCGAGAGTTGCCTGTATATTATTTATGACATCACCAACGCACAGACTACAAAATAGCTCTTAACACAGGAACTTGTCAGGTGACCTGACCTTTTTATTACTGCAAACAGCAATGGCTGCATTATCACAGTAGTTCACTAGGTGGAGCAGTAGTCCATTAGATGCAACTATATTACACTTCTCCCTCCTTAATGAAGAAGTAATTATAACAAACAATCATTCATGTCGGCATTTTGTAATTTATTTGTTTCATGGGTTCTTTGTTTAAGAATTCATAGCAACACGTTACTATTAAGAACGAGTTGGTTTATTCGCAAAGGTTTAACAATCACACTTCACATTACCAGTTCATCCACTAGGCTCACAATCACATGTCTCATCGTGGATTCCCAGAATCCAACTGGCTGGAGTTTTATTGAGTATTGTGAACATCGCGTGACTGGCTAAGCCACTCCCAATTCAAAAGCTCTACAAACCTGTGAGCATACTCACAGGTGCATCCATTACAAGTACCATATTCCGATTCTGCTGAGTACTTCATACCATATTCTGTTTCTGTTGCATTTAGTATCATGTTCCGAGTCTGTAGTGAGTATTCAGTACCGTATTATGATTCTGTTGTCAATATTTAGTACCATGTTCTGATGCTGTTTTATTTAGCACCATACTCTGATTGTGTTGTATTTATTACCATATTCCGATTCTGTAGCGAGTATTTAATACATATTCCGATTCTGTTGTACTTAGCACAATATTCCAAATCTGTTCCCATTCTGTTTTATTTCGCACCGTACACTGATTCTAGTGAGAATTTAGCACCACATTCCGATTCTGTTGTGAGTACTTAGTACCATATTTCGATTCTGTCCTGAGTATTTCATACGAGATTCTGTTTCTGTTCTATTTAGTACCATATTCTGATTGCATTCTATTCAGCACCATATTTCACTTCTATAGAGAGTATTATGGGGCTGGAAATTCTGCAACCTTGCACCGGGTTTTTCGGTGGTGTTTCGCCGTTTTGGGCGGAAAACGGTGCAGCGGAAATTCCCTGAAGTCTTGCGCCGGCGGTTTTGAAATACTGCTGGGGAGTGGACTGCTGGCGTACAAGATTGGAAAAAGTGCTTTTGCCCAATATTTGGCTCAGCAGTGACCCGTAGATAGGACCAAAAACCTGTCGGTGCAGCCCTTGGAACGGCAGTAGGTATGAAAACTTACAAAAAAGATAAGTTAAAGTTTTTATTAAAGGATCTTGTGAATGTTTTGTGATTTTTTATTTTTTGGAATTTTTTTTTTGTGTTGACCCCCCTCCCTAGGCCCAACTCGCAGTCATATCAGCCTTGGAGAAAAGTTGCAGAAAATTTGTGGTTTGCGCCACGAACCCTTGTGCAACACCGATTTTTCCCGCCGGGTGCTTTTTTGCCCCATTTTTTCACAAATGTTCGGCCTCGAAATCACAGCAGAGTCAGAGCGGGTTTTTCCCGCAAAAAAAACCCACTCTGACCCAAAACCGAATTTCTAGCCCTTAGTACCACATTCTGATTCCCACATTTCATCAGTGAAAAGATTCCAAAAAGTACTTCATTGGCTGGAAAGCACTTTGAAATGTCCTTTCTTTCTTTCTTTCTCTCTTTCTCTCTCTCTTTCTCTCCCCATTCTGTTGTATTTAGTACCATTTTCCCATTCTGTTATACTTACCACAATATTCCAAATCTGTGGTGAATTTAGTACCATTTTCCCATTATGTTGTATTTCGTACCATACTGTGATTCTCTTGAGAATTTAGAACCATATTATGCTTCTGTTGTGATTATTTAGTTCCATAATCCGATTTCGTTGTATTTAGTACCATATTCCAATTCTGTCATAAATTTTTAGTACAACTTTCCGATTCTGTTGTATTTATTATCATATTCTGATTTTGTTGTACTTGGTACTAAATTCTGATTGTGTTGTATTAAGTACCATATTTTTCTTCTATAGAGAATATTAAGTATCATATTCCGATTCTGTTGTGAGTATTTCGTACCATATTCTGATCGTGTTCCATTAAGACAATATTCTGATTGTTACATTTAATACCATATTCCAATAATGTTGTATTACGTACCATATTCCAATTCTGTTGTATTTAGTGCCATAGTCTGATTCTGTTTTATTTAGTACAATATTCCACTCTGTTGTGAGAATTTGGTAACATATTGCGATTCACTTGTATTTAGTACCATATTCTGATACTGTTGTACCTGAATAAAGGTGAGTGAAACCAGGAAGAAAGAGAGAGAGCGGAACCCGGGGAGGGGAAGGGAGGGAGGGAGAGAGAGAGAGAGAGATCCGGGGAGGGAGAGAGAGTGGCGCCCGGGGAGAGAGAGAGGGGCTAGAGAAAGAGAGTGCACGAGCGGGACCTGGGGTGGTAGCGGGGCCCGGGGAGGGAGCGGGACCCGGGGAGGGAGAGGGAGCAGGGCCTGGGGAGAGAGAGGGAGCAGGGCCCGGGGAGAGAGCGGGGCCGGAGGAGGGAGAGGGAGCAGGGCCCGGGGAGGGAGCGGGGCAGGAGGAGGGAGAGGGAGCGGGGCAGGAGGAGGGAGAGGGAGCGGGACCCGGGGAGGGGAAGGGAGAGAGAGAGAGAGAGAGAGAGAGAGAGATCCGGGGAGGGAGAGAGAGTGGTGCCCGGGGAGAGAGAGAGGGGCCAGAGAAAGAAAGTGCATGAGCGGGACCTGGGGTGGTAGCGGGGCCCGGGGAGGGAGAGGGAGCAGGGCCCGGGGAGGGAGCGGGGCCGGAGGAGGGAGAGGGAGCGGGGCCCGGGGAGGGAGTGGGGCCCGGGGAGGGAGAGGGAGTGGGGCCCGGGGAAAGAGAGAGACAGACAGAGCGAGTGAGGAAGGGATAGACCGAGTAATTACAGGCCCGATACAATTGTAGCAAGACTTCCTTACTCTTGTACTCCAACCCCCTTGCAATAAAGGACAACATGCCATTTGCTTTACTTATTGCTTGCTGTACCTGCATGCTAGCTTTCTGTGTTCCTTGTACAAGGACACCCAAATCTCTCTGAACATCAACATTTAAAGCAGCGAAACAGCTACTAAGATTCTAGATTTGGGCAAGGCCGACTTCAAAGGGATGAGACAAAGAGACTGTCCACAGTAAACTGGGCAAATCTGTTAATGAGTAAAACGACAGAAGATCAGTGGGAAATGTTAAAAAAAAGAATTTGTGATACAGAACAAGTTTGAGTTACCTTTGTTTAAAAAGCGAGAAAGGGATAGGCAAGTCAGCCTAGCCTCGGGGGCCCAGATGAGCCGAGGGCCAGGGGCAGCCCGGTCCAGCCCACACTATGATATGTGTGTGTACTAGGTCCATGCAGCAGAGCAGGTCTCCAGTCATCCCTGGTTAACCCTTGCCACTGGATAAAGGCCTAGCTCTGTCAAGCCCGTGTGATGGCTGATGTGCAACGGTCACCACACGTTAAAAAAATCCATGCACAGGCATCTTCCACCCCTCGAATTCAGGACTGGAATATCAGATCCTCCATTGAAACATCTGCAAACTCATTCCTTTTGGTGTGGAAGCAAGACATCCTCGTTCAAGGGACCACCAATGATGATGATAATTTAGTAGCGTATTCTGATTCTGTTTTATTTAGTACCATTTTATGATTTTGTTGTGTTTAGTAACATATTTCGATTCTGTTCAAGTATTTGTTACCATAATGATTCAGTTATGAGTATTTACTCTCGTACTCTGATTCTGTTGTGAGTTTTCATTACCATATTCTGATTCTGTTACACTTAGTACTATACTCTGATTGTGTTGTATTAATTACCATATTTTGATTCTGTAGCGAGTATGTAGTACCGTATTCCGATTGTGTTGAGTACTTCATACAATATTCTGATTCTGTTGTATTTAGCTCCATATTCCCATTCTGTTGTCAGTATTTAGTAAATATTCCATGAGTATTTAGAACCATATTCTGATTGTTATATTACTTTCATATTCTGATTTTGTTGTATTTAGTACCATATTTTGATTCTTTTGTGATTAGTTCCATATTTCGATTCTGTTGTATTTAGTACAATATTCACAATCTGTTGTGAGTATTTAGTAACAAATTATAATTCTGTAGTATTTAGTACCAGAATCCAATGCTGTTGGGAGTATTTATTACCATATTTCGATCCTGCTGTGTGTTCGAAATAGCCACGTTATGGCTATCTTTGGTCACTTTAAATAATCAGGTTCGTGTGCAAATCAGTCTGGTGGGTATATTGTGTTCAATTAGCATTTAAAATGGGATATAAAACATTAGTTTGACAGCAAAAACATACGATCGTGACAAGTAGGTAATAACAATCGGATCGGACAAACGGTTGGCCGACGTGAGCGGTTTGAGTGGCTTCTATTCCTTTTGTCTAGAGCCTCCTTCTCTCTTTCTTCCTCTGTCTGTGAGGACAAGCTCACAGGAGGTCACTTTTATTCTATTTTTATGGGTGGGCCCGAACCGGGATATTGACAAGACCTTCTGGCTTACAGAGGTTCCCCGAAAATCGCAATACCCAATGGGACTTTGAGTTCTTTGTCTCGATTCTTGAAACAAAGTCCGGCCTAAAGATGTCTCATGATCTGTCCACATGGTCCTTTCTTGTTTATACTTACTCAGGGTTCTTCCTTTGGAATTTGTTTTATCTCCCTCGTCTCTATCCTCTCAGGTATAATCAGTTCAAGGCCTAGTCCTCCATCCTTTTAACTATGAGGACCAAAGCAGAGCTTTCTCACTTCAACCGGTCATTACCACCTTTACGACATAGCAAACTGCCATGTGCTTACGCTAACTTCCCCCAACTTCCTTCCTTTATCTTTGCAAGCTGTTCTGTTAAGCTAACTTCAATTCCTACCTTAGCATTATACATAACATACATAAACAAGGTTCAAGTCTTAACTTAAAAACAACAGATAATTGCTTTGCAACAGGGAGATTGTATACAGTAAATAATACTATACCATCCGTAAGAAACCAAAACATTAGCAATTCTAAGCATCTATCTAGTCTGAGGAGACTTTCATTCTGCAATTCGAACATAACCATTTAAACCCAGCATTCTTCGGTCACAGTTTTAATCGCATAACCATATACATTTAAGGCATCTTTAGTTTCTAACATGTGAGTATTTAGTACCATCTTCTGAATCTGTTGTGAGTATTTAATACCATATTCTGTATCTGTTGTATTGGTTCCATATACCGATTCTGCTGTGAGTATTTAGTACCATATTGCGATTCTGTAGTATTTTGTACAATATTCTGATTCTATTGTGCTTAGTGCCATAATCAGAATCTGTTCTGAGTAATTAGTACCATATTGTGATAATGTTGTATTTAGTACAATATTCTAATTTTGTTGTGAGTATTTAGTACCATTTTCTGATTTTGTTGTGAGTATTTAGTACCATTTTCTGATTCTTTGTTGTGTATTTAGTATCATATCCTATTCATTTATATTTAGTACTATGTTTCGATTATGTTCTATGAAGTACCATATTTTGATTCACTTGTGAGTATTTAATAACATATTTCAATTCTTTTGTATTTAGTACAATATTGTGATTCGGTTGTCTTTTATACCATATTCTGATTCTGTTGTATTTAGTTCCATATTCCCATTCTGTTGTATTTAGGACCATACTCCAATTCTGTTGTGAGTATTGAGTACCATATCTGACCCTTTTGTATTTAGTACCATATTCCGAATCTGTTACATATTCTGATTCTGTTGTGTTTGGTACCATATTCTGAGTTTGTTGTATTAGTTCCACATTCGGATTCTGTTATGAGTATTTTGTACCATATTCTGATTCAGTTCTATTTAGTACTGTATTTCGATTCTGTAGTGTCTGTAAGCACTCTCGTAATGACTCCACAAGGTAAGGTATTGTACTTGAGCTGTTGTGACCTTAGTCCATTTATTGCAGCTCCTGAATGAGGTTACAGTGAGGTGGGCTCCCTTTTATACCTGGTTACCTGCGGTGTGCAGGTGACCTCGAGGTCTCCACCAGTTGCACCCTCTGGTGGTACAGGCATATTGTATACAGTGTAAAGATACATTCATTGATCTTATGCAACTGTACATTGAGTGTACTGGGTACATACATACACAACATCACTCCTCCCTAAGTCTTGTACCACTGGGTGCTCTGGCCCTCGACTCGAGCACCCAAAGCCCTTGCACTTTGTCTGTGCTTGGGAATGGCTCTCTCCCTGTGGACCCCCAAGTCCTTGTTGCCACAACATTGGGAAATGGTCAGCAGTGGAAGGTTGGAGATTGTAGTGGGGGTTTGAGTGGGTTCTGGGTGTGATCCATGTGTGTCCATGGCTACATACCCCCATTCCTTCCCCCCCCCCCACCCCCGCCATACATAGACCATGTGTGTGGTTCGACATTTGCATTTACATTCATGTACAGAGAATGGGGAAAAAAAGGTAGGATTGGTTACATCACTTTTGGGTTTAGCAGGAGTGGAACAAGTACATTTTACAGGTAAGGTACATACATGGTATTACATTCTTGCTCCTGGGGTGTAGATGCAGGTGGGTGAGGACGCTAGTTCCAGAGTAACCGGACTGTGTCCAGGTTGTCTGATGGCGGCGCTGTGCCCCCGGCCAGCTGGGCTCGAATCGCTCTCAAAGCTGGGTCTCAGGGCCTTTGCTGTTGCCTAATGGTGGGCAGAGCCACAGGAATGTGTGGCCTCCCTGTTCTCCTTTGAGGGCTGCAGGGTTTCCCCGCTGCCCTTCGGCAGTAGTGGGAGCCTGGTCATCCAGGTTCCATCGGGAGGGCTGGAGGGTGCGGGCCTCTTTCTCCCGGTGCTGGCCCTGGTGGCCAGAGAGGTAGGGCCGATCTGGGGCAGGGTGCCAGGAGTGGTGCCTGTGCCATCCGCTGATCGCTGGCCCTGCAATGGGCAAGCTTCACTGTGTGCCACACTCCCTGGGGCATCACATTGGTCCCGGAGGAACAGGCTACATGATCGGGTAGCCCGCTGGACCTGGGTGCTTCAAACAGGAGGTTGCCCTTGGTTTTGTCAGCGTGTATATTGAACCTTGCATCACACATTATTCCATCGTTTACATTCATGATACATTGGCTCTGATAGCACTCAGGTACTAGTTCATATGTCAATTACATCTTTTCCCTCAATTACATATTTTCCCTATATATTACCGGCATCACTGTACAATGTTACATTTAGATACTTGTTGTATATGTAAACCTGTAAATACCTTGTTTAACCACCAGAGTGTACTTGAGGAGGCCTCACAGGTTGGAGAGGCACTCTGGAGACCTGCAATAAAAGACTAAGGTCACACTTTACTTTGAGCTCACAGTATCTGGTCAGACTCTTTATTCATACAATACACTTGTATTCATCAATTACATCTTTTCCATGTATCCTACTGGTATCGCTGTTCAACGGTACATTTAAATACTTGCATTTGTTAATTACATCTCTCACATTAGTATCACCGGCGTCGCTGTACAAAAAGTGGAACTGTCCCTTTAATTGTTCTGGGTTGCCGGTCCCCTTTAAGAGGGCCTTGCAATCTTTACCCCAATCCGGTTTGCTGCTCAGCATCATGTGTTGCTCGCTCAATGCTGCCCCTCATGGTCTGGTCGTGGCCGTCTTGATTTCAGGTACTTCGCCTCGTGGTGCTGGCGCCATCTTTTCTCTCTCCACAAGGTAGGCTGTGGTGATCCTTTTCCCCCCAGGTTCTGCCACTGAAGCCAGGGATTTACCTTCTGTGTCGATCTTCTCTCTTCGGAGTCTTGCCATGGCCCGGAAGGTGAGTTCTGGTCGTTTGGGTTGGATCATCTCACCGTTGGGTGGTGCGGTCTGTGTCGTCGAGTTGGACGGTAGGATCTTCAGGTGCAGCGATGGATCCAAATTTGGGGCTGCATAAGACGTCGATCGCCAGGGCCTGGAGACTTTCCCAGCTCCAACAGATTTGGATTTGCTTCATCCAACTTCTTCCTAGCAGCGTTCGACCATCATCAGCAACGATCCACAATGGTAGCTTGTGCATCGTGCTGCTGTAGGACACTGGACATTCACGCTGCCGACGACTGGGATGGTGTCGTTTGTGTAAGTGAGCAGCTCCATCTGGATTGGTCGCATTTTAGGTTGTTCAATAGGATTGTCCCAGAGTTTCTCGAAGGCCGCCTGGTTCATCAGCGATTGGCTCGCCCCTGTGTCGACCTCCATCGAGACTGGAGCACTGTTGATTTCAACTTCTATTTTCAACGATGAACTCTCGGTGGAGCAGATAAACACCTTTTCCTGGAGCTGAGCTGCCTCCTGGACTCTCTCTTCGTCCTCATCAGCGCTGGAGCCCGGGTGATCGACCAACTCTTCAGCGACTCTGAGTAAAATTTCTTTTACACTTTCGCTGTAGATGGCCTTTAGTGTAACAGCCTTTGCAAGTATAGTCTCTGTATCGGCATTGGTGGGCTCTGTGATTTCCTCCACAGCACCAGCATGGGGCTGGCCAGTTGGCCCCCTGCGACGGACTCATGGTTGCGGCACGCGGTGTCAGTCTTGCCTCTGAAAGGCGCCATTCGGTTCAATGTACTTGCTGTGTTGGAGTCCTGGGGTTGAGTCATCAACCTTCTGGAATCGCAGGCCGAGGCCATGAACCCTTGGCTCACGTTAATTGCCTTCTGCAGGGTGATGGTGGTGTCCGCAGAGAGCAGCCTGTGGAGGAGGCCTTCGTGGCTGATTCCAATAACAAAGATGTCCCTCAGTGCTTCGGTGAGGTGGTCGCCAAAATCACACGGTGCAGCCAATCGTCTCAGGTCTGCAGCATATTTTGCGATTTCTTGGCCTTCGGGCCGCCGGTGTGTGTCGAACCGGTGTCTGGCTTTGAGGATGCTCTCTTTCGGCTTGAGCTGTTCGTGTATCAACTTAACGAGCTCCGCGAACGTTTTCGTTGTCGTCTTCTCTGGGGCTAGCAAGTCCTTGAGAAGGCCATGAACGGTGGGCCCACAACTGCTGAGTAGGATAGCTCGGTGCTTATCAGCCAGCGAGGTCGGTATGTCTCCAGCCAGGTCATTCGCTATGAAGTAGTGTTCTAGCCTCTCCACAAAGGCATCCCAATCTTCCCCATCAGTGAATTGTTGAAAGTTGCCAAGATTAGCCATTTTTCACGTGCAATTTGTATTCTCATCACCAACTGTAGTGTTTGTAAGCACTTAAGTAATGACTCCACGAGGTAAGGTATTGCACTTGAACTGTTGTGACCTTAGTCCATTTATTGCAGCTCCTGAATTACAGTAAAGTGGGCTCCCTTTTATACCTGGTTACCTGCGGTGTGCAGGTGACCTCTAGGTCTCCACCAGTTGCACCCTCGGGTGGTACATTAATATTGTATACAGTGTAAAGATACATTCATTTGTCTTATGTAACTGTACATTGAGTGTACAGGGTATATACATACACAACATATTCTTTTGTGGATATTAAGAAGGAGAAATTGAATTTGTTTGTTCCTCCCATTCACGCCCCTGGGGTGCGCTAATCGAGCATAAATGACTTATCTCCTAGCTACGGCACTGCTAACGACTCCGGCTAAATTCTGCGGGGGTTTAGCAGCGGCAGTAACCGGTAGTGTCCCCCTCCGTAAGCGACCTGTTTTTGTCCAGGAGCTATTCGGCATCGACCCGAAGCTGCACCATGCGATGCCAATGGCAGCTTCAGGTGGCGCGTATTTGGTGGCCAGCCGCTCGCGGGGCACTAGTTAAAGGGGATGCACATGAATTAAAAAATCGTGTGACTTACTTGTCGCAGCCTGCTGCCCTCTTGAACACGGGATCCATGCCAAGATTTGGCACCCCTCTCCCTCACAGAGTCTGTAGCTTTGCCCATCCCTTCAATGAATGGGAAGAGCCCCTTCTACACGGCAATGCTACACGGCCCAGTAACCCCAATTTCGCTAGCAGTGTGGGAGTTCTGCGCCTGGCGCAGGAAGTCCCACCTCATGGATGTTATCTTCCCCAAATGGGATGCACGCAATTTCCAGGCCTTGGTACCACATCCTAATTAAGTTGTATTAGTTCCATATTTGGATTTGGTTGTACTTAGTTCTGTATTTTGATACTGTTGTGTTAATTACATATTCTGATTTGGTTGCATTTAGTTACATATTCCAGTTTTGTTGTATTTAGTACTATATTAAGTTTCTTTTTTATTTAATACCATATTCCAATTCTGTAGTATTAGTCACCTATTCCTATTATGTTCTATTTGGTACCATATTCTGAATCTGTTGTATGTTTTGTGCCATATTCTGATTCAGTTCTATTTAGAACAGTAATTCAATTCTATTGTGGGTATTGCAGGGGACAAAATTGGGTTCATTTGCACCTCACGTTTGTCCTCCATTATGGGACTGTAATGACTTTTCACCCAGCCGTGGCACCGCTAACGTCTCGCCGCTAAATTCCACGGGCGTTCAGCAGCGGCAGTAACTGGTAGTGCCCCCTCTGCTGCACCGGCGATGATGACATCATCACTTGTGCGCAGCGACCTATTTTTGCCCCGGAACAAAAATTCACTATCGCCCCCTGAAGCTGCGCCAGGCAATGCCAGCGTCAGCTTCAGGGTCACGTATATGGTGGCCCGCCGCTCGCGGGTCGCTGGTT
Organism: Pristiophorus japonicus; assembly: GCF_044704955.1. Lineage (NCBI taxonomy): Eukaryota > Metazoa > Chordata > Chondrichthyes > Pristiophoridae > Pristiophorus > Pristiophorus japonicus. Next base: position 176,318,710 of record NC_091988.1, on the reverse strand, counting down.
AAAGGGTATGCGGTGTGCGTGTGAATAAAAAAACAGCCGACTTATTTGTCGCGGCCTGTCGCCCCCTTGAACACGGGATCTGTGTCATGACCTGGCACCCCGCTCCGCAGTGGTCCAGGTAGGGCCCCGCAGAGTTTGCAGCTTTGCCCTCCACTTTAATGGGCCTTGTTTCATTCGCTCTTCGATTTTTTGCGCTCCACTTCCTCTCAAGGTCAGTAACCCCAATTTCACGCATGGGGTAGGACTTCTGCGCCTGGCGTAGGAAGTCTCGTCTCGCAGAAATTACCGCCCCCAAACGGGGCGCTGCGCAATTTCCCGGCCTTAGTACCATATCCTGAGTATGTTGTATTTAGTTCCATATTCAGATTCTGTTGCGAGTATTTAGTACCATGTTTTGATTCTGTTGTGTTTAGTATCTTATTTTTATCTGTTGTTTGTAGTACCATAATCCGATTCTGTTATGGGTTTTTGTTATCCTTTTGTGATTGCATTGTTTGTCCTTGACACTTTGTTCAAATTATCCATTTCACAAGATTGAAATAAAAAGGCACTATTTTGTTGTGGTGCAGTGATTAGAATCTGCTGAGCACCTCTTTCACAGTAAGCCTTTAACCACGATATCATTTCCATGGTCCAACTGTTGACAGGGTTACAGGAGTTGACACCTCAGTATCTGTGTCCCATTAATATTAGATCGGCTTTCAATGGAAAGTATTCTCTTCTAACTTGTGGAGTCTAACAGAAACCTTTTACTATTATCCATGCATTACTAGCATAAAGTTACCAGTGTTCAGGAATATTTATTCACTTGGTAACAAGTAGTAATAATTTGCCTTCTAATTTCTGCCCCTCAGTATCCATCCCTACAATTATTGAAAGGCAGAAAGGCATCTGATGCACAGTATTATCAACATGGAAAAGGAAAAATGTATTTCAACTGCTATGTAGTGTAAGTTTCCAATTTACACAGAGAGTAGAAATATATCTGAACTCATATCTGTAAAGATAAAATAGCCATATGCGGATGAGATATTGATTCGCAGTAATTTGTTGTCCAATGTTCCTCTGACTAACTTTCAACAAATTCATTCTTCCAATTTCATTGACCCACATATTCCAGTAGCTGCCATTTAAATATTCCAGTTATTGACAGGCATAGGATGTATGTTTGCGGCATCAATGGAAGAGCAGCATTTATCTGGAAGTGAACAAAAGTTGTCTCCTTACTCTTTGCTAGATTTCTTTTCATACATTTGTTTAGGTTTTTAATAGGAAATGGGTATTATTTATACAGTAGTCAAGGAAATGATGGTTTCAGTGAAATATCCCTTGCCGACCTTGTACTCATTGCTGCTCTTAATTCTTGTGCCTGTCACTGATTTTAAACCAAAATGAGAAACTGTCACTTCCAATGAGTAAGATACTGACCAGTCAGTATCTATAAGCCACTCATAATAATGAATACAATATTCCAATTCTGTTGTGGGAACTTAGCATCATATTGTGATTCTGTTGTAAGTATTTAATAGCTTTTTCCAATTCTGTTGTGTTTAGTAACATGTTTTGATTGTGTTGTATTTAGTAGCATATTCTGATTCTGTTGTATTTACTATCATATTTTGATTCTTTGTGATATTTAGTACAAAATTCTGACAATGTTGTGAGAATGTAGCACCATATTATGATTCTGTTGTGAGTATTTATTACCATATTCTGATTCTGTTGTGTTTTGTACCATATTCTGATTCTGTACCAACTTCCAGTTCTGTTATAGGTATTTGGTACATTGTTGCGATTCTGCTGTGTCATTTTCATACAATTTTCACATTCTCTTTTATGCATTAGGTGCTATATTCTCATTCCGTTTGGGATATTTGGACCATATGTTGATTGTTTTGTGTGTAGCTGATACTATGTTCTAATTCTGTTGTGTTTATTTGGTACAATTCTAATTTTGTTGTAATATTTGATACGATGTACTAATTCTGTTGTGAGTATTGGAATTCAGTTATTAGCATTTCGCACCTGATTCTAATTCTGTTGTGAGGATGTGGTACTATGCCTGATATTGTTGTGGATAACTGGTAGCGTATTTGGATTCTGTTGATGTATTTACGGTTGAATACAGTTAGATTTCACATTATATTTGATATTTCATCATTTCAGCTTATTTGATCTGTTACAATTTGTGTATAACATATGAGGTTTTTAACAATGTCAGGAGTATTTATAAAAAATATTTTCATTAAGATGCATGTACCTGGAATCTGCATATCCCAACTCTTGACAGTTAAAGCGAATTCAACTGAAGAGCTCTACGAGATGGACATTATAGATCTCATTGCCGAATGTCTGCACGTCTATTTCCCTGTGTTTTCCTGGGTGAACGACTGGAACTAAAGTAGCAAATTTGTAATGAATCTTGGAACATTTCACCCTTTATGACATGTTTTAAAGGAAATAAAAACCTGCAGTGTAATTGGTTTGTTGTCTTTTCACAAGATTGAAACAAAAATTCACTATTTTGTTGTGATGCTTTGATGGGAATCCGGTAAGCATATTTTTTAAAACAGTAAATATTTAACTGCAGTATCATTTCCATGGTCCAACAGTTGACAGGGATACAGGAGTTGGTGCCTCAATATCGGTGTGCCATTAAAATGAACTAGATTCACTTTTCAATGGAAAGTATTCTCTTCTAACTTGTGAAGTCCAACAGAAATCTTTTACTATTATTACTAGCATGAAGTTACCAGTGTTCAACAATATTCATTCACTTGGTAACAAGTTGTAATAATTTGCCTTCTAATATCTGCCCCTCAGCATCCATCCCTACAAGTTATTGAAAGGCAGAAAGGCATCTGATGCACAGTCTTACCCACATGGAAAAGGAAAAATGTATTTCACCTGCTGTGTAGTGTAAGTTTCCAAATTGACACAGAGTGTAGAAATATATCTAAACTCAGATCTGTAAACCATGGCTCCTAAGACAAAATAACCATATGATGATGATAGCAATTCTCAGTCATTTGTTGCCCAATGGTCCTCTGACTAACTTTCAATATACCCACAGTGAAATATCCCTTGACAACCTTAGAGTCATTGCTGCTTTTAAGAATTCCTGCGCCTGTCGCTGATTTGACAATTGAAAAGAAAAAAGATCAACATCAATATTCAAGTTCAAGAAATGTGAATTGTTGTTTGTCAGTAATTTGAACAACACACCCTATTTCCCAGTGTAATAGACCAGCAATATCTCACCTTCTCATTGCTTGGACAAAGCAGGTTTGTCCCTGCTGCCATGCCTTCCAACTACAGGCAACTAAAAGACAGTATCCAGGGCCGTCAATGATGAAGAGACATGAGAACTGAGATTTCGGATCACCAAAAGTGAGTCAGATTGCAACTGAAACCAGGCTGTATTTATTTTAAAGAATGACATGCATCAAAATTCATGACAATTTTAAACCAAAATGAGAAACTGTCACTTCCCATGAGTGAGACTTGGCAAGTCAGTATCTATAAACAGTCAAAATAATGAAAACAATATTCCAATTCTGTTGTAGGTATTTAGTACCATATTCTGATTTTGTTGTAACAATTTAGCACCATATTGCGATTCTGTTATGGGTATTTAGTACCATATTCCAATTCAGTTGTATTTAGTAACATATCCTGATTGTGTTGAGAGTAGTTAGTACTATATTTCGATTTTGTTGTGCTATTTGGTACCATATTCTGATTCGGTACCATCTTCCAATTCTGTTATCGGTACATTGTACCAAAATGCCGCAGCAGATAGAAACAATGTTAAATTCTCTTTTATGCATTTGGTGCTGTATTCTCATTCTGTTTGGGATATTTGCACCATATTCTGATTGTTTTGTCTGTAAAGGTATTTGATACTATGTTCCAATTCAGTTATGAAAATTCGGTACCAAATTTTGTTCTGAATATTTGGTACTGTTTTAATTTTGTTGCAATATTTGATACGATGTACTACTTCTGTTGTGGGTATTATAATTCAGTTATTAGCAAATAGTACCAGATTCTAATTCTGTTGTGGTGATGTGGTACTATGCCTGATTCTGCTGTGGGTATCTGTTAGCTTATTCTGATTCTCTTGATGTATTTTTGATTGAATCCAGTTAGATTTCACATATTATATTTGATATTTCTTAATTTCTACTTATTGTACTGGTTACAATTTGTACATAACATAGGAGTTTTTTTAAACAGTGTCAGGAGTATTTAAAAAAAAAACATTTTCATTAAGATGCATGTACCTATAATCTGCATGTCTCAACTCTTGATAGTTTAAGCGAGTTCAGACATACAATGGTAATACAATCAACTGAAGAGCTCCAAGCGATGGACATTACATATCTCATCACAGAATGTCTGCATATCTGTTTCTCAGTGTGTTTCCCTGACTGAATGACTGGAACTAAAGTAGCAAATTTTAAAGGATCTTAGAACATTTCTTCCTTTCTGTCATGTTTTCGACAAAGTAAAAACCTGCAGTGTAATTGCTTAGTTGTCCTTTTACAGGATTGAAATAAAAAGCCATTATTCTGTTGTGATGCAGTGATAGGCATCCACTGGACATCTCTTTAACTGTAAGTCTTTAACCATGGTATCATTTCCATGATCCAACTTTTGATAGGGATACAGGAGTTGGTGCCTCAGAATCTGTGTGTCATTAAAATTAGATTGGCTTTCAATGGAACGTATTCTCTTCTAACTTGTGGAGTCCAACAGAAACCATTTTACCATTATCCCTGTATTACTAGCATGAAGTTGCCGGTGTTCAGGAATATTTATTCACTTGGTAACAAGTAGTAATAATTTGCCTTCTCATATCTGCCCATCAGCATCCATCCCCACAATTATTGAAAGGCAAAAAGGCATCTGATGCCACAGTATGATCCACATGTAAAGGGAAAAATGTATTTCACCTGCTGTGTAGTGCAAGTTTCCAAATTGACACGGAGAATAGATACGTCTTTGAATTCAGATCTGTAAACCACGACTCCCAAGGCAAAATAGCCATATGCGGATGATATAGCGATTCTCAGTCATTTGTTGTCCAATGGTCCTCTGATTAGCTTTCAATATACTCACTCCTCTAATTTCATTGACCCACATATTCTAGTAGCTGCTATTCAAATGTCTGTGGCATCAATGGAAGAGCAGCATTTAGCGCCGGTATTTTGAAGTGATCAGAAGTTGTCTCCTTGCTATCTTCTAGATTTTCTTTCATACATATGTTTAGGTTTTTAATAGGAAATGGGTTAAGAATTCCTGTGCCTGTCACTGATTGAACAATTGGCAGGAAAAAAAAATCTATATTCAAGTTAATCAAATGTGAATTGTATTTTATTGTCAGTAATATGAACGACACACCCTATTTCCCAGTGTAATAGAATAGCAATATCTCACCTTCTCACTGCTTGGATCAAGCAGGTTTGTACCTGCTGTCCATGCCTTCCAACTACAGCCAACTAAAAGACAGTATCCAGGGCTGTCAATATTGAAGAAACATTAGAACGGAGATTTAGGATCACAAAAAGTGATTCAGATTGCAACTGAAAGCAGGCTGTATTTATTTTAAAGAATGACATCCATCAAAATTCATCACAGCTTTAAAACAAAATGGGAAACTGTCACTTCCAATGGGTGAGTGTTGGCAAGTTAGTATCTATAAGCCAGTCATAATAATTAATACAATATTCCAATTTGGTTGGGGTATTTACTACAATATCCGATTCTGTTATGGGCATTTTGTGCCAAATATTGATTCTGTTGTATTTAGTCCCATGTTGTGAGAATTTAGCACCATATTCTCAATTTATTGTCTTTAGTACAATGTTCCAATTCTTCCGGGCCAGGCCACCATACGCTGCTCGCTCTAATGGCCCCAGCCTGCTGATGGTCTCACAGGCTGGGATCGCGCCGATTTCCGGGCCGGGCCACTGCACGCTGTTTGGTAGTGCAGGCAGGTACAGCAGGAATGGTGAGGTCGGGGTGAAGGATCGTCACAAGTTCGTAGAGCGATGTGATCGGGGCCCAGGAGAGGCGAGGGCCCAGGGGCAGTATGGGCCAGCCCACACTGCGATATGTGTGCGCACTAGTTCTGTGCAGCAGAGCTGGTCTCCAGTCGTCTTGGTTAATCCTTGCCACTGGACCAAGATCTAGCTCGGTCAAGCCCCTGTGGTAGCTGGGGTGCAACGGCCACCACATGTTAAAAAAATCCACGCACAGGCATCTTCCACCCTTCAAGATGTAGTTCGGGATCTGGAATATTAGATCCTTCATTGAAACACCTGTGAACTCATCCCTTTTTGGCGTGGAAGCAAGTCATCCTCATTTCGAGGGACTGCCTATGATGTTCCAATTCTGTAAAAATCTAAACATGGCAACAAGCAGCCACAATTGAATCAGAACTTTGTAACAAATAGCCACAACAGAATTAAAATATAACACCACATATGCATGAGTCGGAATATAATACTATATACCGATGTTCTGATTCTGTTATAGGTATTTGATATCATATTTTGTACCATATTCTCATTCAGGTTATGGGTGCTCGTTATCATTTTGTGATTGTATTGTTTGTCCTTGATACTCTGTTCAAATTATCCATGGTTATTTGGTGCCGTATTCTAATTGTGTTGTTTTTCAGTTGATGTTCTAATTCTCCTGTGGGTATTTGATGCTGCATCCTGATTCTGTTCAGGCTATTTGACACCATATTCCAATTTTGTTACGGTATTTAGTATTATATTGTGATTCAGTTGTCCTAATTATATTGTAGAAATGTGGTTCCATAGGCTAATGCTACACTTAGTACTACAATGTTTTAATTCTGCTGTGAGTGTTTGGTACCATTTGCTGATTGGACTAAGAATATTGGTTCCATATTGTGATTGTACGGTGGGTATTTCATACATTTTCTGATATTATTGCTTTTTGGGAATATGATCTAATTCTGTTCTGGCTATTTTTATAACTTTCTAATTCTATTCTGGGTATTTGGTACCATCTTCCGGTTCTGTTGAAGGTATTTGGTACATTGGGCTTGAAATCGATGAACTCACTGCCGACTCCGCCAACATTCCTCTGGAAGATCCGCCCAGTGCCACTTTCGATGTAGGCGGGAGGGGAGAATGCCGGGATCCGTCCGCTGAAGTGGCGCAACTGAGCTCCGACCCGCCGAGATGCCAGATTGGCGCAGGCGGCGGGAGTTGGCACCAAAACGGGGAAGGACTGCTGGCAGGTTGCTGGTCGGTCCCCGATGGTAAGTATGCAGATCCTGAAAAAAAGCTGAGTAAACATTTCTTTTTTTTCCCACAGCGACTTACCTCAATGGGGTCCCCTGATGGTCTTCCGATGTTTTTTTTTTCTGTTGATTTTTCTTTGCAAGTCTTCTACCCTCCATGGGCCCATCTCCATCCTCGGTGGCACTGGGTCAGAAAGCGCCTTTGCCGATGAGAATGAGTGCTCCCGCCGGCTGCCACCCAGATTGGCGATGTAAGGCTCTCATTTGCCACCTGCCGCCGTTTGAAGGACCTTCGCGATGAATATTCCGCCCAAAGGACCATCAGGTACCTCGCCGGCTATCGGCGGTCCTTTGGGCAGCACTTGGATGGGCGGGGCCCTTCACCAGTTTTGGGCCCATTGTTTCTATTCTGCTGTGCAATTTGGTACAATGTTTGACTTCTACTGTTTACATTTGATGCTATATTTTCATTCTGTTGGAGATATTTAGACCATATTCTGAATGTATTGTGTGTATTTGATATTATTTTCCAATTATGATTGTGTTGTGTGTATCTGATTCTGTTGTGATTCTGTTATGGGTATTTGATATCATATTTTGTACCATATTCTGTTTCAGATTACAGATACTTGTTTTCATTTTGTGATTGTATCATTTGTCCTTGGTACCAGATTATTTTCTGAATATTTGGTGCAGTTCTAATTTTGTTGTAATATTTGATATGATGTACTATTCCTGTTGTGGGATTGGAATTCTGTTATTCACAGTTAACATAGAAACATAGAAAATAGGTGCAGGAGCAGGCCATTCAGCCCTTCTAGCCTGCACCGCCATTCAATGAGTTCATGGCTGAACATGAAACTTCAGTACCCCCTTCCTGCTTTCTCGCCATAACCCTTGATCCCCCGAGTAGTAAGGACTTCATCTAACTCCCTTTTGAATATATTTAGTGAATTGGCCTCAACTACTTTCTGTGGTAGAGAATTCCACAGGTTCACCACTCTCTGGGTGAAGAAGTTTCTCCTCATCTCGGTCCTAAATGGCTTACCCCTTATCCTCAGACTGTGACCCCTGGTTCTGGACTTCCCCAACATTGGGAACATTCTTTCTGCATCTAACCTGTCTAAACCCGTCAGAATTTTAAACGTTTCTATGAGGTCCCCTCTCATTCTTCTGAACTCCAGTGAATACAAGCCCAATTGATCCAATCTTTCTTGATAGGTCAGTCCCGCCATCCCGGGAATCAGTCTGGTGAACCTTCGCTGCACTCCCTCAATAGCAAGAATGTCCTTCCTCAAGTTAGGAGACCAAAACTGTACACAATACTCCAGGTGTGGCCTCACCAAGGCCCTGTACAACTGTAGCAACACCTCCCTGCCCCTGTATTCAAATCCCCTCGCTATGAAGGCCAACATGCCATTTGCTTTCTTAACCGCCTGCTGTACCTGCATGCCAACCTTCAATGACTGATGTACCATGACACCCAGGTCTCGTTGCACCTTCCCTTTTCCTAATCTGTCACCATTCAGATAATAGTCTGTCTCTCTGTTTTTACCACCAAAGTGGATAACCTCACATTTATCCACATTATACTTCATCTGCCATGCATTTGCCCACTCACCTAACCTATCCAAGTCACTCTGCAGCCTAATAGCATCCTCCTCGCAGCTCACACTGCCACCCAACTTAGTATCATCCGCAAATTTGGAGATACTGCATTTAATCCCCTCGTCTAAATCATTAATGTACAATGTAAACAGCTGGGGCCCCAGCACAGAACCTTGCGGCACTCCACTAGTCACTGCCTGCCATTCTGAAAAGTACCCGTTTACTCCTACTCTTTGCTTCCTGTCTGACAACCAGTTCTCAATCCACGTCAGCACACTACCCCCAATCCCATGTGCTTTAACTTTGCACATTAATCTCTTGTGTGGGACCTTGTCGAAAGCCTTCTGAAAGTCCAAATATACCACATCAACTGGTTCTCCTTTGTCCACTTTACTGGAAACATCCTCAAAAAATTCCAGAAGATTTGTCAAGCATGATTTCCCTTTCACAAATCCATGCTGACTTGGACCTATCATGTCACCATTTTCCAGATGCACTGCTATGACATCCTTAATAATTGATTCCATCATTTTACCCACTACTGAGGTCAGGCTGACCGGTCTATAATTCCCTGTTTTCTCTCTCCCTCCTTTTTTAAAAAGTGGGGTTACATTGGCTACCCTCCACTCCATAGGAACTGATCCAGAGTCAATGGAATGTTGGAAAATGACTGTTAATGCATCCGCTATTTCCAAGGCCACCTCCTTAAGTACTCTAGGATGCAGGCCATCAGGCCCTGGGGATTTATCTGCCTTCAATCCCATCAATTTCCCCAACACAATTTCCCGACTGATAAAGATTTCCCTCAGTTCCTCTTCCTTACTAGACCCTCTGACCCCTTTTATATCCGGAAGGTTGTTTGTATCCTCCTTAGTGAATACCGAACCAAAGTACTTGTTCAATTGATCCGCCATTTCTTTGTTCCCCGTTATGACTTCCCCTGATTCTGACTGCAGGGGACCTACGTTTGTCTTCACCAACCTTTTTCTCTTTACATACCTATAGAAACTTTTGCAATCCGCCTTAATGTTCCCTGCAAGCTTCTTCTCGTACTCCATTTTCCCTGTCCTAATCAAACCCTTTGTCCTCCTCTGCTGAGTTCTAAATTTCTCCCAGTCCCCAGGTTCGCTGCTATTTCTGGCCAATTTGTATGCCACTTCCTTGGCTTTAATACTATCCCTGATTTCCCTAGATAGCCACGGTTGAGCCACCTTCCCCTTTTTATTTTTACGCCAGACAGGAATGTACAATTGTTGTACTTCATCCATGCGGTCTCTAAATGTCTGCCATTGCCCATCCACAGTCAACCCCCTAAGTATCATTCGCCAATCTATCCTAGCCAATTCTCGCCTCATACCTTCAAAGTTACCCTTCTTTAAGTTCTGGACCATGGTCTCTGAATTTACTGTTTCATTCTCCATCCTAATGCAGAATTCCACCATATTATGGTCACTCTTCCCCAAGGGGCCTCGCACAATGAGATTGCTAATTAATCCTCTCTCATTACACAACACCCAGTCTAAGATGGCCTCCCCCCTAGTTGGTTCCTCGACATATTGGTCTAGAAAACCATCCCTTATGCACTCCAGGAAATCCTCCTCCACCGTATTGCTTCCAGTTTGGCTAGACCAATCTATGTGCATATTAAAGTCACCCATTATAACTGCTACACCTTTATTGCATGCACCCCTAATTTCCTGTTTGATGCCCTCCCCAACATCCCTATTACTGTTTGGAGGTCTGTACACAACTCCTACTAACGTTTTTTGCCCTTTGGTGTTCTGCAGCTCTACCCATATAGATTCCACATCATCCAAGCTAATGTCTTTCCTAACTATTGCATTAATCTCCTCTTTAACCAGCAATGCTACCCCACCTCCTTTTCCTTTTATTCTATCCTTCCTGAATGTTGAATACCCCTGAATGTTGAGTTCCCAGCCCTGATCATCCTGGAGCCACGTCTCCGTAATCTAATGCTGTTGTGGTACTATGTCTGATTCTGCTGTGGTAACTGGCAGCTTATTCTGATTCTGTTGATGTATTTTTGATTGAATACAGTTAGATTTCACATATTATATTTAATATTTCATAATTTCTACTTATTTTACCTGTTACAATTTGTGTATAACATAGGAGGTTTTTAACAATGTCAGGAGTATTTAAGAAAAACATTTTCATTAAGATGCATGTATCTGGAATCTGCATGTTCCTACTCTTGGCTGTTAAAGCAAGTTCAGACATACAATGATAATATGATCAACTGAAGAGCTCCAAGAGATGGACAATACAATCTCATCACCAAATGTCTGCATATCTGTTTTTCAGTGTGTTTCCCTGTGTAAACGACTTGAACTATACTAGCAAATTTGTAAAGAATCTTGGAATGTTTCTTCCTTTATGTCATGAGCGGTTGCAGAACATTTTGAAGGGGGAGGGTGAACAGCCAGTTGTCGTGGTGCATATAGGTACCAACGATATAGGTAAAAAATAGGATGAGGTCCTACAAGACAAATTTAGGGAGCTAGGAGTTAAATTAAAAAGTAGGACCTCAAAGGTAGTAATCTCAGGATTGCTACCAGTACCACATGCTAGTCAGAGTAGGAATCGCAGGATAGCTCAGATGAATGGGTGGCTTGAGGAGTGGTGTAGAAGGGAGGGATTCAAATTCCTGGGATATTGGAACGGTTTCTGGGGGAGGTGGGACCAGTACAAACCGGACAGTCTGCACCTCGGCAGGACCGGAACCAATGTCCCACGGGGAGTGTTTGCTAGTGCTGTTGTGGAGGGGTTAAACTAATAAGGCAAGGGGATGGGAACCTATGCATAGAGACAGAGAGAAGTAGAATGGAGGCAGAAGCAAAAGATAGAAAGAAGAAAAGTAAAACTGGAGGGCAGAGAAACCCAAGGCAAAAATCAAAAAGGGCCACATTGTAGCAAAATTCTAAAAGAGTAAAGTGTGTTAAAAAGACAAGCCTGAAGGCTCTGTGCCACACTGCGAGGAGTATTCGTAATAAGGTGGACGAATTAACTGCACAGGCAGCAATGAATGAATATGATGTAATTGGCATTACGGAGACATGGCTCCAGGGTGACCAAGGCTGCAAACTCAACATCCAGGGGTATTCAACATTCAGGAAGGATAGACAGAAAGGAAAAGGAGATGGGGTAGCATTGCTGGTTAAAGAGGAAATTAACGCAATAGTTAGGAAGGACATTAGCTTGGATAATGTGGAATATGTATGGGTGGAGCTGCAGAATACCAAAGGGCAGAAAACGCTAGTAGGAGTTGTGTACAGACCACCAAACAGTAGTAGTGAGGTTGGGAACAGCATCAAACAAGAAATTAGGGATGCGTGCAATAAAAGTACAGCAGTTATCATTGTGGAAGAGCTACCATAATATGGTAGAATTCTTTATTAAGATGGGGAGTGACACAGTTAATTCAGAGACTAGGGTCCTGAACTTAAGGAAAGGTAACTTCGATGGTATGAGATGTGAATTGGCTAGAATAGACTGGCAAATGATACTTAAAGGGTTGATGGTGGTGGATAGGCAATGGCAAACATTTAAAGATCACATGGATGGACTTCAACAATTGTACATCCCGGTCTGGAGTAAAATTAAAATGGGAAAAGTGGCTCAACCGTGGTTAACAAGGGAAATTAAGGATAGTGTTAAATCCAAGGAGGAGGCATATAAATTGGCCAGAAAAAACAGCAAACCTGAGGACTGGGAGAAATTTAGAATTCAGCAGAGGAGGACAAAGGGTTTAATTAGGAGGGAGAAAATGGAGTATGAGAGGAAGCTTGCCAGGAACATAAAAACTGACTGCAAAAGCTTCTATAGATATGTGAAGAGAAAAAGATTAGTGAAGGCAAACATAGGTCCCTTGCAGTCAGATTCAGGTGAATTTATAATGGGGAACAAAGAAATGGCAGACCACTTGAACAAATACTTTGGTTCTGTCTTCACGAAGGAAGACACAAATAACCTTTCACAAGTATTAGGGGATCGAGGGTCTAGTGAGAAGGAGGAACTGAAAGTTATCCTTATTAGGCAGGAAATTATCTTAGGGAAATTGATGGGATTGAAGGCTGATAAATCCCCGGGGCCTGATAGTCTGCATCTCAGAGTACTTAAGGAAGTGGCCCTAGAAATAGTGGATGCATTGGTGATCATTTTCCAACAGTCTATCGTCTCTGGATCAGTTCCTATGGACTGGAGGGTAGCTAATGTAACACCACTTTTAAAAAAAGGAGGGAGAGAAAACGGGTAATTATAGACCGGTTCGCCTGACATCAGTACTGGGGGAAATGTTGGAATCAATTATTAAAGATGAAATAACAGCGCATTTGGAAAGCAGTGACAGATCACTCCAGGTCAACATTGATTTATGAAAGGGAAATTATGCTTGACAAATCTTCTGGAATTTTGAGAGGATGCAACTAGTAGAGTGGACAAGGGAGAACCAGTGGATGTGGTGTATTTGGACTTTCAAAAGGCTTTTGTCAAGGTCCCACACAAGAGATTGGTGTGCAAAATTAAAGCACATTGTATTGGGGGTAATGTACTGACATGTATAGAGAACTGGTTGGCAGGCAGGAAGCAGAGAGTCGGAATAAACGGGTCCTTTTCAGAATGGCAGGCAGTGACTAGTGGGGTGCCGCAGGGCTCAGTGCTGGGACCCCAGCTATTTACAATATACATTAATGATTTGGATGAAGGAATTGAGTGTAATATCTCCAAGTTTGCAGATGACACTAAGCTGGGTGGCGGTGTGAGCTGTGAGGAGGATGCTAAGAGGCTGCAGGGTGACTTGGACAGGTTAATTGAGTGGACAAATGCATGGCAGATGCAGTACAATGTGGATAAATGTGAGATTATCCACTTTGGGGGCAAAAACACAAAGGCAGAATATTATCTGAATGGTGACAGATTAGGAAAAGGGGAGGTGCAACGAGACCTGGGTGTCATGGTACATCAGTCATTGAAAGTTGGCATGCAGGTACAGCAGGCGGTGAAGAAGGTAAATGGTATGTTGGCCTCCATAGCTAGGGGTTTTGAGTACAATAGCAGGGAGGTCTTACTCCAGCTGTACAGGGCTTTGGTGAGGCCTCACCTGGAATATTGTGTTCAGTTTTGGTCTCCTAATCTGAGGAAGGACGTTCTTGCTAATGAGGGAGTGCAACAAAGGTTCACCAGACTGATTCCCGGGATGGCTGGACTGACATATGAGGAGAGACTGGATCGACTGGGCCTGTATTCACTGGAGTTTAGAAGGATGAGAGGGTATCTCATAGAAACATATAAAATTCTGATGGGACTAGACAGGTTAGATGCAGGAAGAATGTTCCCGATGTTGGGGAAGTCCAGAACCAGGGGACACAGTCTAAGCATAAGGGGTAAGCCATTTTGGACTGAGATGAGGAGAAACTTCTTCACTCAGTTGTTAACCTGTGGAATTACCTACTGCAGAGAGTTGTTGATGCCAGTTCATTGGAAATATTCAAGAGGGAGTTAGATATGGCCCTTATGGCTAAAGGAATCAAGGGGTATGGAGAGAAAGCAGGAAAGGGGTACTGAGGTGAATGATCTTATTGAATGGTGGTGCAGGCCCAAAGTCCCGAATGTCCTACTCCTGCACCTATTTTCTATGTTTCTATGTTTATATGTTTTAAATGAAATAAAAATCTGAAGTATAATTGCTTTGTTGTTTTTTCACAAGATTGAAATAAAAATCCATAATTTTGTTGTCATGCAGCGATTGGAATCCACTGAGCATCTCTTTAACAGTAAGTCTTTAAACACGTTATAATTTCCATGGTCCAACTGTTGACAGGGATACAGGAGTTGGTGCCTCAGTATCTGCATGCCATTAAATTTACATCGGCTTTCAGTGGAAACTATTCTCCTCTAACTGAAACCTTTTACTATTATCCGTGTATTACTAGCATGAAGTTGCCAGTGTTCAGGAATATTTATTCACTTGGTAACAAGTAGTAATAATTTGCCTTCTAAGATGTGCCCCTCAGCATCCATCCCTACAATTATTGAAAGGCAGAAAGGATTCTGATGCACAGTATGATCAACATGGAAAGGGAAAAATGTATTTCATCTGCTGTGTAGTGTACATTTCCAAATTGAGAGTAGAAATGTATTTGAACTCAAATTTGTAAACCAAAGCTGCTAAGTCAAAATAGTCATACATGGATGAAATAGCAATACTAACGTAATTTGTTGTCCAATGGTCCTCTGATTAACTTTCAATGTACTTACTCCTCTAATTTCATTGCTCCACATATTCTAGTAGCTGCTATTTAAATGTTCCAGTTATTGTCAGGCATAGGATGTATGTCTGCGGCATTAATGGAAGAGCAGCATTTATCACTGGTATTTTGAAGTGAACAGAAGTTGTCTCCTTGCTATTTTCTAGATTTTCTTCCATACACATGTTTAAGTTTTTAATGGGAAATGGGTATTAATGATATAGCAGTGAAAGAAATATTGGTTTTAGTAAAATATCCCATGGTAACCTTATACTCATTGCTGATCTTAAGAATTCCTGTGCCTGTCACTGAGTTAACAATTGACAGGAAAAAAAATGATCAATATTCAATGTGAATTGTTGTTTATTTTCAATTATTTGAACGACACACCTTATTTCCCAGTGTAATAGACCAGCAATATCTCACCTCACTGCTTGGACAAAGTAGGTTTGTACCTGTTATCCACACCTTCCAACTAAAAGACAGTATCCAGGGCTGTTAACGTTGAAGAGACATTGGAGCTGAGATTTATGATCAGAAAAAGTGATTCAGATTGCAACTGAAACCAGGCTGTATTTATTTTAAAGAGTGACATCCATCAAAATTCAATACAACTTCAAACAAAAATGAGAAACTGTCACTTCCAATGAATGAGACTTAGCAAGTTAGTTTCTATAAGCAGTCAAAATAATGAATACAATATTCTGATTCTGTTGTAGGTATTTAGTACCATATTCTGATTCAATTATGCAGATGTTGTGCTATTACTGATTCTGTTATATTTAGTACCACATTCTAATGCCGTTGTGTAAATTTAGCACCATATTCTGAATACGTTGTGTGTATTTAGTACCATATTCTGAATTGGTTATATTTAGTAGCATATGCCAATTCTGTAAAAATCCAAATATGTCAACAAGTAGCCACAATTGAATCAAAACTTTGTACTAAATAGTCACAACAGAATTAAAATACTGGATAACATTACATTCGAATGAGAGGGAATATAATGCTAAATACCTATGATCTGATTCTGTTATGGGGATTTGACATCATATTTTGTAACATATTCTGATTCTGGTTATGGGTACTTGTTATAATTTTATGATTGTATTGTTTGTCCTTGGTACCAGATTATTTTCCGAATATTTGGTGCAGTTCTAATTTTGTTGTAATATTTGATTTGATTTACTATTCTGTTGTGGGGATTGGAATTCTGTTATTCACAGTTAGTACCAGCTTCTAATGCTGTTATGCAGATGTGGTACTATGTCTGATTTTGTTGTGGTAACTGGCAGCTTATTCTGATTCTGTTGATGTATTTATGATTGGATACAGTTATTTTCACAAATTATATTTGATTCTTCATAATTTCTGCTTATTTTACCTGTTATAATTTGTAAATAACATAGGAGGTTTTTAACAGTCAGGAGTATTTAAAAAAAAACAATTTCATTAAGATACGTGGAGCAGTAATCTTCATGTCCCAACTCTTGACAGTTAAAGCGAGTTCAGACATACAATTTAATACAATCAACTGAAGCGCTCCAAGAGATAGACATTACATCACCAAATGTCTGAATATCTGTTTCTCAGTGTGTTACTCTAGGTGAACGATTAGAACTAAAGTAGCAAATTTGTAAAGAATCTTGAAGCATTTCTTCCTCCAGGACATGTTTTAAATGAAATAAAAACCGACAGTGTAATTACTTTGTTTTATTTTCAAAAGACTGAAATAAAAAGCCACTATTCTGTTGTGATGCAGTGATGAGAATCTGCTGAGCATCTCTTTAACAATAAATCTTTAACCATGGTATCATTTCCATGGTCCAACTGTTGATAGGAATACAGGAGCTGGCTCTCAATATCTCTGTTCCTTTAAATTTACATCCGCTTTCAATGGAAAGTATTCTCTTCTAACTTGTGGAGTCCAACAGAAATCTTTTACAATTCATCATCATCATAGGCATTCCCTCGAAGCGAGGATGACTTGCTTACACGCCAAAAATGGATGAGTTCACAGGTGTTTCAATGTTCCAGATCCCAAACTAATATTCCAGATCCCGAACTACATCGTGAAGGGTGGAAGATGCCTGTGCGTGGATTTTTTTAACGTGTGGTGGCTGTTGCACACCAGCCACCACACAGGCTTGACAGAGCGAGATCTTGGTCCAGTGACAAGGATTACCCATGACGACTGGAGACCAGCTCTGCTGCATAGACCTAGCACGCACACATATCACAGTGTGGGCTGGCCCACAATTATCCATGCATTACCAGCATGGAGTTACCAGTGTTCAGGAATATTTATTCACTTGGTAACAAGTAGTAATAAGTTGCCTTCTAATATCCGCCCCTCAGCATCCATCCCTACAATTATGAAAGGCAGAAAGGCATCTGATGCAAATATAATACACATGGAGAGGGAAAAATATATTTCACCTGCTGTATAGTATAAAGTTCCAAATTGACACGGAGAGTAAAAATGTATCTGGACTCAGATCTGTAAACCACAGCTCCCAAGACAAAATAGCCATATGGGGATGAGATAGTAATTCTCAGTAATTTGTTGTCCAATGGTCCTCTGATTAACTTTCAATATACTCACTCCTCTAATTTCATTAACCCACATATTCTAGTAGCTGCCATTTAAATGTTCCAGTTATTGTCAGGCATAGGATGTATGTCTGCAGCATCAATGGAAGAGCAGCATTTATCACTAGTATTTTGAAGTGAACAGTTGTTGTCTCCTTGCTATTTTCTACATTTTTTTTCATACATATGTTTAGGTTTTTAATAGGAAATGGGTATTATTTATACAGTAGCCAAGTAAATGTAAAACGTTAATTTCAGTAAAATATCCATTGGCAACCTTGTAGTCATTGCTGCTTTTAAGAATTCCTGTGCCTGTCACTGATTGAACAATTGACAGGAAAGAAAATCAACATCAATATTCAAGTTAATCAAATGTGAATTGTTGTTTATTGTCAGTATTTGAACAACACACCCTAGTTCCCAGTGTAATAGACCAGCAATATCTTACCTTCTCCCTGCTTGGACAAAGCAGATTTGTACCTGCTGTTCCAGCCTTCCAACTACAGACAACTAAAAGACAGTATCTAGGGCTGTCAACATTGAAGAAACATTAGAACTGGGATATATGATCAGAAAAAGTGATTCAGATTGCAACTGAAACCAGGCTATATTTATTTTGAAGAGTGACATCCATCAAAAATCATTACAATTTTAAACCAAAATGAGAAACAGTCATTTCCAACGAGCGAGACTTGGCAAGTCAGTATCGATAAACAGTCAAAATAATGAATACAATATTCCAATTCTGTAGTGGGCATTTTGTGCCAAATATTGAATCTGTTGTCTTTAGTACCATATTCCGATTCTGTAAAAATCTAAACATGGCAACAAGTCGCCAGAATTGAATCAAACCTTTGTACCAAATAGCCACAATAGAATTAAAATATAACACTACATTTGAATGAGAGGGAATATAATGCTCAATACCTATGATCTGATTCTTTTATGGGTATTTGACATCATCTTTTGTACCATATTCTGATTCAGATTACAGGTACCTGTTATCATTTTGTGATTGTATTATTTGTCCTTGATATTCTGTTCAAATTATCCATGGTTATTTGGTATTCTAATTGTGTTGTTTTTCAGTTGGTGTTCTAATTCTCCTGTGGGTATTTGATGCTGCATCCTGATTCTGTTCTGGACATTTGATACCATATTCCAATTTTGTTACGGTATATAGTATTATATTGTGATTCAGTTGTCAGTCTCTCGTACTTTATCCTGATTTAGTTGTAGAAATGTAGTACTTAGTATTTGCTATAATATTTTAATTCTGCTGTGAGTGAGTAGTACCATTTTCTGATTGTACTGCGAGTATTGGTTCCATATTGTGATTGTACTGCGAGTATTTCATACATTTTCTGATCTTATTATTGCTAATTGGTAATATGTTTTAATTCTGTTCTGGCTATTGGTATAACTTTCTAATTCTATTCTGGATATTTGGTACCA
The DNA here is from genome assembly GCF_044704955.1 of Pristiophorus japonicus. Lineage (NCBI taxonomy): Eukaryota > Metazoa > Chordata > Chondrichthyes > Pristiophoridae > Pristiophorus > Pristiophorus japonicus. The sequence goes on along the minus strand of NC_091988.1, from coordinate 176,299,501 downwards.
TCTTCCAGTTCTGTTAAAGGTATTTGGTACATTGTTTCTATTCTGCTGTTGCAATTGGGTACAATGTTCGAATTCTATTGTTTGCATTTGGTGCTATATTCTCATTGCTTTGGAGATATTTAGACCATATTGTGATTGTATTGTGTGTATTTGATACCATATTCCAATTCTGTTTTGATTCTGTTATGGGTATTTGATATCATATTTTGTTTCATATTCTGATTCAGATTACAGGTACTTGTTATCATTTTGTGATTGTATCGTTTGTCCTTAGTACCAGATTATTTTCTGAATATTTGGACAGTTCTAATTTTGTTGTAATATTTGATATGATATACTAATTCTGTTGTGGGGATTGGTATTCTGTTATTCACAGTTAGTACCAGATTCTATGCTGTTGTGCGGATGTGGTACTATGTCTGATTCTGCTGTGGGTAACTGGCAGCATATTCTGATTCTTTTGATGTATTTCCGATTGAATATGTAATATTTCACATATTATATTTGATATTTCATAATTTCGATTTATTTTACCTGTTACAATTTGTGTATAACATAGGAGATTTTTTTAACAGAGTCAGGAGTATTTAAAAAAACATTTTCATTAAGATGCATGTACCTATAATCTGCATGTCTCAACTCTTGACAGTTAAAGCAAGTTCAGACATACAATTTAATACAATCAACTGAAGAGCTCCAAGAGATGGACATTACATATCTCATCACCGAATGTCTGTACATCTGTTTCTCAGTGTGTTTCCCTGGGTAAACAACTGGAACTAAAGTAGCAAATTTGTAAAGAAGCTTGGAACATTCCTGCCTTTCTGGCATGTTTTAAATGAAGTAAAAACCTGCAATGTAATTGCTTTGTTGTCTTTTCACAGGATTGAACTAAAAAGCCATTATTCTGTTGTGATGCAGTGATGGGAATCCGCTCAGCATCTCTTTAACAGTAAGCCTTTAACCATGATATCATTTCCATGGTCCAACTGTTGACAGGGATACAAGAATTGGTGCCTCAGAATCTGGGTGCCATTAAATTTACATCCGCTTTCAATGGAAAGTATTTTCTTCTAACTTGTGGAGTCCAACAGAAACCTTTTACTATTATCCCTGCATTACTAACATGAAGTTGCCCGTGTTCAGGAGTATTTATTCACTTGGTAACAAGTAGTACTAATTTGCCGTCTAATATCTGTCCCTCAGCATCCATCCCTACAATTATTGAAAGGCAGAAAGGCAACTGATGCACAGTATTATCCACATGGAAGGAAAAAATGTATTTCACCTGCTGTGTTGTGTAAGTTTCCAAATTGACACAGAGAGTAGAAATGTATCTGAATTCTGCTCCTAAGACAAAATAGCCATATGGGGATGAGATAGCGATTCTCAGTCATTTGTTGTCCGATGGTCCTCTGATTAACTTTCAATATACCCACTCCTCTAATTTTGTTGACCCACATATTCTCGTAGCTGCCATTTAAATGTATATTGTCAGGCATAGGATGTATGTCTGCGGCAGCAATGGAAGAGCAGCATTTATCACTAGTATTTTGAAGTGAACAGAAGTTGTCTCCTTGCTATTTGCGAGATTTTCTTTCATACATAATAGGTTTTTAATTGAAAATGGGTATTAGTTATACAGCAGTCAAGGAAATGTAAAACGTTAATTTCAGCAAATTATGCCTTGGCAAACTTGTACTCACTGGTGCTCTTAATTCCTGTGCCTGTCACTGATTTAATAATTGGCAGGAAAAAAAGTCAATATCAATATTCAAGTTAAACAAATGTGAATTGTTGTTTATTGTCAGTATTTGAACAACACACCCTATTTCCCAGTGTAATAGACCAGCAATATCTCACCTTCTCATTGCTTGGACAAAGCAGGTTTGTAGCTGCTGTCCCAGCCTTCCAACTACAGACCACTAAAAGACAGTATCTAGGGCTGTCAACATTGAAAAAACATTAGAACTGGGGTATATGTTCAGAAAAAGTGATTCAGATTGTAACTAAAACCAGGCTGTATTTATTTTGAAGAGTGACATCCATCAAAAATCATTACAATTTTAAACCAAAATGAGAAAGTCACTTCCAACGAGTGAGACTTGGCAAGTCAGTATCTATAAACAGTCAAAATAATGAATACAATATTCCAATTCTGTAGTGGGCATTTTGTGCCAAATATTGAATCTGTTGTATTTAGTACCATATTCCGATCCTGTAAAAATCCAAATATGGCAACATGTAGCCAGAATTGAATCAAACCTTTGTACCAAATAGCCACAATAGAATTAAAATATAACACTACATTCAAATGAGACAGAATATAATGCTAAATACCTATGATCTGATTATGTTTTGGGTATTTGACATCATATTTTGTACCATATTCTGATTCAGGTTACAGGTACTTGTTATCATTTTGTGTGTGTATTGTTTGTCCTTGATACTTGGCACCAGATTATTTTCTGAATATTTGGTACAGTTCTAATTCTGTTCTGGCTATTGGTATAACGTTATAACTCTATTCTGGATATTTGGTACCATCTTCCAGTTCTGTTAAAGGTATTTGGTACGTTGTTTCTATTCTGCTGTTGCAATGTGGTACAATGTTCAAATTCTTTTGTTTGCATTTGGTGCTATATTCTCATTGCGTTGGAGATATTTAGACCATATTTTGATTGTATTGTGTGTATTTGATACCATATTCCAATTCTGTTGTGATTCTGTTATGGGTATTTGATATCATATTTTGTATCATATTCTGATTCAGATTACAGGTACTTGTTATCATTTTGTGAGTGTATTGTTTGTCCTTGGAACTTGGCAGCAGATTATTTTCTAAATATTTGGACAGTTCTAATTTTGTTGTAATATTTGATCTGATGTACTAATTCTGTTGTGGGGATTGGTATTATGTTATTCATAGTTAGTACCAGATTCTATGCTGTTGTGCGGATGTGGTACTATGTCTGATTCTGCTGTGGGTAACTGGCAGCATATTCTGATTCTGTTGATGTACTTAAGATTGAATACAGTAATATTTCACATTATATTTGATATTTCATCATTTGTATTTATTTTACCTGTTACAATTTGTATATAACATTGGAAGTTTTTAAACAGTCAGGAGTATTTAAAAAAAACATTTTCATTAAACTGCATGCACCTGTAATCTGCATGTCCCAACTCTTGACAGTTCAAGTGAGTTCAGACATACAATTTAATACAATCAACTGAAGAGCTCCAAAAGATTGACATCACGTATCTCATCACTGAATGTCTGTTCATCTGTTTCTCAGTGTGTTTCCCTGGGTAAACGACTGGAACTAAAGTAGCAAATTTGTAAAGAAGCTTGGAACATTTCTTCCTTTCTGTCATGTTTTAAATGAAGTAAACACCTGCAATGTAATTGCTTTGTTGTCTTTTCACAGGATTGAAATAAAAAGCCATTATTTTATTGTGATGCAGTGATGGGAATCCGCTGAGCATCTCTTTACAGTAAGTCTTTAACCATGGTATCATTTCCTTGGTCCAACTGTTGGCAGGGATACCGGAGTTGGCGCCTCAGAATTTCTGCGTCATTGAAATGAACTCGATTCACTTTTTAATTGAAAGTATTCTCTTCTAACTTGTGGAGTCCAACAGAAATCTATTACCATTATCTATGCATTACTAAATATTCATGAATATTTATTCACTTGGTAACAAGTAGTAATAATTTGCCTTCTAATATCTGCCCCTCGGCACCCATCCCAACAATTACTGAAAGGCAAAAAGGCATCGGATGCACAGTATAATGCAACTGGAAAGGGAAAAAGTATTTCACCTCTTTCTTTGGTAAGTTTCCAAATTGACACATGGAGGGTAAAAGTGGATGTGAACTCAGATCGGTAAACCACAGTTCCGAAGACAAAATAGCCATATATGGATGTGATAGCGATTGTCAGTAATTTGTTGTCCAATGGTCCTCTGATTAAATTTCAATATACTACTCCCCTAATTTCGTTGACCCACATATTCTAGTAGCTGCCATTTAAACGTTCCAGTTAATGTCAGACATAGGATGTATGTCTGCGGCATCAATGGAAGAGCTAATTCATCACTAGTATTTGAAGTGAACAGATGCTGTCTCCTTGCTATTTTCTACATTTTCTTTCATACACATGCTTAGGGTTTTAATAGGAAATGGGTATTATTGATACTGAAGTCAAGAAAATGTAAAACATTAATTTCAGTGAAATGTCCCTTTCCAACCTTGTATTCATTACTGCTCTTAATTCCTGTGCCTGTCACTGATTTAACAATTGTCAGGAATAAAATAACATCAATATTCAAGTGAAACAAATGTGAAATGTTGGTTATTGTCAGTAATTTGAACAATCCACCCAGTGCAATAGGCCAGCAATATCTCACCTTTTCACTGCTTGGACAGAGCAGGTTTATACCTGCTGTCCCAGCCTTCCAATTACAGCCAACTAAAAGACAGTATCCAGCTATTAATATTGAAGAAACACTAGATCTGAGATTTAGGACGTGAAAAAGTGATTCAGATTGCAACTGAAACCAGCCTGTATTTATTTTAAAGAATGACATCCATCAAAATGAGACTTGGCAGGTTTGTATCTTTAAGCCAGTTATAATAATGAATGCACTATTTTGCATTGAAAGATATTGTGCCCAATAACATATTATCAATGATGCAAGTCCTACCTGAACTCTTCGTTGTTAATAGATGAAGGAGGTAACATTCCAGGGGATATGCCCGCCTTGAAAACTTCCACTTCTGTGGAAGAAAATGTCCAACTGATGAAGTTTAATCCATTCCTCTGCAAAGTCGCACCACTTATCCAGATCCAACTGTTGAGAGAAGGCAGCACCGATGAGAAACGCGACCGGCATGACTTGCTGCCGCCCATTCATTGAATGAACAGTCCACGCTTCCCGGCAGCATGTCAATTTCTTACCATTGCCTTTGCACCCTGATGCCAATTTCCCCACCAAAAAAAATGCAGCGGCGGCGCCAGCATGATGCCATTTAAAGGGGCTCGGCGCACGCTTGCTGTTGGGTGGCAGCGGCGTGGGCGCCGTGCCAGTGTGGAGGGATGGATGGAGTGGCAGCAGCCCACCTCCTATCTTCGGGTCGCCAGCAGCAAAGCAAAGCAGCCTCCAATGTTGCGAAACCCCCTGACGTCACTCCCAGCATCCTCCGCACAATGGCTTCTGAAAAGAAGCTGGGGGAAAGAATTTTTTTTAGGCCGTGAAAAATAGAGAAAAATAATTTCCAAAATTTGGAAAGTGGAGCTCCCGTGCAAAAACTTATCGGAAAGAGATGCCGAGTCAACGGCGGTGAGTTTGTGCTAATTGCTGGAACGAATAGAGCGGGTTGTGGGGATGAAATTGACTAGTGAAGTGCTGGGAAGTTTTGCTGGGAGTTTGTGTGTGAGCTCGGGTTTATTATACACACAGCTTTTTTTCCGCGGGGGTTGCCAATTCAGATCGCCCTCCCCTCAATGTATTTCAAAACATTAAAAATCCAAATTGCACCAATCTTTATTTTAATCTGCAAGAGTTTTTGCCAGATGTTCATTTTTTTTGCTGATTTTTTTTTTGAAATTGCGTGATTCCCCCCCCCGCCGCCCCCAACACCAAAAGTTTTTGGGAGTAAGTTTCGTGTCTCTAATACTATATCTTTTGATGGCTCACGCCGCGCTGTTAAAATGCTGTGTTTTTTTTTGAGGGTGAGGTTTTTTTTTAAAAAGTGAATTTTGTTAAGATTCTGACTTGGAGAAAGTTTTCAACTTTTTTCGAATTCGTTTGGGACTCGGTGTGGAGAAGTGGGCAAATCTTTCGGAATCGGACGTTTCCCAAAGTGTTTACGTTTCAGGATTTATTCTCCCCTCCCTTTTCTAAAAGTTGCATGTTATGAAGTTGGTTAACATTAACTAGTTAGTTTTGTTTGGTGGCTCATATTACGGTTTTGTTGCCGTGAGTCAGGAGCTCGGAGGTGGTCACGCTGCTGGGCTGTGACAAAATATATGCAGATAACTCACATCTTTCACAAAAATCTATCTTTTTGTTTTAAAATGGATAACTATTGCACTTGTTTACTCTCGAGTCGTTTGGCGCTGGAGCCCCATTGAACTCCATCGACCATTGCACTGAAGAGGTATAAATATTGTCCTGTATTTTCTGAAAAAAACTGTTTTGTCGTTACTCCAGTATGTGTAGCAACACGTGAGCTCGTTTAGTTGTAAGGGGAGAAAGAGAGAAATGGGGTTTTGAAGGTGTTTTAAGTTGTCTATTAAAAGTTTAAATATTTAGCTTGCAGCTATTGCAAATGTTGATGAAATCTAGTGGAAACCGCGTTGTGCTTGTTTTAAGCTTAAAACTTAGAAATAAACATTTTAATCTGTTTTGTTAAATAACGTTACTAACTATTGGCGATTAGCGTTGGTTCAGTGTTGTAATTTCCAAAAATTGTCCCTCAGTATAGGACACGTTTGCTTTCCTCTTGTTCATGCTACCTTAAAGTATTATGTTCAAAATTCAGATTTCAATTGATACTAAAGTTCTGGATATTTTGAACTTGCAGATAACTAATACTATCTCAACATGTTGCTGTGTTTACATATATATACGTCTAAAGAGTCAGCTTTGTCTTACCAATTTCATAACTAAAGGTATTTTAAGATAGCTCAAAAGAATGAATAACAAGTTTACCTGACAGTCTGAGCATGTATATCTCGTGTCGTAAACAAAATGTCTGTTCTGTTACAAAAAGGAGTGATGTGGTACTATTTCTTGTTGCTGACAAACTAATTAATTGAAAATGTTTGTGTTTGATGTTTGTTGTTTGAGTGTAAGACATAAGACACTAGATTGTATTTATGTAATTTTTGGGGCAAAATAGAATGTGATAGCGTTGAAATAAATATGAAATACAATTGTAATATCAAACTCTGAATACTGGAAATAAACAAATACATTAACTAACTAAGTTATTTGAGATCTTTACTCTTTGATATCCCAATGTGTTAACTTTAGTAATGATTCATCAGATGTGATGATGAATTTGTTTATTATGAAACATTAAAACTATGTACATAGCTTGGGAATAAAACATGGGAATACAAACATCAAAATTATATTGGAAACTAATTCAATGGTAATTGAAATATTAAATTATTAAAAAGTGATGGTTCAAAAACCGTGTGTGTGTAATCTAACCAAAGCTTATAGATTTAAGAATATATAAATTCAAGAATGTAGACTGAATTATAATCTACCTAGGTAAAGCTTAAGGTTTACATGAACTTTAAAGAATAACGAGGCAGACAATTAAGATGTACTGTATTCAAACGAGAAATGATTAGTTGACAAGCTATCACAATTGAAACTCTAAATTATAACACACAAACCCTATGTTCTTCTTAGAAATATCAAAATTATAACAAGCTACAAAATACAGTTTGGTTTCCTCAGTCATTTCGGAGACTTTAAGTAATCTAAACTCTTTGTTTAGTTGAAATTCTTTATCGTTTATAGGTGTAAATTGCCAAATGTTGGAACTTTTAAAAAGCTTTAAGCTGTTGCAAATTTGATTGCATCTATTAGTTTTGTGTTTTAAATATTGGGTTTGAGCTGTTTCAGAATATATTTGTGTGTGTTCTTTATCTTCTAAATATTACAAAGTGTGAAATAGATTTTTTTTGTATTTGGGCTGCTGCTATTCTTTGTAAAACATATATTTTAAAAACATGCTCTTGTGCCATCTGCATTTAACCAATTTTGAAACAATAAAGGCAAAGGTAACATTAAATATACTTCAAAAGTAACAAGTTATTTTGTTTCTCAAATATATAGATTAATTATGAAAAATTGTGGAATTGCAAGGCATTGCTTTATATTTCACCAAAATTTGTTTTATTAGGACAATTTGACCATTTAATCAGTGTCAAGTTCACAAGTGCAGTATCTTTTAAAATGTGATAAGTCAGATAAATAAATCCAGTGAAAAAGCATAGCAGCAAACCTGAGACAGTTACATTTTCCATTGATCTAATTAACTTTGAACTTTGTAGATATTTTACCTGTGTCATTGAATATTGATGCTAATAAAACACTAACATTAATATTAGAATAATTACTTATTAATCTCATTTGAAACTTAAAAACAAATTAAATTCCAGCTCCAACAAATAGAATATAAGTTTGTTAAATACAAAACTTAGTTTAACTGACATCATATATATGTATATATTTGTATTATTTATTACAAAAGATTGTAATTAAATCTCTCCTCTTCTGTGGAATGTTTTCAATCCATATTTGTCCAGCTTACTTGATGTTTTACTCATCAAACTCAAGCAACATAACCATGAAGCATGGTGCCTTAGTATATGTTTAGATGCTTTACAAAATCAATCTATTGAAAGTGATTTTAAAGTGTTGGATGATATACATTTTTAACTGTTCTAATAGAGCCACAGTAATGAAAAAAAGCGAAGAGATTTCTCTTTGTAAAAAAAAATCAATGTTTCACAACTAAAGTTATGAATCATTCATTAGTAATTGTTTTCCTTTTTAGTAAATTCAAGTAACTGTTGATGCAATAGATTGTAACATGTTTGTGAGGTGAAATTTTTCAATAGGTTTTTGATTACCGAGTGTGATCTTTTCAATTTGTAGTCTGGAATGGAGCTGAGCATGATGGCATATGGTTTTTCTTTTGAAAGAATCTTTGTGCAATTACTTAAACATTTGCTAGTTATTTTGATAGTCAAAAAATTTGAAGGAGACATTTGTAAAATTGTGAAAATACTAATTGGGGAAAATATATTTAAGGTTATTAAAATTAATTTGCTCACTTTCTAACAACATATAGAAGAAACAATTGTAGAATGAATTAGGGTGAGGTGTTTTGAATGATGCAGTTTCATGAATTTTTCTTTAAAATTGGATTCTTCGTTTTCAAGTTTTGTTTGCTACCAGTTATTTGTTTCTGCTGTTTGCCAGCAGTGTGTGAAAGGAAACTGTCAAAGTCATTGGAAATGGATCCAAATATTTTGCTTTGAATTTTAAAGTTCAAATTTTTAAATAAGAATAAATTGTAGGAACAAAGCATTGTGTTTGCATGTCAAGTAATCATTTCTCTAAGACAGTTTGGACAAATTAGAATTATCTTGCTTTTTATTCTTCCATTTGATTTCCTTTATCGAAATCTGCAGATTTCAGATTTATACAACATGCACTACAATATTCCAAGTGCATTTCTGTACCATACTTGCATTCTTTCAAAGTATTCTTCAATCTGCATTAAGGTTTTACTTTCCAAAAAGGACATCTTATTCGTTAAATACATCCTTTTCAAATTTTGCAAATCAACTTTTAAATAGAGAAGGATCATGCTAGTTTAATTTTGAAGTACTTATTATGGAAAATGTACATTAGAATTGGGTCTCCTTAAAGTTGTAGGGAGCTTGGGTGAATATGTAATCCTGTGAAGTTCTTGTTGAGCTTTTTTAAAAAAAAAATTATTTTTGTGCAATTTATTTTAGAATTGTTATTACGGGTGGAACTGGAGAGGCTGTTATTTGTTGTCCAGAATTAATTCATTCTTTTAATATGAAACTTTTATTTTAACAAATGTTTGCAAATACCCTTGTTCATATGATGCAGGATATGATGCATTCAGAAAACAAAGATTTTTTTTGGTATATGAAGTTTTAATGTTGGAGTCAGTGTAATATCAACAGACGCTCCAGTAAACATGGTGTCCAGCATCTGCTCTAATACCCTTTTCATCAGAAACCACCTTAGACATTATGACAAGGACTAAACTCAGTGAAAGAGGCTTATCTTTAATCCAGACTATCAAAGCTTATAAGAGGAATACTGTATCTTTAACAAGATACTAGTAATTATCTTCAAATGCTCAGAAGATTAGTTAAGCTTTGTTCTGCATGTTATCTGGAAGATTTGTGTCCCAGGTTCCTGAAAATGTATTTTTCTGGACATTGACTAGGAGTATGTGTGCTGGAGATGTATGTTCATGTGCTGTGAGGAGAATGTGTTGGGAGTTCCATTGGTTGAATGTTCATAACAGACTGAACTGTTATTTTTCTGCAAAAGAGTGGAATGTGGAGTCTTTCAGTGTGAAATTGTTTATATTGTCACAAGGAACAAATGTGTATGACCATAAAACACATTTGCCCAATTGAAATGGTGTTCCTAAGAATGACAGTCAGAGCTGATAATCTTGTGTTACTTTTCACTAGCCAATTAGGCAGTTGATTGAAAGCATTCAGCCAGTTAATGAATGAAATAATTATTATGTAACTAAAATGTACAGTAACCTTGTAGTTAACCAATATTAGATAATTATCCACATGGAGTTGCACAATTATAATGGTTACGAACGTGTGAAACATGCTCTGCTAATGGCATACAAACTGCAGTTTCCAATGGAGAGATGCTATAAAACAGTGATGTTGTAAACAATATTTTCAGTGATGTAGATAAAATTCTGTACAAGTCTTATTTCCTACAGTAACTGCATGCCGTAGTTCAATGAAGTACTTGGAGCTGTTTTTGAGCGATGCGATGAGTTGTTTTTGTCAGTACAAGTTCATTTGTTAATATTTGACAACTTAGTCTGAGTTGTCTTCTGCAGCCCATACTTTGTACCACCGTGCATAAATGTTTTTAAGGCTTTAAATTTTCATAGATCTAGCTGGAGTTTTAGTGAAACCGACCTTTTAAATTTGCAATCAGCAGTGAGACTGAGAGCATGGGGAGAATGTGGAAGTCACTTTGTACAGCTGTAGCACCATGGAAATTCATTGGTTTTACTAGCAATGTTTACTAGAAGTTAGGCACCCAAAAGTTGTAAGTACTGTACATCAAAAGAACAAGAAATGGTTATTGACTGGGAAGAGTGATGTCTGTTTTTGGATAATGTAATATGTGAAGATTTATTTGAATATAGCAGCAGATAAACATTATTAGTAAATGTAAAGGATGCCTTCAGACAGTAAACTATCCAAAGATTTGAATCAATACCACCCAAGGATTATTGGTGTATTAATGCAAACATTGTTTTACACTGAAAAATCATTTCTAAAACATAAAAATGACTTGGCTTTGACTTGATGTATCAATGGCACTTGACTTTGTTGCTGAAAAAACACTTCATCATAGATACTGTTAAGTGCATTAGGAACATAAAGTATTAGTGGGATTGAAGAATGTCATAATTAGATGAGACTAGCCTGTGACAAAATAGTAATTATTTCAGAAAGACCACAGAAAAAGAATTTTAAAATGGAGACAAATGCACAATTTGTCTCCTTTCTTTCTTTCTTTCTGCTGCATGAGCCATTTCCTCTGCCTTCCACAACGTGTTATATATGTCAGATGTATAATTTAAGAAAATAATTAGCTGCTGGTTCCTAATTTAATTCCTGGATTCCCATCTTGATTACTTTCATTTTACGCATAAAATGATTCTAGTTTGATCGTTTAATTAATTTGCGGATGGCACTGTTGTTCAATCTGCCAGGATAGACACATTTGATGGCTTTAACGTGACAAAGCTGTAAGAAAGGGTTACGACGTCTAATGTACATCATCTAATCTTGGGTCTTCAGTTTATTCAAATCATAAGGAGTAATGCATTTCAAAATTGAAGTCAGAAATATATTTTTTTTGTTCAGTCATGTACAAGGGGTAGAAATTGCTGCTTGAAGCTAATCTTGGTTGTCAGAATGCAACGTGCTTGTACTGCCTAGGTTGATATCTAGTGTTGTATTGAGTCATTAGGAATTGTGGTTATGATACCAATGTTTGGTATATTTAATGTATCCAAGTTCTTGTATTTTATACTTGGGGTATGAGAATGTTCAGTGAAATTTTTAAATATGAAACATTTCCAAAAAACTCTTAATTCCTATCGTAAGGGAAATACTTTCTTGCATCTTTTGAAACTTGATATTTTTTGAAAGCATACGCTTAAGACCAATGACTTTTATAATTGTAGCTGAGCTCCTGTAGGATGGACTAAGTGAAGGATTTATCAAAAGCACTTGCTCAAATAACTGTTACCATTTAACTTTGGGTAACCAAACATTGCCCAGTATTTGCCCACTTGGCTGAGCAATTGTTCCAACTTGTCACTGGTTTCAGTAGTTAAAGCAGCTCTTGGGTTCACAAAATACAGCTGAGGTAAACCTATGAAAGAAGTCAACCAAAGGCAAGCCAAGATGCTTTTTTTTTCATCCTGGATTCTTTCTTTTAAGTCCTAACATTTGGAAATGTGAGAAGCTGCATGCATATTATGAAAAGCTAGAGCAAAAATGGGCTTGGTTCTCTTTATTCCTGTACAGGGGTTTCCCCGGCAGGGCAGGGATTTTTCGAGACTCTCAAAGGGGACATCCACAGATAATACAGCGCTATGGCACCATTCACAGGGCCAGTGCACCCCAGTTCGTGTGGAGTAGCATTGTAAAATGGAAGCCTCCAAATGTATAGCAGTAATCCTCAAACCTTTTGAGCAACCAATTAAATAATCTGTTTATGATTGTACGTCCAAAATTAGGTTAAAAAGTCTTGCCTATTGCTGTAGTTAAAATGGTAATAGATGAGTTATCCACACAAACGCCGTGTTTACTTCTAACAACAAGTACATCATGTGAAAGTGACTTGCTAATTTTATCGAATCAGTGGAAACCATTCAGCCCAACATGCCTGTGCTGACATTAGCTCCTCAACTGGTGGTGCTATCTACTATAATTCCATTTTCCTGGACTTTCTTTGTTCCTTTTATGTTCCTTTTTAGATTCTTTTCACTTAATTAGCAAGTTTCCGTCAGCAGCAAATGCTGAAATGACAAAGCTGGTCTGTAAAGAGCAAAGATAGGTGAATGTTTTTGATGAAACCCTTGCCCTGAAATGTTAGTCTACATTTTCTCTGTACAGATGCTGATGGATCCAGTATTTCTGTTTGTTTCCCTTTTAAATTAGATCATAGTCTCTCTCTCAAAAGCCATTTGTTCTAAAGCATTTAATATTCTAATAACCCTCTGTGTTGGAAGAAAAATTCTTCTAACTTTCTTTCAGTGATGATCCCGAGTCTCTGTCCTCTTGCTACCAATTTGCTAACAATCATTCTGATAATTAATCCTTCTCAAAACTTTTCATAATTTTTTAGATTTCCCACTTAATCTATATTTCATTTATATATTAAAAATCCTACATGTTTGCCACTTTCATCATAACTATAACTTCTCATTCCTGGTAACATTCTAATGAATCTTTGCTCTAATATTCATATAACTGATTGTATTACACTCAGATTACAGATTTAATGTTCTGTTATGGTTAATGGATTGCACTTTGGATATGGATTTATGGGCATTTCATCTTTAAATTGTCAGTGTGGACCATCAGTTACGTGTGAAAATATCATTACATTTGTTTAATGTTTTATATTTTGTGTGAGGATCACAACACAGTGGCATTCCTTGTGGCTTCCACGCAACCTGTTTACACTTGCAGGAGGAATATTACTTGGATACGTCTTTTATATTTCTATTTTTGATTGTAAGCAGATCAATATACATCTTGCATATATATCATCATTATAGGCAGTTCCTCGAAGCGAGGATGACTTGCTTCCATGCCAAAAAAGGATAAGTTCACAGGTGTTCCAATGAAGAACCTAAAGTTCCAGGTCCTGAACTACATCCTGAAGGGTGGAAGATGCCTGTGCATGGATTTTTTTTAACATGTGGTGACCGTTGTACACCAGCTATCTCACTGGCTTGACAGAGCTAGGTCTTGGTCCAGTGGCAAGGATTACCCAAGATGACTGGAGACCTGCTCTGTTGCACGGACCTAGCCCGCGCGCACATCGCAGTGTGGGCTGGACCATACTGTATTGCACATAGGAATGTGCATGTAAAGAATTGGAGTTTTCTATACTTCATTTTCTACAATTCCAGGGTGTTTCTTCTCTCAAAAACATGAACATGTTTGTTATTAAGCAGAATGACGATTACTTTATTTGCGAGGGGGCAAAAAAAGATTGGTCATTAGAAATTGGTTGAAAAAGCCCTCCTTTGTTATCAGTTGCCAGTTAAACTTTAGAAGTAAATTGTAGAAGAGATGTGCTCAAACAGTGAGTGTCATTAGGTACACAGGAGCAGACACTGTTTGCTAAAATTCTGAGTAGGAAAAAACAGCTATTTGAAATGTTACGCTATAATATCCAATAGTTACCACAGAAATAGTCAATCAAAAGTCCCCATAGATTGCAGGATTGCAATGGACTACTTTGTGAATAGAGGAGTTTTAAAAATAAGAATTCAAAATACTGCAGTTCTGTTTAAAGGGTTCTAACGGGATGTATGTAATTATCTAGAGATTTCGTTTTATAGAAAAGTCACTCATTTTCCTGGAGAGTTTTGTATTTTTTAATAGTTTGAGAAGATTGTAATCTATTCACCAATTCTCTTAATCTTAGTTTAAAAAATACAATACTATTTTTGCAGGTTTCCTTTGTTCCAGCAGAAGCTGTATTTAGTCAATTTTAAAAAAGTTAGACCTGGGAAGATGCACACCTATCAGAGGAAGTACTTTAACAAATCTCAGATATTTGTAATACAAAGCTTTGACTATGCAAAACAGCCCAGAAATTATTATTGGTGATATTGGAGGACGAATGCGTAACGTGTTTGCTATTTTAGCCGAAGCATCAACCCATTTAAAATAAGTGTTTGTTCGCTAATATCATCATCACTTCCAAACTCTAGAGTAATCCTTTTAACTGTAGATTGATTTTGTTTTGATTAAATTGAATACACATAGTTATCAAACAGAGCACATCCTTGTAAGCAGTGGTCACAGTTTCTTCAATTTGCCATTGGTTTTTGGAAACACAAATGAGCTGAGTGGTGACATTTCTCTGTATTGTGCTACTTTCATTATATTCAGAAACTATTTTATCAAGAAATATTTCTGAGGTAGTGTCCGTTTCTGACATCTTGAAGTAGTCTAACCACTCATTGCTACTCTTTGTCAGGTGTTTTGAGGAATTAAAAAATACTTCAGTTTGGTGTGATTTGTGTAGACATATATTTTAAAAACCACTTGCATTTTGATTTCCTAAAATAAGCAGGGGTCATAAAGACCAAACTCATGAGCGACACATCCTAGCCAAGTGTGCCTCTGAAATACCTGTGCACGCACTTGAGTCACTTGTCAGACATTTCACATTTTTGTTCGTAAAGCTGTGAAAATATTTACATAGCGACACCTCGATTAGAAACTTGTAATTGTGTAGTTTCGACCAGAATGTGTGTTTTCTCACAAATGCAGCCTTAAAGCTTAGGTGTGGCAGATCAAATGTGTGTTTGGCATGCCCACACTCACCTGCTTTCAGTGCTGAACAGAAGCTACTGTGAGATTACTGATGCACAGCTTCCAGGCAGGCGTGCAATTTCGTTGCTCAAAGTTGATGCCCGTTTTGGAATGTATTGTGTAAGGTGGGAAAATCCTGCAACGCCAAACCAGTAATTCATTTGGACGGACATTGGAAATAAAAGTCGGTCTCCTTTTTCTACCATGGCCATTGAAATGACTGTGTAATGCTGTGCTTAAGGCTACATTTACATTACAAGTGTGGCCTCAATGTCGATGGTTGTAGTTGTAGTGTAATTGCAGCCCAAATCTGAAGTGTTGGCTCAATCTGACACTGGAATGAAGCAGAGTGACTGACGTTTCACCCTGCTATATTCTGCAGACTGGTCCAATTTTAACATTGCATTTACACGACACAAAACTGCGTCACACAAATATTGAACTACATGCATCCTGAAATATTCACCGAAGGAGATCTTGTATTACTTGAGGATTTCTAATCTTTTTCTTCTCACACATGGCAGTAGAAAAGAGTAGAAAAAATTTATTTACTCGGCATGGCTAGAAGGTGGAATTCTCTGACACAAACTGTTAAAACAAAGTCTATAAATTATTTTAAAAGGGGTTACAATAGTTACTTGGAAAAGAGGAATGCTATAGGGAGCAAGCAAAATCCTGGGATTAGACTAGGTGGTTTACATGGAGAAAAGCACGAGCACAGACTTGGTGGGCCAAATGGCCTGTCCCTCTGCTGTAACATTCTATGATTCTATAATTGGGTACATTTTTCTGGTCATTAAAATGAGGTATGCAACATTAGCATTGAGTCAAGTATAACAGCAGTTAGAAGCCGGTGAAACGCTGAATGAGATTGTCCTTTCGAGCCAATTAATGTTGAATTATGAGCAGTTTTTGTGCAGTGCGTTCATCTCATTAGTTGTAAAGAAGTGGATAAAAGCTGGCAAAACTCATTTCATACATAAAACACCTCCCTGCAATGAAATTAAACCCAGATCTCAGAAGTAAAAGAATAGTGCTTGAACCCACTGCTGCACTCAGTCCTTCAATCTTTTTCCCCAATCCAGTTATTTGTTTGTGTCTGTATTGATTATGTCATCTTTTATGTAAGTATTTTTAAGTGGTTTGTTGAAGGAATTAAAAGCATCCTTTGTATGCAGACAGCCTACTCTTTGAGGGTATGTCAGACGTGAAGAATTATAACGCAAAAAGTGAATATAACAAAGATCATCTCAACACTGTAACTGACTAAATAGTGATCAGTGACAGTTGCTGACTGTGTTTATTACAATATCTAATTGGCTTTGAAATTTACATTGGCTTAAACATCAACAAACTGATCCACCAGATGAGAGTACTGTATGGTGGTGGGGGTGCTCCTTGGCCCTGCTCCCTCCATCCCACTGCCATTCAGTCACTATGCTCCTTGCCTCCTTCCCATTGCCTTGCATTCAGTAACAAAATCAAAACCTTTATTTTCCCCTGTACCTTTGGTTCCTAACCTTCGAAGGTATTCCTTTTCCCTTTCTGCTTGGTGCCCAATGATTTGGCGTTCTTAATGCAGAGTGATTTGAGATGTCTCCCTGTACTTTAACCTATGATCATTAAAAATGTACTAAGATAAAAGCATTTAAAATTAACCAGAAAGAGAACATTCGCAGAAAAGGATTGTGGATAACAAACTGTACAACCACCTGGGTTTATTCACAGAAACATGATGCCTGCTTTTCAATACCATAGCCCTTCACTGTAACATTGTCTGATATACCACACCATCTGATCTGCAACATTGTTGATAGCTCCCTCATTAACAGAGAAAGCATGCACAAAACACTAACTAAAACCATCTCTTTGTAGGGCTCCCAAAAGGCGATCGTATGGAGTGGGTTTTATTTTACGAGGAGGATCAAAGCGATATATCCCCGGCACATTTATTAAATTTTTTTTTGGTGGTGAAGTTTTAAAAAGAATAGGAGTTCAAATGGAAACCAAATTGCACTAAAAATATCTGCAACCGTGAAAGGTTTATGAAATGTTATGGATAGTGGGTTGGAAGTACAATTTCCACATGAGCTCAGCCACTTCTACAATACATTACTGTTTTCAGAGCAACAACCGTCCAAGCTCTGAGAGGAATACCAGAATATAGTTTTCAACGCAACTTCACAAAAGATAGTCCATGACTATGGAGGTAACCATAAACTACCAATCTGCCGTAGATTGGTAATTGAACTTTCCCAGAATTCTACGTCCTATCCTATAATAACACCTCACCTATCGCTCTGATCCTTACTGACATTGATTTAAAAATTCTCATCCTCATTTACAAATGCCTCCATTGCTTCATTCCATCCTAACTGCATCCTCCTCCATGGCTACATATAAACCCTCACTCTCTACTTTTAAACCTGGATAAGTGTCTCCTCCCTCTGTACAGCATCAGCAGCCGAATGTTCGCCCAACATGGCTCTGAAGTTGGAACACTCTTCTGAAACCCTTTTGCCTTGATTCTTCTTAACCTTCAAAAATCTCATCAAAGTCTACCCCTTGCCTCAAGTTACCTCCCATAACTATTCTCTCACTTCCTGCTGAGTGACTGAAGGAGGCCATTCAGCCGACTGTGCTGGCTCTTTCCTAGAGCAATCCAAAATGAATCCCACAACCCTGCTCTCTACCCATAGCACTATATCTTCCTCTGCTTTAAATGTTTAACCATTTTCTCTCAAAAGATGCAATGGACTCTGCCTCAATTACTCAGTGGCAAAGCCCTTCCACGCTCTAACTCTGGGGGGGAAAAACTCCTCCAAGCTCCTCCTCACTTTCTGTTTGAAGATCCTTCTAAGTTGAGCACCTTGTAACTGACACTCCATTCAATTGCAACTTCCACTACCTGCCTATTTCACAACCTGAACCCATTTACAGTCCTGCTCTTTTTATCAAACTCTTTTGTGTTGCCAGCAAATTTCAGTATCATGTTCCCTATGCTAAGTCCACATTTATATATGTGAAGTGGACCCAGCATAAACCCCTGGAGTGCATTACTTCCAATGCTTCAATCTTGAGTAATGTCCAGTAACCTTAACCATTTTTTTCCTGTCCATTAACCAACTTTCTGTCAATAAAACCTTTTTTGTAACCATTTGTCTCTGGGACTGTGTATCTTCCAGCCATCATTGGACACACCCAAAGTAAAATCCTACAGAAAATAAATGACCAATGTCCACCCATTGGGTCAGCCTCAAAGGTCATGGATTTCTTACTGCACTTTACTTCCAGTATCCATCAGCAGCCCTATCTGTTAAATATTTATACACTGCGCTCATTTTTTGAACAACCTCAATTTCCACTGCAGTATCTCCCCTGAGTAGACTCTTCCACACATTTAAGAACTTAAGAAATTGGAGCAGGAGTAGGCCATTTGGCCCCTCAAGCCTGCTGTGCCATTTAATATCATGGCTAATCCGATCATGGACTCAGCTCCACTTCCCTGTCTGCTCCCCATAACCCTTTACTCCCTTCTCGCTCCAAAATCTCTCTCTCTCTGCCTTAAATATATTCAATGACCCAGCCTCCACAGCTCTCTGGGGCACAAATTCCACAGATTTACAACCCTCAGAGAAGAAATTCCTCCTCATCTCAGTTTTAAATATTCTGAGACTATGTTCCCTAGTTTTAGTGTCCCCTAGTTTTAGTTGCCCCTATGAGTGGAAATATCCTCTCTGCATCCACCTTGTCGAGCCCCCTCATTATCTTATAAGTTTGAATAAGATCATCTCTCATTCTGAACTCCAATGAGTACAGGCCCAACCTACTCAACCTATCTTCATAAGTCAACTCCCTCATATCCAGAATCAACCTAGTGAACCTTCTCTGAACAGCCTCCCCCCTGCTTGAGGAAGTTGTGTTTTAACTATGCAATCATGTTTTCTTATCTTCAATCCATGTCGCCTTCTCCTGGAACTTGTGTTAAATCACCAGTTTGGGATCTCATTTATGCAGTCACTTGAAGATCTTAAATGCCTCTAAGGTCACCTCCAGGTTACTTTTTTTTTAATCAATCTAAACTTTAGTCTTTTCTCAGCTCGGGTGTGCATCCTTTTTTTGTTGTCCTTTGTGTTTCTTCCAAGGTCAGGTTGTCCCGCGAGCTCCATCCTAAGATCCTAGTTGCCTTTTTCACCACTGCTGAATATTGTTTTCCACTAAAATGCTCAACTCTTTCTCCTGTGTTATATCCTATAGACTATTTCCATTTCTCTATATTAAAAACAACATCTTCCACTTTTTGGTCCAATCTCGACAAAACTGGCAGTAACTGGTTGGCTTGTTTGCTACTATTTACAGAGACGGTTTTATCGTAGAGCTTTATTGATGCACTTTCCTTCAAATTATTAATATACATTAAAAAAAAATCCTTGATGCTCCTTGTGGTGAATCACCTCTTTCCATGTGAATGCTGTTCACTTCTTTCTCTCCTTTAATTCAGTTAGTTTTCCACTTCAACCCTTTCCTCCTACTCCATGACTTTCTACGTTGTGAAATAATTTCCTATGCTGTGCTGTCGAAGGCTTTGCCGAAGTCCAAACATGTTAAATCTACTGAGTTCCCCTTGTCAAGGAGCTCACTTATCCTCAAAGAACTGTCGTAGATGGTTTCAGCATGTTCTTCCACCTGTATATCCATCTTGACTTCCTTTATTTTGTTGCAATGTATGCAGCAGAATGGCAGTATTGCAACAAGTTTAAACACAAGTTAGTAACCATAAACAGCGAAGACAAGTTTGTTCATTTATCGTATTGAAAGATCATTAATGCTCAGATGAGAAGTACTGTGAAAGTCTCAACAAAGACTGAGGTGAGGAAAACCATGATAGACGATTTAGGCTCAATATTGGCTGATTGGAAACAGGGCAACAAGTCATGCAAGGGAATCCCTTTGGCCTGATTTGCAAGACTCAGAAGGATTCATCTAACGAGGGAATAGATATTTGGGGCAGATAAAACAGATATAATTGTGTAGGAGGATGATGAGCAGGGAAGGGGCTGGAGTAGGGTGGGCAGAGGTTACAATAAGAGTGTTCACCTGCGAGAATGCAGATGTTTTTCTTTACTTAAAAGACTGACATAACTGTTGGAGTTCAGAATCCCACCTCCCTATTCTTTCAGGTGTCTAAAATGGAGTACTTGTAGCATTTAGCATTGGTTGAGGTGGTGACCCGCTTATTTATGAGTGTTTGATATTGGTAGTACTTCTATCCACAACTCCGCCCAACTCTAGATCATTGCATAACATAGGACCATGAGTAGGCCATACGGCCCCTTGAACCTGCTCCACCATTCAATAAGGTCATGGCTGATCTGATCATGGACTCGGCTCCACTTCCCTGCCCGCTCCCCATAATCCCTTATCCCATGATCATTTAAGAAATTGTCTATTTCTGTCTTAAATTTATTCAATGTCCCAGCTTCCACAGCTCTCTGAGGCAGCGATTCCACAGATTTACAACCCTCAGAAAAGAAACTTCTCCTCATCTCTGTTTTAAATGGGTGGCCCCTTATTCTAAAATCATGCCCCTCTCGTTCTAGTCTTCCCCCATCAGTGGAAACATTCTCTCTGCATCCACCTTGTCAAGCCCCCTCCTAATCTTGTACTTTTTGAAAAGATCACCTCTCATTCTTCTGAATTGTAATGAGCAGAGGCCCAACCTACTCAACCTTTCCTCATAAGTCAACCCCCTCATCCCCGGAATCAACCTAGTGAACCTTCTCTGAACTGCCTCCAAAGCAAGTGTATCCTTTTGTAAATATGGAAACCAAAACTGCATGCAGTATTCCAGGTGTGGCCTCACCCAATACCTTATATAGCTGTAGCAAGACTTCCTTGCTTTTATACTCTATCCCCTTTGCAATAAAGGTCAAAATACCATTGGCCTTCCTGATCACTTGCTGTACCTGCATACTATCCTTTTGCGTTTCATGCAGAAGTACCCCCAAGGTCCCGCTGCACTGCGGCACTTTGCAATCTTTCTCTATTTAAATAAAAACTTGCTCTTTGATTTTTATTTCAGCCAAAGTGCATGACCTCACACTTTCCAACATTATGCTCCATCTGCCAAATTTTTGCCCACTCACTTAGCCTGCCTATTCCCCATTGCAGATTTTTTGTGTCCTCCTCACACATACATTGCATTTCCTCCCATCTTTGTATTGCCAGCAAACGTGGCTACGTTACACTCAGTCTCTTCTTCCAAGTCGTTAATATAGATTGTAAATAGTTGGGGTCCCAGCACTGATCCCTGCGGCACCCCACTCATTATTGGTTGCCAACCAGAGAATGAACCATTTATCCCAACTCTTCTGTTTTCTGTTAGTTAGCCAATCCTCTATCCTTGCTAATATTACCCCCAACTGTGTGAACATTTACCTTGTGCAGTAACCTTTTATGTGGCACCTTGTCAAATGCCTTCTGGAAGTCCAAATACACCACATCTACTGGTTCCCCTTTATACACCCTGTTTATTATATCCTCGAAGAATTCCAGCAAATTTGTCAAACATGACTTCCCCTTCATAAATCCACGCTGACTCTGCGTGGCCGAATTTTTCTTTTCCAAATGTCCTGCTACTGCTTCTTTAATAATGGACTCCAACATTTTCCCAACCACAGATGTTAGGCTAACTGGCTTATAGTTTCCTGCTTTTTGTCTGCCTCCTTCTTTAAATAGGGGCGTTACATTTGCAGTTTTCCAATCTGCTGGGACCTCCCCAGAATCCAGGGAATTTTGGTAAATTACAACCAATGCATCCACAATCCCTGCCGCTACATCTCTTATGACCCTAGGATGCAAGCCATCAGGTCCAGAGGATTTATCTGCCTTTAGCCCCATTATCTTACTGAGTACCATCTCCTTAATGATTGTGATTGTGTTAAGTTCCTCTTTCTATCTTCCCCCCCGCCCCCCCCGCCCCCCACACCCCCATAGCCCCTTGACTATCCATTGTTGGAATATTTTTGGTGTCCTCGACCATAAAGACTGATACAAAATATTTGTTCAGAGTTTCTGCCATCTCCATGTTCCCCATTACTAATTCCCCGGTCTCGCCCTCTTAAGGTACCAACATTTACTTTAGCCACTCTTTTCCTTTTTATATACCAATAGAAACTCTTGCTATCTGCTTTTATATTTCGTGCTAGTTTACTTTTATAGTCTATCTTCCCTTTCTTAATCATTTTTTTAGTCGTTCTTTGCTGGCTTTTAAAGGTTTCCCAGTCTTCTGTCCTCCCATTAGTTTTGGCCACTTTGTATGTTCTGTGAGAAAAAGAAATAATTTGAAACTACAAAATCAGACATCTTCTGCACAGCAGTATGCCACATCTCTGCACAACAGATATAGCATATATAGCAGTATACCACATCTATAGAACATTAGAGCCTTGATTATAGAGCTATCTTTGTAAATCAATTTGTGATGGTATATCTGCGAGCGAGGAGTAACTGTTTGTTTTTAAACCTCATGTAAACTGAGGTTCACTTTGCTCTTAATTTACTCCCAACCCCCTGCTCTCCTTTTCTGCTGAAAGTGCTGACTCAGCTGGAGTCCAGTATCCCCAACTGCCCTTCGGTACCTCAGTCAAGTGGCCATTCTTTCTGGGCAAACCTAGACAATGACTGTCAGCAGATTATTTGACTCTGAGGATGTCCTAACTAGGCTCAATTTTGTTTTTATCTGACATTCATACAATGAGCACTTTCCACTGGGGTGACTGGATCGTTGTCGGAACACAAACCTTGGCTGGCTTCTCCCCTCTGGAGCCAAGTTGTCGCAACTGAGGCAAGTTGTCGGCCAGCAGTTGACCTGGTTGGGATCAGCCATTGCTGCACAGACTGGGAATTAAATGAGACCTTTCTGATTGAAAGATTTGTTTTGTACAAGTTTGGTGGCAACAGACCAGCTCAATCTCCTTCGAGCAAGTAACACACAAACTATGTACAGTATTAGTCATCTATTAATATTCATATGGAGTAAATTTAGCACTTCTAGTGCCGAGCTTCGTGCGATGGGAGTGCATACTGGGAATTTAGTTTTAATGGAAGAAGTGTTGTGCAGGTCATGAATCAGGTGTGTTGACCTCGACACACAGATTAATAACATGGACTCCCATTGTGCAGAGTTCTGCATTGGGAGTGGTAAAGTTTACAATTTACCACTGTACCACATCTTCCATTGTAAACTTTACCCCTTAGTGTGATAAAGTTATGCATAATACTTCGAACATTGTGAAATGCCTTGGGACATGTTTGCATGTTAAAGGCATTAAATTCATGCACTTTGTTTCAAGAGCTCAGGTGTCAGGAATCCTAGCGTCCTCTGTCTCCTAAATTTGGGTGTGAAATAGTACCAGACGATTACACCCAGTTCTTGCATTTTTAAATGTAAGCAGAGCCTTGAAAGATTGTGGGAGGGGAGGTTGATGTCTGTTGCTGACATTGAGAATAAAACTCCATTTATATTGTGCTGATCCAAACTGAATTGAATTTCCCTTGTGATAATACAGTTCTGCTTCCCCATGCCAGAATGTGGATCAAATGGAAGCAAAAATCTGATTCTCATTCTGGTCCAAGCCCAAGAGCAGGAGCAGAGGTGATATTTGGAACAAACTGTTTACACCAACCCGATCAAAATCCACTTGCTTGGAGTTTGCAGATAAATCGGGATATGGCAATTACGGGCTAAATTTTCCACTCATTAACTGTGACTGAGCAGAATCTAGTCCTATTAATCCAAAGTGAGGAAGTCGGTGAGTTAGACAGTGATGCTGAGGGCATGCTGTTATCTGGTAAAGCATTTTGACCAGATGTGAAAACAAAAGGGCTGTGCCGTTTCATGATGGTGTAATCAAAGTTTGAGAACAAAAAAAAATTAATTTTCAAACTTCATGTTACAGTAGCTACTGCATCTGCTCCAGGACAAATGTGGGCTGGAGATCAGTATGCTGGTCTTTCAACTGCAATTTGGTGTGTGCTGTTGCGACCAGGAACTTAAACTACTAATCACTCCCCTCATAATGCCCAATACAATGCCCATTCCCTATTGCATTAAAACAATGGTGCACCCAAAAAGGAATATTTTAAATGCTCAGTCTACTTGGCCACAATCCTGTTTTAAATGGATGCAAGCCATGTTCCTTCTGAATTTTACTAACCTTTTTAAAGGCTTTTTAACTTGTATTTCTTAACAGTAACTTCTAATGGGTTATCAGTGTACTGAAAACAGTTTGAAACAATTACATTTGTAAGAGGGTGGTTTTAAGACCGCTTTAGAAGAATTCAGTTTCGGTCATTCTGAAATTAGTCTCGCTTCCGAATGGCTGCTTAAAAGCTTTAGCTAGGATACCGTTGGTTATTTCACTTAACTCATTTATCCCTCCCTGCCCCCACAAACGATCAATACAATAATCATCCCCCAGTGATCTGAAACAATCCATTCCGATCTGGGGAAAGCTGTAGCATGAACCTGACCACGTTATTTACATGTTTTCTGTATCAGCTTATTTGTATTGATACTTTTGGTCACAAAGTATTTTTGTTGCGATTCTTTTTATTAGAAGATCATTTGGTTTCAGTAAAGAAATGATTAAAGCTGTGCGATTGGTGTAATGTTACCAAAAATTCCACAACAGAAACAGAGTGTGAGGATTCGGGTTTATATTCTGCACTGACCAAAGAGAAGTGGCAATTATCCAAGGTTAAAATGAAAGTCAAGTAAATAGTGATGGTTTGCATCTACTGGGCAGTGAGAGGGTAATGAGAAGATCCACATTTAAATAATCATAAGTAAAAGCAGGGGAGTGGGTGGGGGGGGGGGGTCAGATTTGATTTACCGAGTGTGTTTATACTGTAATTGTCTGCTGCAAGCTGAATACATACATTCTTTTTATAAAGGAATTAGATGGTTGCTTGAACGAAGGAGAATATTAAAGCAGGCAGGAGATTTGAAAGTGGGGAGTAAAACACTGGCACAGACTTGATGAGCCAATGGAACGTTTGTGTGTTGTATCATTCTCTGATTCTGTGAGCGAGATGGAGATTTTGGAGACCCTGACGAAGGATGGAGGAAACCCCGGGAGTGGAAGGAGAAACTGCACAATGTCTCCTTTTTACTGATCAAACAAGTTGTGCTTGATGGCAATGGTGTGCATCACATTCTATAATAGAGTAATGATTAGGTAAATGGATAACAAAGAAAAACAAGACAGTTAGTTCAGAGTTGTTTTAGTAGAATGTTTCTCTGAACATAAGTACAACATTTTTTAAGTACTTGTTAAGAGTTATTCATAATACAGCTTCTGTTATTTTTGTTGAATTAATGAGCATTAATGACATCAGTGGCTGTAGCGGAAAGGGGAAAGAGGAGACTGAGTTACTGACCCTAGTAATTTGATTGAACTGAATTAACAATAGAAGTAGCTAAATGAACGGTGGATCAAAAGTTAGAAATTGCTATTGGCGATATTAGCAGCCAACTGTGTTAATATGGCATTTCTCTGCTATTTTAAGAGGTGTTAATCCATTTATATTAAATAGTTTAACATCTCTGCAAATAGCAGACAGAGGAATTGGATCCAAGTGTGTAAAGTAATAATAACATCCAACAGTAATTTCAAGGCTGTAGTCATCAACCCAGGAGGCATGTCAACAGTGGAGATTAAAGATGCCTTCAGCCAAAAGCATTAACTTGTCATAAAAAGACATAAAGGCACTCAATGTTTTTTTTAAACCTGCTGCTTATTTCTTGCTAGTTATTCAGTAATCTTGTCATTCAACTGTGATTGTTAATTCAGTGCCCTCACACTGTCAGGCTCAATAATTCCTCCCAGACACTTGCCTGAAAAGATGCTTTCATGTTGCACTAGTGGTGTAGGCTGCCCAAGTGCAGGGCTAGTGCAGCTGGCCCGAAGTCACATGTAAGGCAGCAGGGCCTTGCTCAGACTGGCAGCTGGTCCTTTCGGCACCCAATCTTAGCAAGACCCGGTGGTTTGCATTTGGCTTTCAGCCAGCTGCACCTGCCCTGCACTTGGGGAATCTGATACCACTAGCATTGGCCTCGTGCTGTATACGTGTCTTTAGTGTCACTAATACTCATTTATTATTAGAACCTAATGGTATAATTTGCATTGTTAAAAAACATGGGGCCCTGAAGTTATTTCGTGTCGCACCAGGATATAGACGCTTAAGCCATTCCCTTGAAATTCCGCGCTCTTCGATTTGAGTAGAGGCATTTAACCCATTTATTTTAAACACACTTACACTAAAATAGCAGAGAATGTATTTGGCTCAAATTCATGACTTTAATTTCATGACAAAGTTTCAAGACCATGATATCTTGTGTTGCATAAGCAAAAACTGAAGACTTGACTGTTCCATTTTTATCAGCTGGGTTGTGATATTGGTGCTCACTGTGAACTGTATTATTGAATATGTCCTATCTGATGGGGTGGGGGATTAGTCTAGATTAATGAAAGACAAGATTGTTGAATCCAAGACCATTCTATCGTCCATTTGACAAAAGACTGTGCACTGGTTAACATTTGAAGATTTTGACATTTCAGTTCCAGATTGTTAACACTGTCTTAACTTTGCCAAGTATTGGGCTGTTTATGTAGCTCTGCCCTCTACTGCACGTGTCTGGGTCCAACATGACCTAATCGTAGATCTGCAATGTAGTTAAAGCATTATTTGAGATTCAAAGATTTATTCAAAACTTCATTGAAGTTTATATGCACTGAGAGGGATTATGAATAATATCTACATTTTATTAAATTGCACCACCTCATTCCAAAATAGCTTGGTGAAGCTTTTATGTTCCAGGCCCTTTTCAGTGTCAGTGCATTTGAAACTTTTCCTGTTTAAGTATGTACAGTACAATGATCTGACAAACAAAACACATAAAGGCTAGAGTGGTCAAATTGAATGAATAAAACTCCTCAACTAAAAAGCAATGAGATTTGCTGTAATAGACAAACACTCCTGTATCCCTCTCGAGGAGCAAAATAGCTGCCAAACATTTGCAAACAGTACTCTTTTGCTGAAAGACAAAGCTCGAGTGACAACTATGAACCGCTTTGAGGGTACGGTGTTGGTAAGGTTTGCTGTCTGATTGAAGGCTCTTTTCTGCTGAGCTTGGTGTGAACACAGACTTAATTGAATGATAAATGCACTGAGAGAGAAGATGAATAATAGCGAACAATGCTGACCCTGTGTGTGGTAGTGGCATCTTGGTCTGTGTCCAATGGTGGCTGCCCTTCTCCAAGAGGCTTCTATTATTTTCCCTCTGCCAGACGATCAGATGACCTTAATTCACCAATAAGCTGCAAGACAGTGATACAAGTTAGCAGTCCCTGGCTTCAGTTTTGTCAACCTAATTTTGGTGTCTCGACATAACTTTGCAACTGACAAGAAGCAACACAGCAATCTTCTAGTTTGAGTGGCTTTATGCTATTTTATTGTGAGCTTATGCTCTTGCCTGAAGAAGGCTTCATTATCCACTATTGATACAGAGCTGACTCTTGGAGGAGTGCCTGAAGCTGTACAATCATTGGAACACATCTGTCGTTGTGTCTCCCTTCTGAGGAGGGTTTCCCAGTTTAGTACTACATATTAGCAAACTGGGTTATTGTGCCCTGTTTAGAAAAGGAAGTGGATTTGTTCTGGGGATGAATGTTAATTAACATTTTTGTTCAAAATGATTTCTCTCAACACAGACCAAACTTACTGAACAATGATGAGATATGGAAATGAGGCAAAATGATAGAATTTCTCAATGAATATCACCATAATTGAACAGAGAACAGGGGAGTGTTTCTCCTCACAAGTTCCATTTCACCATCATCATCATAGGCAGTCCCTCGGAATCGAGGAAGACTTGCTTCCACTCTTAGTATGAGTTCTTAGGTGGCTGTACAGTCCAATACGAGAACCACAGTCTTTGTCACAGGTGGGATAGACAATGGTTGAAGGAAAGGGTGGGTGGGGAGCCTGGTTTGCCGCACGCTCCTTCCGCTGCCTGAGCTGGATTTCTGTATGCTCTCGGCGATGATACTTGAGCTCAGCATCCTCCCGGATGCACTTCCTCCATTTAGGGCGGTCTTTGGCCAGGGACTCCCAGGTGTCAGTGGGGATGTCGCACTTCATCAGGGAGGCTTTGAGTGTCCTTGTAACGTTTCCGCTGCCCACCTTTGGCTCGTTTGCCATAGACAAGTTCCAAGTAGAGCACTTGCTTTGGGAGTCACGTGTCTGGCATGCGAACTATGTGGCCTGCCCAGTGGAGCTGATCAAGTGTGGTCAGTGCTTCAATGCTGGGGATGTTGGCCTGGATGAGGACGCTAATGTTATTGCGTCTGTCCTCCCAGGGGATTTGTAGGATCTTGCGGCGACATCGTTGGTGGTATTTCTCCAATGACTTGAGGTGTCTCCTGTACTTGGTCCACGTCTCTGAGCCATATAGGAGGGCGGGTATTACTACGGCCCTGGAGACCATGAGCTTGGTGACAGTTTTGAGGGCCTGTTCAATTTACCTGCTTTATGACATTCATGCCCTCCACCACCAGCATACCATGGCTGCAGTGTCTACCATCTACAAGATGCACTGCAGCAACTTGCCAAGGTTTCTTCAGCAGCACCTCCCAAACTCACAACCTCTACCACCTAGAAGGACAAGGGCAGCAGGTGCATGGGAATACCATCACCTGCAAGTTCCCCATCAAGTTATACACCATCCTGACTTGAAAGTATATCACAGTTCCTTCATCGTCACTGGGTCAAAATCCTGGAACTCCCTCTGCAACAGCACTGTGGGAGTACCTTCACCACGTGGACTGCAGCGGTTCAAGAAGGCAGCTCACCACAATCTTCTCAATGGCAATTAGGGATGGGCAATAAATGCT
The DNA here is from genome assembly GCF_044704955.1 of Pristiophorus japonicus. Classification (NCBI taxonomy): domain Eukaryota; kingdom Metazoa; phylum Chordata; class Chondrichthyes; family Pristiophoridae; genus Pristiophorus; species Pristiophorus japonicus. Next base: position 176,270,124 of record NC_091988.1, on the reverse strand, counting down.
GGCCTTGCCAGCAACACCCACATCCCATGAACAAATTGGTTTTTGGGTACTTGATGACATCTGTACAAGTTAATCCAATGCAAGCTTACAGTGTGATCCTTTTAACTGCTCCTGTCCTACATATAACCTTGATATCCATAATTGAAGCATCCTTTCTACCCATGTCTCCAGCCAGACATAAGCACACACTTTTAAAGAGCTTATCACAACACCTTCTCAGTGGTGTTTCTAGGATTGTAAATTTGGGTGGGCCCCAACTTATGGTGGGTGGCAGTGATCAAATAATTCAAGTCACCGCTTTGTTCTAAACGCTGTTGTCTCCCAATCACCCAAAAGGACGTAGTGTAGATACATTTTAAAGACAGATGCACAGGACAGTACATTTAGAGGCTCAGCCCAAGTCTGTTCATGTTATCCATCTCTCGGCATTATTCTGGTTACCTTTCCTGGTGACTGATTTCCCTCTTGTCGTGTTTTCAGGCTGGACTTTAGCGCACCGCTTGTGCCTGACTGCAAACTTGAGGGAATCTATGCTACACTTTGCTGCTGCTGTCACATTTTTCCCAAATATGTGTCGGATTTGGGTGGGCCTGGGTGCCTATTGGATGGGCCATAGATATGCCCTGCTTCTTTTATCTGTTCCTTGCCACTCTCACCTGTTAATGAAAAACTATGCACCAAATCCCTTTCTCTCTTCCCTTAGCAATATATAACTTTATTATTGTCTCCTTGTTTACTATTACCAAACCTTTTATTCTTTTTTACTTAATTATGTCTTAATCAATTTGCCTAAGCTCATGAATGTATCCTCTGAGAATTGGGACTAATGATCAGGATGCACGAGTTAATAATCATATCAGGCCAATTTTAGGAATGACCAAGCTTTTTTGTCTTTTGCATTGTATTTGTGTCAGAAGCCGATCCTCGTGAGTCATATGTTGGGTAAAGTTTTCTGTAACCCCATGCCACTGAAATAATTGGATGGAAAAATCAGAGGTAATTCACCCGTGATGTTCTGATAAACCATCATCATCATAGGCAGTCCCTCGAATCGAGGATGACACGTCAAGAGGTTCACTGGTGTTTCAATGAAGGACTGAAATTTCCAGGTCCCAAACTAAATCTTGAAGGGTGGAAGATGCCTATGCCTGGATTTTTTTTTTAACATGGGATGGCCGTTGCACCCCAGCCACCACCCAGGCTTGACAGAGCTAGATCTTGGTCCAGTGGCAAGGATTAACCAAGACGACTGGAGACCACCTCTGCTGCACGTGCATGCACACATTGTAATGTGGGCTGGCCCGTGCTGCCCCTGGGCCCTCGTCTCTTCTGGGCCCCGAACTCACCCCTCTCCTGAGCTCCAATCATGTCCCTCTACAATCTCTCGCCACTCCTTCGCTCCCAATCTCGCCGCTCCTGCTGTATCTGCCCATGCTCCAATCACTGACCTGGATCTTGGTGACGTCCCTTTTCACTGCCGTTGCTCTCCTGCTCCAGCACGTGCTGCTCCCTGGAGTGGTACACCTCTACACCACTCCTTCCACTCCCCGGCCTGTTCCGATGGTGCTCGCAGGCTGGGGGCCGTTCAGCCTGATAAACCACTTGCTGCAATGCTGGTGGCATGGGGTCTGAAAATCTCACCCATAAAAGTTAAAATTACTTTGTGTATCTCAAGCCGTGGATACTAACACATGTCCTTGTTTTAATTTAGAACGTAGCTATCAATAAGTCCGCTGCAACTTGCATTTCTGCAGTGCCTTTATTTAGCGTAGAAGCATAATCAGACAAAATGGGCACTGAGCCAAGGAGGTATTAAGAGGGGTGACTAAAAGCTCGAACAAAGAGGTAGGTTTAAGGAGGGTCTTAAAGGAGGTGAGGGATGTGGAGAGGTTTAAAGAAAGAATTCCAGAATGTAGGGCCGAGAGTATTCAAGTCAAAGGGACCAATGGTTGGACAAAGGGGCCTGAATGCAACAACACGAGAGTTCTCTGAAGGTTGTAGGGCTGGAGGAGGTTACAGGGATGGGGAGCAGTGAGGCCATGATGGGATTCAAATATGGCAATGATAAATTTGAGGTGTTGGAGGAGGACGAGAAACCAATGTAGTTCAGCAAGGGCAGGAGTGATGGCTGAGTAGGACTTGGTACGAGATTGGATATGAGCAGCAGGTTATGCAGGATGGGAGAGCAGTCAGGGCAGTTTTGGAATAGTCCAGTCTGGAAGTCACATAGGCATGGATGAGAGTTTTAGCATTGGCAGGGTCAAATGGACAATGTTAGAGGTAGAAGTAGGTGATCTTTTTGGTCAAGAGGATATAGGGTGGAATAAGATAGCAGCCTGATTTAACCCGAAACAGTAGCCAGAGACCATTATAGATTTAGTGGTGAGGGTAGGGTGTTTGTGGCAGGGGCCAAAGACTGGCATTGGTCTTTCCAAAGTCGAACTGGAAGAAATTGTGGCTCATCTAGACTGGAAGTATTGAGGTCGTGGAAAGGTTGAGATGTGGTGGGGAGACCAGAGCTTGGGTGTTGGCAGCATACAGTGCGAAGATCCCCTCTTTCGAAACATCCTGGCTCACAAAATTTAAACAGGAGAAACCAGCAAATGAGGAATGTGAGCACAAATAGAAACTTAGTTGCCTAGGCTTTGAGGCCTGGATTGGCCCACAGGTTGTGGGTTGGACACTTAAGAATTAAGAACATAAGAAATAGGAGCAGGAGTAGGCCATACGGCACCTCGAGCTGGCTCTGCATTTAATACGATCATGGCTGATCCAATCATGGACTCGGGTTCACTTCCCTGCACGCTCCCCATAACCCCTTATTCCCTTATCGTTTAAGAAACTTTCTATTTCTGTCTTAAATTTATTCAATGTCCCAGCTTCCACAGCTCTCTGAGGCAGCGAATTCCACAGATTAACAACCCACTGAGAAGAAATTCCTCCTCATCTCAGTTTTAAATGGGAGGCCCCTTATTCTAAGATTATGCCCCCTCGTTCTAGTCTCCCCTATCAGTGGCAACATTCTCTCTGCATCCACCTTGTCAAGCCCCCTCATAATCTTATACGTTTCGATAAGATCACCTCTCATTCTTCTGAATTCTAATGAGTAGAAGCCCAACCAACTCAACCTTTCCTCATAAGTCAACCCCCTCATCCCCGGAATCAACCTAGTGAACCTTCTCTGAACTGCCTCCAAAGCAACTATATCCTTTTGTAAATATGGAAACCAAAACTGTCCACGGTATTCCAGGTGTAGTCTCACCAATACCCTGTCTAACTGTAGCAAGACTTCCCTGCTTTTATACTCCATCCCCTTTGCAATAAAGGCCAAGATGCCATTGGCCTTCCTGATCACTTGCTTAACCCACAAAGTAACCTTTGCAGTGCTGAGGGTGCGCTGCACTGTCAGAGGGGCCATCTTTCGGATGAGAAATTAAACCGAGGCCCCGCCTACACTCATGCACAAGTACCCCCAGGTCCCGCTGTACTGCGGCACTTTGCAATTTTTCTCCATTTAAATAATAACTTGCTATTTGATTTTTTTGCCAAAGTGCATGATCTCACACTTTCCAATATCATACTCTATCTATCATATTTTTTCCCACTCACTTAGCCTGTATGTCATTTTGCAGATTTTTTGTGTCCTCCTCACCCTTGCCCCCCCCCCCCCCCCCCCACATCTGTGTATCATCAGCAAACTTGGCTACGTTACACTCAGTTCCTTCTTCCAAGTCATTAATATAGATTGTAAATAGTTGGGGTCCCAGCCCTGATCTCTGCGGCACATCACTAGTTACTGATTGCCAACCCGAGAATGAACCATTTATCTTGACTCTCTGTTTTCTGTTAATTAGCCAATCCTCTCTCCATGCCAATATATTACCCGCAACACTGTGAACTTTTATCTTGTGCAGTAACCTTTTATGTGGCATCTTATTAAATGCCTTCTGGAAATCCAAATACACCACATCCACTAGTTCCCCTTTATCCACCTTGTTTGTTATATCCTCAAAGAATTCCAGCAAATTTGTCAAACATGACTTCTCTTTCATAAATCCATGCTGACTCTGCCTGACTGAATTTTGCTTTTCCAAATGTCCTGCTTCTGCTTCTGCTTCTTCAATAATGAACTCCAACATTTTCCCAACCACAGATGTTAAGCTAACTGGTCTATAGTTTCCTGCTTTTTGTCTGTCTCCTTTTTTAAATAGGGGCGTTACATTTGCAGTTTTCCAATCTGCTGGGACCTCCCCAGAATCCAGGGAATTTTGGTAAATTACAACCAATGCATCCACTATCCCTGTCGTTACTTCTCAAGACCCGAGGATGCAAACCATCAGGTCCAGGGGATTTATCCGTCTTTTGTCCCATTATCTTACTGTGTACTACCTCCTTAGTGATTGTGTTAAGTTCCTCTTCTCCTCCCCACCCCCCCCATAGCCCCTTGACTATCCACAGTTGGAATGTTGTTCGTGTCCTCTACCGTAAAGACTGATACAAAATATTTGTTCAGAGTTTCTGCCATCTTCATGTTCCCCATTACGAATTCCCCGGTCTCGTCCTCTAAGGGACCAACATTTACTTTAGCCACTCCTTTTTCTCTTCCTTTTTATATACCTATAGAAACTCTTGCTATCTGTTTTTATATTTCGTGCTGGTCTATTTTCCCTTTCGTAATCATTTTTTTTAGTCATTCTTTGCTGGTTTTTAAAAGCTTCCCAGTCTTCTGTCCTCCCACTAGGTTTGGCCACTTTGTATGCCCTTGTTTTTAATCGGATACCGTCCTTAATTTCTATAGTTAGCCACGGATGGATATCTTTTCTTTTGCACCCTTTCCTCCTCACTGGAATATATTTTTCTTGAGAGTTGTGAAATATCTCCTTAAATGTCGACCACTGTTCATCGACCGTCCTACACTTTAATTTATTTTCCCAGTCCACTTTAGCCAACTCTGCCCTCATATCTTTGTCGTCTCCTTTTATTTAAGCTTAGTACGCTGGTTAGAGATCCAACTTTCTCACCCTCCATCTGAATTTGAAATTCAACCATGCTATGATCACTCATTCCAAGGAGATCCTTTACTAGGAGATTGTTTATTAATCCTATCTCATTACACAGGACCAGATCTAAGATACCCTGCTCCCAGGTTGGTTCTGTTACATACTGCTCAAGGAACCCGTCCCTTATGCACTCTATGAACTCTTCCTCAAGGCTACCCTGACCAATTTGATTTGTCCAATCAATATGGAGGTTAAAATCACCCATGATTATTGCTGTTCCCTTTTTACAAGCCCTCACTTTTTCCTAGTTTACACTCAGACCAACAGAGTTGCTAGTGTTAGTGGGCCTAAGGACTACGCCCACCAGTGACTTTTTCCCCTTATTATTCCTGATCTCCATCCAAAATGTTTCAACATCCTGATCATTTGAGCCAATATAATTTCTCACTAATGCAGTGATTCCATTCTTTATCAGCAGAGCTACCCCACCTCCTTTTCCTTTCTGTAGATCCTTCTGGATTGTCAAATACCCCTGAATATTTAGTTCCCAGTTCTGGTCACCTTGCAACCACATCTCTGCAATGGCTATCAGATCATACCCATTTGTATCTATTTGTGCCGTCAACTCATCTATTTTGTTACGAATGCTATGTGCATTTAGACAAAGAGCATTTAAATTTGTTTCTTTTACCCTTTTTTTTCCTGCTTGTTTCCTCACTCCTTCAATCTCACTTTCTTTATTTTTGCTCTCCAATTCCAGCTTTACTCCCCTCCCTACTGAATCTATTTTCAGGTTCCCATCACCCTGCCAAGCTAGTTTATACCCTTCCCAACAGTATTAACCCCCCTGTGAAGATATTGGTCCCGGCTCTGTTGAGGTGCAACCCGTCCAGCTTGTTGTACAGGTCCCACCTCCCCCAGAAGCGATCCCATGCCTCAGGAAACTAAAGCCCTCCCTTGTGCACCATCTCTCCAGCCATTCATTCATCTGCTCTAGTCTCCTGTTTCTGTACTCACTAGCTCGTGGCACTGGGAGTCATAGAAACATAGAAAATAGGTGCAGGAGTAGGCCATTCGGCGCTTCGAGCCTGCACCGCCATTCAATGAGTTCATGGCTGAACATGCAACTTCAGTACCCCATTCCTGCTTTCACGCCATACCCCTTGATCCCCCTAGTAGTAAGGACTACATCTAACTCCTTTTTGAATATATTTAATGAATTGGCCTCAACAACTTTCTGTGGTAGAGAATTCCACAGGTTCACCACTCTCTGGGTGAAGAAGTTTCTCCTCATCTCGATCCTAAATGGCTTACCCCTTATCCTTAGACTGTGACCGCTGGTTCTGGACTTCCCCAACATTGGGAACAATTTTCCTGCATCTAACCTGTCTAAACCCGTCAGAATTTTAAACATTTCGATGAGATCCCCTCTCATTCTTCTGAACTCCAGTGAATACAAGCCCAGTTGATCCAGTCTTTCTTGATATGTCGGTCCCGCCATCCCGGGAATCAGTCTGGTGAACCTTTGCTGCACTCCCTCAATAGCAAGAATGTCCTTCCTCAAGTTAGGAGACCAAAACTGTACACAATACTCCAGGTGTGGCATCACCAAGGCCCTGTACAACTGTAGCAACACCTCCCTGCCCCTGTACTCCAATCCCCTCGCTATGAAGGCCAACATGCCATTTGCCGCCTTAACCGCCTGCTGTACCTGCATGTCAACCTTCAATGACTGATGTACCATGACACCCAGGTCTTGTTGCACCTCCCCTTTTCCTAATCTGTCACCATTCAGACAATAGTCTGTCTCTCTGTTTTTACCACAAAGGTGGATAACCTCACATTTATCCACATTATATTTCATCTGCCGTGCATTTGCCCACTCACCTAACCTATCCAAGTCACTCTGCAGCCTCATAGCATCCTCCTCGCAGCTCACACTGCCACCCAACTTAGTGTCATCCGCAAATTTGGGGATACTACATTTAATCCCCTCGTCTAAATCATTAATGTACAGTGTAAACAGCTGGGGCCCCAGCACAGAACCTTGCGGTACCCCACTAGTCACTGCCTGCCATTCTGAAAAGTCCCCATTTACTCCTACTCTTTGCTTCCTGTCTGACAACCAGTTCTCAATCCATGTCAGCACACTACCCCCAATCCCATGTGCTTTAACTTTGCACACTAATCTCTTGTGTGGGACCTTGTCGAAAGCCTTCTGAAAGTCCAAATACACTACATCAACTGGTTCTCCCTTGTCCACTCTACTGGAAACATCCTCAGAAAATTCCAGAAGATTTGTCAAGCATGATTTCCCTTTCACAAATCCATGCTGACTTGGACCTATCACGTCACCTCTTTCCAAATGCACTGCCATGACATCCTTAATAATTGATTCCATCATTTTACCCACTACCGATGTCAGGCTGACTGGTGTTAATTCCCTGTTTTCTCTCTCCCTCCTTTTTTAAAAAGTGGGGTTACATTGGCTACCCTCCACTCCATAGGAACTGATCCAGAGTCTATGGAATGTTGGAAAATGACTGTCAATGCATCTGCTATTTCCAAGGCCACCTCCTTAAGTACTCTGGGATGCAGACCATCAAGCCCTAGGGATTTATCGGCCTTCAATCCCATCAATTTCCCCAACACAATTTCCCGACTAATAAGGATTTCCCTCAGTTCCTCCTTCTTACTAGACCCTCTGACCCCTTTTATATCCGGAAGGTTGTTTGTGTCCTCCTTAGTGAATACCGATCCAAAGTATTTGTTCAATTGGTCTGCCATTTCTTTGTTCCCCGTTATGACGTCCCCTGATTCTGACTGCAGGGGACTTGTGTTTGTCTTTACTAACCTTTTTCTCTTTACATATCTATAGAAGGTTTTGCAGTCCATTTTAATGTTCCCTGCAAGCTTCCTCTCGTACTCTATTTTCCCTGCCCTAATCAAACCCTTTGTCCTCCTTTGCTGAGTTCTAAATTTCTCCCAGTCCCCGGGTTCACTGCTATTTCTGGCCAATTTGTATGCCACTTCCTTGGCTTTAATACTATCCCTGATTTCCCTTGATAGCCACGGTTGAGCCACCTTCCCTTTTTTATTTTTATGCCAGACAGGAATTGTTGTAGTTCATCCATGCGATCTCTAAATGTCTGCCATTGCCCCTCCACTGTCAATCCCTTAAGTATCATTCGCCAATCTATCCGAGACAATTCACGCCTCATACCATCAAAGTTATCCTTCTTTAAGTTCTGGACCATGGTCTCTGAATTAACTGTTTCATTCTCCATCCTAATGTAGAATTCCACCATATTATGGTCACTCTTCCCCAATGGTCCTCGCACAATGAGATTGCTAATTAATCCTCTCTCATTACACAACACCCAGTCTAAGATGGCCTCCCCCTAGTTGGTTCCTCGACATATTGGTCTAGAAAACCATCCCTTATGCACTCCAGGAAATCCTCATCCACCATATTGTTTCCAGTTTGGTTAGCCCAATCTATATGCATATTAAAGTCACCCATGATAACTGCTGCACCTTTATTGCATGCACCCCTAATGTCCTGTTTGATGCCCTCCCCAACATCACTACTACTGTTTGGAGGTCTGTACACAACTCCCACTAGCGTTTTCTGTCCCTTGGTATTCCGTAGCTCCACCCATACTGATTCCACATCATCCAAGCTAATGTGTTTCCTTACAATTGCATTAATTTCCTCTTTAACCAGCAACGCCACCCTGCCTCCTTTTCTTTTCTATCTATCCTTCCGAAATGTTGAAAACCTTTGGATGTTGATTTCGCAGCCTTGGTCACCCTGGAGCCATGTCTTCGTGATGCCAACCACATCGTATCCGTTAACTGCTATCTGCACAGTTAATGGAGATTACTACCTTTTGAGATCCTGCTTTTTAATCTCTCTCTCCTAGCTCCCTAAACTCTGCCTGCAGGACGTCATCCCTCTTTCTACCTATGCCATTGGTCCTGAAATGGACCACGACCTCTGGCTGTTCACCCTCTTTTCCCCCCCCCCCTCCCCTTTCCCCCCCCCCCCTTTCCCCCCCCCCCCCCCCCCAGAATGCCCTGCAGCCGCTCAGTGACATCCTTGATCCCAGCACCAGGGAAGCAACATAACATCCTGGAGTCACGTCTGTGGCTGCAGAAACGCTGCCTGTTCCCCTGACTATTGAATCCCCGACCACTATAGCTCTTCCATTCTTCTTCCTCCCCCGTTGTGCAGCTGAGCCACCCATGGTGCCATGGATTTAGCTCTGGCTGCACTCCCCAGAGCCACCATTGCCCCCACTGGTACTCCGAAGCGAATACTGGTTGGAGAGTGAGATGGACTCGGGGGACTCCTGCACTATCTGCCTAGTCCTCCTCCTCTGTCTTGCGGTCACCCACTCCCTCTCTGCCTGCACGCTCTGAAGCTGCGGGGTGACCACCTCTAGAAACGTGCTATCCACGTAGTTCTCAGTCTCGCGGATGCACCGCAGTGACTCCAGCTGCCGCTCAAGCTCCAAAATACAGAGCTCGAGTTGGTGCAGCTGGAGACACCTTCTGTACACATGGTTGTCCTGGCTGCGTGAAGCATCCAGGATTTCCCACATGCCACAGGATTTGCAATCGATGGGATTGAGCTGCCCTGCCATCCCTCTAGTTAGACTCTTATCAAGTCGAAGTAGGATGGGTGGGGAGTCCCGTAGAGACTGTGGTTCTCATATTGGACTGTACAGCCACCTAAGAACTCCTGATAAGTGGAAGCAAGTCTTCCTCAATTCCAAGGGACTGCCTATGATGATGATGATGATGATTAAGTAGAAATAAACTCTAAACCTTAGCAAAACACACTCAGCCGTACTCAGCAAACAGTTGATTTACTTAATTTGTTTACCGTTAGATATTAAATTAAAAGATTAAAACACAATACTTAGCTCCACTGTAGTTGTCAGCACTTGTACTTTCTGGTACTTTTGTCTAAAGTACCTAATAATGTGCCACTTTTTATTGGTGTCAATTTGGGTTAGTTATTAGCAAAACTGTTTGAGTCAGAAGGTTATGTATTCATGACTCCACTCCAGGATGTTAGCACATAATCTAAATTGGTATTTCAGGACCATGCTGAGGGGTTGGTGCAATGTTGGAGGAACACTCCTTAGGATGGGATGTTAAACTGAGGCTCCCTTGGTCTGTTGAGGTGGATGTAAAATAACCCAAGGCGCTATCTGAAGAGGAGCGAGGAGTTTTCCAGGGTCTCTGTCAACAATTTTCAAAAAACACTATAAAAATAGATGAACTTGTCATTCAACTCATTGCTATGTGTGGGACCTTGCTGTGTGTAAAATAGAAAGGAAGGCTTGCATTTATACAGCATCTTTCACGACCACTGGGCGTCCCAGAGTACTTTTTGAAGTGTAATCACTGTTGTAATGTAGGATCCGCACACAGCAAGCTCCCACAAACAACAATGTGACAATGACCAGATAATCTGTTTTAGCGATGTTGATTGAGGAATACATATTGGCCAGGACACCAGGGATAACTCCCCTGCTCTTCTTTAAAATAGAGTTGTCGGATATTTTACATTCTCCTGAGAGCAGACGGGGCCTTGGTTTAACGTTTCATCCGAAAGATGGCAATTCCAACAGTGCAGTGCTCCCTCAGCACTGCATTGGAGTGTCAGCCTAGATTTTTGTGCTCAAGTCCCTGGAGTGGGACATGAACCCACAACCTTCTAACTCTGAGGCAGGAGTGCTACTATTGAGCCATGGCTAAAATAACTGCCACATTGACCTGCGTAACAATAACTGCACTTTAAATTCATTCATGGTGTATGAAGCATCCTGAGAGAAATGTTAAGGCACCGTATATAAATGCCGATTCTCAAAATGCAGACCCCAGTTTAAAGTGACCCTGCTGTAATGCTATGTATAAAATGGTAGGTTTGTTTGTGTAATGGAAACATTTTGTAATCGAACTTCATATTATTCACACAAGAAGTAAGGAAATGTTTCTCTTTGCCACCAACGGAACAAAACATGATGCAGGGACTTGGCTTTTTGTTACCAGCAGTAGTTGTTCGTGTTACTAAATAGCGACGAATGAGGTAATGATGCTGCACTCCCTCAAGCTAACCTCCCCACAGGCAGTACTTCCTTTGTAACGGCACAGAACTGACTGGAAATTAAATGTTCAGTTTGTGTAATATTCCTAAGGTGTTATAAAACTTGGCAACAGAAATGAATATAAAGTAGTCATGAGGCAGAAATGTACTAGTGACTGTGCTAACAGAATTTCAATGTAATGGTCCACAAATTAAGGACATTTAGAAAAATATATATAAAACCATGGAAATCACTGATGTTGTAGAAATACTTAATGTGTCAAGTTCCCCTCTGCTATTTTAACAGTGGCATAAATGGGTTAACATCTCCATTTTAAAATAGAGGAAAGAAAAATTTGATTCAGGCATTGATACAGTTGAAGATCATGCTCGCGCACACAACCTGCTGAGGCTTGCGTCTAAATAGTGGGAATGTTGTTCATACAGTAACATTGCTCATTCTGATCTCCAGGCTACAGAATGCACTTTTGATTTACCTCTGTTTTTCTCATCAATGTGAGGGATGTTGGTGTTGGGAATATAACTTGTCCCACTTAGGCAGTATCCGCTTCAAGCACTCCCTGATCAGGAATAGCACAGTCAGATGTGCAGTAAAGATTCCTCTCTCCTGCCCCAACAATGTGCATCAAACCCAATCTTGGAACACTGCCCACTACTGCACCACGTTTCTCCATTTCACAGACTTGCCAACCTTGGGCCGCTCTATGTGACATTGCCAATTCTGGCTGAATTCGGAGCAGGTTTATGCTGGACGCCAATGCCCAGAAGGGAGTAGATTGAGATTTCCCAAACTAATTTCACATAGGATCCTTCTAGCTAGCAGATATGAGATTTTCTGCTCGTCTAATGTAACACCTCTGTTTTAAAAAAAAAAAAGGGGCAGACAAAAGGCAGATAACTATAAACCGGTTAGTTTAACATCTGTAGTGGGGAAAATGCTTGAAGCTATCATTAAGGAAGAAATAGCGGGACATCTAGATAGGAATAGTGCAATCTAGCAGACGCAACATGGATTCATGAAGGGGAAACCATGTTTAACGAATTGACTGGAATTCTTTGAGGATATAACGAGCATGGTGGATAGAGGTGTACCGATGGATGTGGTGTATTTAGATTTCCAAAAGGCATTCGATAAGGTGCCACACAAAAGGTTACTGCAGAAGATAAATGTACGCGGAGTCAGAGGAAATGTATTCGCATGAATCGAGAATTGGCTGGCTAACAGAAAGCAGAGAGTCGGGATAAATGGGTCCTTTTTGGGTTGGAAATCGGTGGTTAGTGGTGTGCCACAGGGATCGGTGCTGGGACCACAACTGTTTACAATATACATAGATGACCTGGAAGAGGGGGACATAGTGTAGTGTAACAAAATTTGCAGATGACACAAAGATTAGTGGGAAAGCGGGTTGTATAGAGGACACAGAGGCTGCAAGGAGATTTGGATAGGTTAAGCGAATGGGCTAAGGTTTGGCAGATGGAATACAATGTCGGAAAGTGTGAGGTCATTCACCTTGGGGGGAAAACAGTGAAAGGGAATATTATTTAAATGGGGAGAAATTACAACATGCTGCGGTGCAGAGGGACCTGGGGGTCCTTGTGCATGAAACCCAAAAAGTTAGTTTGCAGGTGCAGCAGGTAATCAGGAAGGTGAATGGAATGTTGGCCTTCATTGCGAGAGGGATGGAGTACAAAAGCAGGGAGGTCCTGCTGCAACTGTACAGGGTATTGGTGAGACCGCACCTGGAGTACTGCGTGCAGTTTTGGTCACCTTACTTAAGGAAGGATAATACTAGCTTTGGAGGAGGTACAGAGACGATTCACTAGGCTGATTCCGGAGATGAGGGGGTTACCTTATGATGATAGATTGAGTAGACTGGTCTTCTTTACTCGTTGGAGTTCAGAAGGATGAGGAGTGATCTTATAGAAACATTTAAAATAATGAAAGTGATAGACAAGATTAGAGGCAGAGAGGTTGTTTTCACTGGTCGGGGAGACTAGATCTCGGGGGCACAGCCTCAAAATACGGGGGAGCCAATTTAAAACCGAGTTGAGAAGGAATTTCTTCTCCCAGAGGGTTGTGAATCTGTGGACCTCTCTGCCCAAGGAAGCAGTTGAGGCTAGCTCATTGAATGTATTCAAATCACAGATAGATAGATTTTTAACCAATTAGGGAATTAAGGGTTATGGGGAGCTGGCGGGTAAGTGGAGCTGAGTCCATGGCCAGATCAGCCATGATCTTGTTGAGTGGCGGAGCAGGCTCGAGGGGCTAGATGGTCTACTCTCGTTCCTAATTCTTATGTTTGATATGGATTGGATTTGAACCCAGCTCCCAGAGGTGAAAAGCCAATGTCTAGCCTGTTTTTACCTTGTCTAAAGGAAAACTGGTTTGGTGGTGGTTGATGCATCTTTTGAAATGTAGCAGTTTCCTTTACATGATTAAAGCTGAGATCCAGTTGAAGAAAAGTGTTCGAGCTCTATGTGTAGGACTTCCCACAATTCATTGAGTTTATCTGAGAGTAGCTGAGCCACAAAGATTCCAGGTCTAATCTCTGGTCTGGGCTGAGTTAGACACAATTGGTTTCAGAGTTGGAGAGAGAATTGGCCTAGATTCTTGCTGCTGGTTGTTGCCCAGTAACCCCTGCTGGAAGTGAATGTCTGTCTGTGGACAACATCAGGCTCTCCTATAATTGCCCATCACTCAGAACAAATTGGCAATTCTCATCATCTAGGTTCACATGAATAATGGCAGGGTGGCGATGCTTGGCAAATCCCCATGAAACTCTAACCCTGCAAGAGATCAATACTTTTAGGAGACGAGGGGAGAGAATTAACAAACATTTTTATCAACTTTATCAAAGGAAATTCTTATTTAAAGTCAAACATGGCATATTTTAATCTTAATCGTTCTAATCAATACTTTAAAAACATCATCATCAAAGAATTCCAAAAGGTAGCACACATCAGGTGGTCTCTCCTGTGTGACATCCCTTTTCCAGTCTCGTGTATCTCGGTACCAGTGACCACTGCTGTGTTTCTAGTCCTTAGCAACTATTGTTTAAGAAGGGAGAAAGGGTTAGACCGAGTAATTACAGGCCAGTCAACCTAACCTCGGTGGTGGGAAAATTGTTGGAAAAAATTAAGAATACAGGATAAATCTTCTTTTCGAAAGACATGGATTAATCAAGGACAGTCAGCATGGATTTGTTAAGGGAAAGTCGTGTCTCACTAACTTGATTTAATTTTTTGAGGAGGTAACAAGGAGGGGCGATGAAGTTAGTGCATTTGATGTAGTGTATATGGATTTCAGCAAGGCTTTTGATAAGGTCCCACATGGCAGACTGGTCACGAAAGTGACCATGGGATCCAGGGCAAAGTGACAAGTTGGATCCAAAATTTGCTCAAAGACAGGAAGCAAAGGGTAATGATGAATGAGTGTTTTTGTGACTGGAAGGCTGTTTCCGGGGGGGGGTTCTGCAGGGCTCAGTACTAGGTCCCTTGCATTTTGTGGTCTATGATCTTGACTTGAATATCGGGGATATGATTAAGAAGTTTGCAGATGCTACTAAAATCGGCTGTGTGGTTGATAATGAAGATGAAAGCTATAGATTACAGGAAGATATCAATCAGGTGGGCAGAACAGTGGCAAATGGAACTTAATCCAGAAAAGTGTGAAGTAATGCATTTGGGGAGGATTAACCAGGAAAGGCAATATATATTAAATGGTAAGCTACTGGCAGTGTAGAGGAACAAAGGGACCTTGGAGCGCATGTCCACAGATCCCTGAACGTAACAGGCCAGGTTGATAAGGTGGCTAAGATGGCATACGGAATGCTTGCCTTTATTAACCAAGGCATACAATACAAGAGCAGTATAAAATACTGGTTAGGTCACAGCTAGAGTACTGCGTGCAGTTCTGGTCACCGCATTACAGGAAGGATGTCATTGCATTGGAGAGGGTACAGAGGTGATTTATGAGAATGTTGCTGGGAGTAGAGAATCTTAGCTTTGAGGACAGATTGAATAGGCTGGCTCATTGAGGTGTATAAAATGATGAGGGGCCTAAATATAGTGGATAGAAAGGGCCTATTTCCCTTCGCAATGGGGTCAACAACCAGGAGGCATAGATTGAAAATAGTTGGTAGAAGGATTTGAGGGAAAATTTCTTCACCCAGAGGGTTGTGGGAGTCTGAAACTCACTGCCTGAAAGGGTAGTAGAGGCAGAAACCCTCACCACATGTACACCTGAAGTGCTGAAACCTGCAGGGCTATGGACCTCGAGCTGGAAAGTGGGATTAGGCTGGATAGCTGCTTGTTGGCGGCACGGACACGATGGGTCGAAATGGCCTCCTTCCATGCTGTAAATTTCTGATTCTATGAAGCATTTGTTTTTACTTGTGTTTAGTGATTAATGAAAAAAAAACGTTATTGCACCATGAAATATAAAATACTACATGTGGTAAATGTGCTGCCAGAAACAACTGTCTCTGGAATGCTATTGATCTGTTTTTAGATTTGTTATTTGTGGAATTGGCAAAAGCTCACCAATACTTTGCAGGCTGTGTGTAAAAAAAAAAGCCATGCACAAAACAGGCAACGTTCGATAAATAGTTTGGCAGAATTTAAAATATTCAATCTCGCCAGTGAACCAACAGCATTTCCCAGTACCCAACGAGGCAGCCAAATAAACCAATCAAAACTTGCAATTTGTATATAACTTAGCACTCGTTTGCCTTCAGCTACTTCCAGTTTGACACTACAAATGATGGTTTACATTGAATTCGATGCTGAATCTTCAATAGGCGATTGCTGGACATAGGTACTATGTCATCCGTTTCAGTTCTCTAAATGTCAGCCTGTGGGACTAATCGCCTGTATTCCATAACCCTGTCTGTCTGTCTATTTTTTATATCTTCATATATTAGTATTTATTTTCTCCAGTTCTTAACGATGTTTCAGAAAATGACTTGAAAGATTTATAGGATCTTTAAATAAAATTAGCCGTCTCACCATCTCAACCCCTTGTTTTAATGTTTTTTTTCATTTCTGTTTCTGTTGAGTTTTGTTTAAAAAGGTTGAGAGTTGCTGAGGAGTCATTTGAATTAATTTTTGGGATGTGCATTTCACTAACCAGGCCAGCATTTATTGCCCATCCTTTGTTGCCCTTGCGAAGGTGGAAAGCTGCCTTTTGAGAGCTGCTGGGTGCAATGATGTGAAGGACCTGAATTAACATGCACAATTGAAGTAACTGAATCATTTTTGCTGTGTGTTAGTGACTTGCCTACTCATGTATTAGCCTGCACTGCATGCTGGGTTCAGTAACTCTGTCAAGCCAGTTTCAGCCAAAGAGGTCATTTTGGGGGGGGAAAAAATCAACAAAAATGGTGAAGGAAGCCAATTTGAGTTCTTTTGTTATGGGTTGATTTCTAAAAGAGGTGCCTGGCATGGAGTTTAGTTGTTGCTTGAATTTGATTCGCGACTGTGCCTATGTACCTGTGTGTTCCTAAAGCTTGTTAGCTGTTTGAGAGAACTTTTATACAAGCGAATGTCATAAAAATGGGTTACGTGTTTGTCTGCTAATATTACTAATTGGAATTCCTAAGTGGCTGATACCAACATGGCCTTTTATAATGAGTGTATAAATAAATAAATATGAATACACTTCCATTTATATCATATTTTAATGTCTTTAGGATAGTTCAAAGTGCTTCACAGCTAATTAATTACTTTTGATGCATAGTATTTTGTAAGAAACGTGGCAGCTAGTTTGTGCCCAGCAAGGTCCCACAAACAGTAAATGAGGTCAGTGATCAATCAATCTGCTTTGGTGGCATTTGATGGATTAATGTTAGCCAGGTCGCTGGGAGAACTCCCCCCCCCCCCCCCCCCCACAACCCCCCCAAGTCATGACATTGGAGCTTTAATATCCAGCTGAAGCTTTGACTTAACTTGCTTTCTGAAAGATGCCACCTCTCACGATACAGTGCTTCCTCAGAAGGCTACACAACTTTCAGCATAGATTATGTGCTTAAGTCCTGGAATGGGGCTTGAACCCCAAATCTCCTGACTCATGCAAGAGTCTACCAACTGAACCAAGTTGACAACTTTTAAGAATTTTAAAATAGTTTGAGTTGCATGCCTCAATTACTATAATATGAGCACCAGTATCTGAAATCCACTCTGGTGCCATGGATATAATTCCTGGTGTAACTTCTGTGATCATCTCAAATTTAGAATCCATGTCCTTTTCTTGAATTGGTGTCCAGTGTTCTGGGTAAATCCTGGTTACTTGGTTCAGTTGGTAGCATGCTTGCCTCTGAGTCAGAAGGTTGTGAGTTCAAGATTTACTTCGGACTTCATTGCATAATATCGGCTGATATTTTAGTCCTGTAATGAATGAGTGTTTCATTGTTAGAGATGCTATACTTTGAATGAAACATTAAATCCAGATACTATCTGCCTGTTTGGGTAGATGTACAAGATCCCAGGCCATTACCTAACACAGAGCAGGGAATTCTTCTCGTGTTGTGGCCAACATTCCTCCCTCAAGTTCAAGTGAGCCTACAGAACTGCTATCCGGTCAATGTATCATGTTATTGTTGAGAAATATCTTATGCAGTTTTAATAATTACCTAATTTGCCATTGACTAACTTTGAAGAAGTAGTTACTTTAATAAGTGTCAGCTGTGGCTCAGTAGCTCGCAATCTCACCTCTGAGTCAGAAAGTTGTGGGTTGAAGTCCCACTCCAGGGACTTGAGCACATAAATCTAAGCTGACACTCCAGTGCAGTGCTGAGGGAGTGATGCATTTTTGAAGGTGCTGTCTTTTGGCTGAGATGTTCAACTAACGTTAAACGTCTGTTCTCTCACTGGAAGTAAAAGATCTCATGGCACTATGTCGAGGAAGAGCAGGGAAGTTATCCTCAGTGTCCTGGCCAATATTTATCTCTCAATCAACATGATAAAAACAGATTATCTGGTCATTATCACATTGCTGTTTGTGGGAGCTTGCTGTGTGCAAATTGGCTGGCACTTTTCCCACATTACAACAGTGACTACATTCCAAAAGTACTTCATTGGCTGTAAAGCGCTTTGAGACGTTGGTGGTCATGAAAGGCGCTATGTAAGTCTTTTGTAAATATTTCATTATTGATTCAAAGAAACGATTTATCAGTATTTGAGACCGTACAAGATGCTGACAGATTTTTTAAAAAAGTGATACCCATGAGAGAGAGTTCAGAGACATGGGCTGTGTGCTGCAGGTGCATTCAGGAGGTGTTCCAGTTGGCAGCTGTTGGCACATGTGTTCCAAAGCAGCTTATTTCAATAGTGCCACTTGCCTTATAAATGTTTTCTTCCTCACCGGAATGAAAGCAGCATAAGCATGTATTATACGCTGCTTTGAAGAAAATGCCACAAGGATAACATTAGCCTCGATTTAAGCTTGTGCTACAGCAGTCATATTTTCCTTGTTTGGGTAATTCCATCTGTGTGAGATTCTGTGAAGCAGGCACAGTTCAAGCAGCTCCAAAGAATTGTCTGTAATTCAAATGATGGACTTTGTAGTTGTCAAATTCGGGCCCGGGGATCCCAAGTGTCCCTGAAACCATCAGAATGCTAAATTTATTATTCAGTATCCATTGATGACTCCCAACGACTGTCACAGGTGGGACAGACAGCGACTGTAATTCCCGTATTGGACTGTAAAGTCACCTGAGAGCTCACTTTTAGAGTGGAAGCAAGTCTTCCTCGATTTCGAGGTACTGCCTGTGATGATGAGATGATCCGTTGATGTAGCAGCATGTTCTGTTGCTGTATACTAATTTTTAAAATGATGCAATGATTGCAGTGATTTGCATTGCAATATAAACATTTTTTGGAAATTTGTGCCGCTGGGTATGTCGATATTTGCAGGGGGTAACCCACTTGAATAATTTAGAACTTGACGTGAACTTTAAAGTGAGATTGTACAGCGGTTTTTCATTTAATGCTTTACATTTTCAGGACCATTTTTAAAACATCCAACAGTCACAAAGGAGTATAATTAACCATAAAGTGAATTACTGAAGCCGGTAAAGCGACTTGCGAGTCATAAATCAGGTTGGTGGTGTGGTGGGTTTGATGCACCAATTGCATCTGCGACTAAATGGTTATTTATTGAAAGTTTGAGTTCCCAAAAATGAAAATTAGTTGTTGACCATTTGCATTTCAGCAGGTTTCCCTTCAGCAACCACGGCACTGCCACATCAAAACCGTTCAAAGATAAAGCCTCCATCCCTGAGCCAAAGAGACCAAGAATAGTTTGGGTTTGACAGGCAGTCAGGGCAGAGGTGCTCAGAGCAACAGTCGGGGGCTGCATTACCCCAGGATTAGGGAAGAGAATGCATTACCATTCCTGATCACTTTCCAGCAACCTCTGACTGCAAGTTGTGCAGTGTAAATCTATGCAGGGATATCCTGTTCCCCAGTCGTATTTTTTATGATAACTTCGCTCAAAGTAATCTCCAGCTTGCAGACTTGGTGTGTAATGTGGAAATGAGGACAGGTGTTCAAGCTGCCAATCACAGAAGGAATATCTTTTCGAAATTTTTGTTTAGTGCAATTTAGTTTTATTAGGAACTATTAAAGGGAACACTGGTTAATGCAGCAGGTTAGTTTGTAGTAAAGGCATTGAAAGCATGAATTTCAAACAGTCGAGTCTGACAGTAAATGAAAAGGCTTCTTCATGCATTAATGCCAGTGAGAAAGTGCTACTTTGAAAGCTTTTCATTACATACAAAGGGTGCAGTGAAGGGGTTAAATTAAGATTCAGGAAATCAAGTGGCTACGATTAATGGGGGAAAGCCTGCAGCACAGCTTTAAATAGATTTTCATTTAATTGTAGATTTTATCATGGAAATGTACATGGGAATCTTGCAACATGGCAGGAGTTGAGGGTGGCTAAAGCAGGGCTAAAAAGCTCAATCTCTGCACTCAACAAACAGGCAGTCCTCTGTTAAACTAGCAGCTCTCAGAAGTCCGTTCCTTTTTTGGTTTTACACTAGCAGATCACGTTGAATGTGAATGGGATATACGGTTTTCTGGCAAAAGGAGCATACAATGCACAATGGGTAAATGGGGTTAACTTGGGATTCAGGAAATTGCATGGCGACGATTAATGCAGGGCCGCTAAAAGGCGGTCTGGAATCTGGTATATGGTTGTGACGTTTAGCTGCTTTGTTTGACCTACCCTGTACCTTTTAGGGCACTCTCTTTGGGGAAGTGATCTAACTATGTGTACCCTGAAGTTAATTAGTGGCTAATTGCTGAGGGAAACCTCTGTTGATTGGCAGCTGCTTGTGAATCCTCAGCTTCTGCCCTTGGGGATGACGGCAAGTCAGAGAATATAGCAGATATCGATAGCAAGTATTGTGGAGACTCTTGGCTTTTTATAATAATATAGTATATCAGTCATTTAAAATAAAAATATCTCCCTAATATTTTTACATTTGGAAATCTAGAGCATCTTGGCCTTTTAAAATAAATATCTTTTTAAAAAAAAAATTTAAATTTGGAAATTACCTATGTATTGATATTAGATTTCCTTTTATATTTTTTATCCTGTTGTTTTCTGACCTGCATTTATTTCTTTAGAAATATTTTTCTCTCAATCCACTGTACATTCACCCCTTCTCTTTTTTTCACTATCTGCTGAACATTTCTTCCCAGGGCTGTATGCCTCATGGAACAGAATGCTGTGCTGGTTTGTGAGTAATTTACCTGCAGACATATTCACGATATTATGGAGCTAACTGTTGGAATTCAGTCATACCAGCTGGCTCCAAGGTAAAGTCTTGCTCCTGAACCGTACAGATCAGTAATGTCCCAGGTTCAATCAAGGCTCGCACGCGAATAGTGGCTATTTGACAGGGATGATGTAGGGTACCCATGGGGAACTCTGCTGTGACGATCAAGTCAATGGTTTCAGTGCAGGAAGCGAAGCAAATTCTAAAGATTTTCCTGACAAGGACAGATCTCGGAATTTTTAAGAGTTGAAGAAATGTTTTGATTCTGTCCAGCAATTAATTGGGGATACATGACTGATGACTATTGAGAGTTCTGTCCGTGCATTCGGATTCTTAGTCAGTCTGCCACAAATGGGACAAAACTGAATGCACTAGCTGACCTGTGCTATCACCTAAGTGGAAAGCACTTTTGACATTTTCTTGTGGGCTTTGAAATTGTAAAGCATGCTATTGGTGGGTTTCACACTGATACCTGAAATGTCCAGGCAGAAATCGAAGAAACTAAGAGAATCTGGACTGTGCTTCGAGACAACTCGTTCAGCTTCAAGATATGTGGCCAAAAACAGATTATGAAGTTCTTTGCTACTTAATGTTATGGGCCAAATTTTCTGGAAATAGCCAATTTAAGAATCTGGTTACTTGGTCAGGGGTGTAAAACTCTTGCGCAACTAGACACCCGTGCTGAGCATTCTGTGGCCTTGTGAGCTATTGTAGGGGTGGGAGAGCAGATGGGTCACGCCATGCCGTGGACAAACTGCTTTCTGTGTTAACTGCTCAGGCCGTCCTGGGGGAATTTGGAGCAAAATGTTTTTAATTGTATCGTTGAAAAATAAATGTACATGTTGTTAGTATTTTTTCTCTGATAGTCGGAGTGTACAACAGGCCAGTGGCTTTCATTTGGGCTCCTCATCAGAATTATTTCAGGCCAAAAAGAGAAACTATGGATTTTTGGGTTCAAATCAATAGATGATCAGCTTTTTAATCGGAATAACAAAATGCAAAGTGAAAATTCACAGGAATGTCAAAATCTGTGTATATGTGTATGTTTATTGGATCACAGCATTCCATTTCAGAATCCATTGAAAATTACAATGTCAACCTCTGCTTGTGGCAGAATCAATTTTAAGTGTCCACATTAGCGACTGTAGCAGTTACACCTGTAAATGGCATTGGGATGGGGCTCTGCTACATTAAATGGTCATGTATTGTCAGGCAGAATCAAGATGTTGCATTTGTTGTATCGCTGACTGCATCTTGCAGTACTAATCCCGAGCCACCAGGTGGCTGTACAGCAGAAAGATGATCTTTTCACTTGACCTCAGTGAGAGGAATATCTTTGAAGTTATTGGTCAAGTATAGTGATGTGAATTGTGAGAGTGCCAAACGGAATGAGCTGTTGTGATTTCAAATGCAGTCTCATTCGACCTCTGACATTCCCCACCCAGCCCCCACCGGCTTACCTTTTCCTGGCTTATTCTGTGTGTGAACATGTTTCAACCCTGAGGAGCAGCCTGCAACTCTAATCAGTTAAAACAATATACTGTGTACACCCTTCCCAGTTCACCCACATCCCCAATAAAATGTTGCCAGCTGAGGGTCTGCCAACATGTCGGCCCAATGGTAACTCACTTGAGGGATCACCCCCACCCCCCCGCAGCTAGGCCTAAGAGCGTGGTTAAGAAAGAAAGATTTATGGTCTGTGGAATGCTCTACTTTCTTGCACTCCCGCTTTCCCAGTGATGAGGTTAAAATCCATTGTAATATAGGAGGGAAAGTAGTTTCTCCCACCACCAAGTGAAATCTTCAGGAAGGGGATGGTTTGGGTTAGGGTTTGGCCCATACTGACTTCCTGGGGTATTATCAACTCCCCCCCCCCCCCCCCCACCTCACTTTCCTGTCTCCCTCTTCGCATCTCCGATCCTCTCCCCTCCATCTAACCCTGCTTGATCTCGACTCCCAATGTGCAGTTGCACAGGCAACTGACAAGCATATATTTATTGTTGCATATTCGTACAGATCTGTTCCAGTTTGGAGACTGTAACCGTTGAAGTTTGAGATCCATGATCTGAACCAGAGCCATCAGTGAAATGAATTGTTTGAGGAAAAGCTTTATACATCTTCTTCAGAAATGACATGAATTTAGTTTTACTAAATCTACTGTCAGGTAAATATGATAGATTAATATATGATCTAAAGGGAGCTGTGACTATTTAAGCCATAAAGATATGGGAGTGCAATAGTTCAGAAGGAGCAGCTCAGCTGAAAGATGAGACCACATGAAGAGTATTTCAATCAAGCCATTCCCCTCAATTACAGCCTCGAATACAGTAAACCATTTTTGTAATGCACATGCGATACTTGAACTTTTATAAGAACCCTTCCTTGACAAAGGCACTGGCTCTGCAGAATTGCTATCCGGAGGTCAATAATGTCAATAGCAGTAATGCAGTGGGGTCATTGTACAATGGTAGCTTCATTAATGCTGCTTGAAACTCTGGTTAAAGTTGTTAGCAGCTTTAATAAAATTGCTAGTTCATATTGCTGACTTGGAGATGATTGAGTTACAGTTGCATGGAAAGATGGTGCCTTCAATTTGCTCTGTCTGTCTGTCCTTGAAGAAATTGGGCATACAACAGCCCTTGATAAGAAGTCGGAAAATGTACACACATGTCGTCAAAAATATAAATGGCTGTTTGACTGTTACTGGTTTTAGGGTTGTGTGTACTCTGGGATGACCTTTATTCCTCACCATCCATCACCATATATCTGCATTTGTGTGTGGAGATACATGTGTGCATATACCCATCTAAGTGTGAATACACCCACATGATTGCGCACGCATGTGCATATAATCACACTCGTGGAAAGATTTCAATGCTGCAACTTTAATCCCAGAAAGAACACACCCTGTAAACTCCGAATGTCAGCTGTAGTATTTTAGGTGCAAACTATTGACATGAATTGTCTGCCAAAAATCAGCAATTAAAAGAATCTGCTAAATAAGCAAAAGGCAATCCACAATTTAAAAAGATTTTTGCACAAGTGATTGGTGTAAATTTTGTGATTTTTTTTTCTCAAAACCATTAGCTAAACAAATGCAACCCAAGGGAATCGCAGCTGGATGCAAGGAGCAATTGAGTTGCTGCATAAAGCAGCATGCTTTGTTCTTCCTGTGGGTACTGCAATCTAGTTTATTTTTATATTTGAGCTTGGCAATAATGCTAGTTGATTTCTAGTATGGAAATTGCATGAGGCATCAGAAGATAAAAGGATAAATGAGCAGGGTGATTGGCATTGTTTAGCTTGGCGTTGTTTGCAAAGGAAATTTCTAAGTGCTGCAATTAAAGCTTTACGCGCCAGCAATCACTAAACATTGTGGGATTTCCCACTTCATGGTTGCTTGCGCCACCGCAAGTTTGTATTCTCGCTGATGCCGTCGGGTTTGTAATTGGAGTCCCGAAAGAGCTCAACTGCTGAGAACTCCTCACACCCAACATGACAATAACTGTACCTCAGCCCAAAGGTAATTACGGAGAAATCACAACCATTCTGCAGGGAAATTGAAGTCTTGCTTCTTTTATTGCTCCGGTTGAGCAGTGCCAGATATGGAGAAGACTGTAAAGTTGGGCTGGATCCAATCCGTGACAAATATGCCAGTGGATGGCTTAATAATGAATATGAAATGTCTCAATCTGCAAAGCAGTGCCCAGCTATGTAATCACCAGCCAGCTGCACATAGCACAACAATGCAGTGCTGATCAAAAATAAAAGCCGCTATGGCACATGCCGAAGTATTTGGCTGGCATGCTTCAGTGAACAAGTTTCATATCTATCAAAAGAAGCTTTAGTACCAGAGATGGGTCCAGCAATGTATTGCAAAGTGTGGCAAGCTACCTTAAACATTTCATATTTTGATTTTTCTCTTGATTCTTATGGTCAGTGGAAATCAGTTCGGCTCAACTCTTTCCCCAGTGAATTGCAGTTATTTTCTGCTGATGCTTCTAATTGCCTCGAAGCACACCAGCAATCTTAACTGTATAACTGCTGAATTCCCTGTATGACTTGTAAATATTTAGCACCATGTGATATCTACTGAACGAGGTTTTCTTTTAAGTGTTGTCAGTCATTTTTAAACAAAAAGAACCCGGAATCTTAAATAAAACACATTGGGGCAGATTTACAAAACATTTTGATTAAACCCCATCCTCTGCAAGTATGTCCTCGAGAACTAGCAACAATGACATCAGGATTTTTCATAAATTTCCTCAGTATCACAAGAAAAATTGTCGAGAGACCGTTTTTCCTTTAGAGGTATTTGGAATTTTAAAATAAGCAAAACCTCTGTTAGGAATCCAACTTAACTACATTCTTCACAGTAAGCTTGCGGAACAGTCTGCCTTCTAACCCACTGCATTATATTAACAGTTGAGATATGGTGAGGGAAAGGAGTTGCCTTTTGTCCTTGAAGCAAAAGTATATTGTGCAGAGAAACTTATTTCCTCTTTCCTCCAATTTTTACTTCTGATTTTTTTTTTTCTGCTTCTTTCTTAACCTCCTCCTGAAAGCACAATTGACTACTGTTGGTTTCTGTGACCCCAAGGTAGTCGATAGAGGCTGATGAGCGTCTATTGACTACCTTGACTATTGACTTCCCTTCAGGGGCAGTGATTGTTGGGAGGTTGTTTGATTGTGAAGTCCATCATATCTTGACTTGATCCTGTCATCAGACGCTAACTTCCTGCGGAAGTCACTGGATAACATTGAGGAACCTTGGATGATATTTACTATCATCCCCCTCCTTTTAGCCTTGGAATTCTGAACTTGCTCCCATCACCATTCTAGATGCAAATTAACCATAAACCAGAGAGCAGACCTGGGACTTTCCTGATCTCTATGACTTATTACTGTGCCATATCATACATTTAGCTATGATCATAATTTTGGATAAGATTTTTTTTTAAAACACTTTCAATTTGAACTTATTCAAACAGTTAAATTTCTGCTGAGAGGACACTTAATTCGAGAAACCTTTTCCTCATGATAAAAGTGTTCCACGAAATGTTTTTTGCTTGGAGGGGGAAGCATAAAAACTGTACACCATCTCCTCATCGAGACTGCTCACTCATGATTTGTGCAGTCTTCGGAAACCTAACCGTATGCATGTAGTGAATGGGATGTAATGTGCCTCAGGGCTAACAATCCACTGTTTCATTGGTGGATGTAGTACAGGCATTGCCCAGTATATCCCCTACTCTCTCTCAATAGGTGAAAAAACAAACCATATATTTCCGACTAAATTGAAATCTATATTGCAAAAAAGAAATGTATTGAGGAGCAAGTTAAATCAGTAAAGTTAACGACTGAGGCAGTACTTAGCTTTCACCTGTACGTTAAGGAGTTCAGTATAACAATTGGCTTTGAGATTATTATGGTCTTTTTCACGTTCTTTTACATAAATGTTAACCTTTTCATTCATTGACTCTGTCTCATCCCAATGATCTGGTAAGGTGGTTGTTTCTAGTTAATTACAGATTTGGCAAAAGCTTTCATGTTTATCTCTGCCTAAGCTGCCTCTGAGTAAAAAATGTAATTAAAGGTTGTCTGAAGCATAGATACACTTGGTGAGAAAATGTTGGCACATTGCATACTTTAGGAACTGCTAAATGCTAGAACCAGTGTATCACCGCCTCCTAACCAGATCAAACAATCTGCCTTCCTGTCTCATTATGACCTTGTTGTCTCTTGAAAGGTAATTTCCATTTTAACCTGTTGGTTCAAGCCAATTATATTTCCCTGTGCATATAATTGAAGTTGTAAATGAAAAACAGGAAATACCATAATTGAATTATTTGTAGACTTTCCCTTACCCAATCTCCTGCCCCCAACCCCAGGAGGAGGTGATTATTCAATGGTGCCCCTTGTACGGAATCAAGAAGTGTTATTGCCAATGTCTTGCTTGAAAGATCTCCCTGGAACAGCGCTAACAAGTCTCTCCTGTTCTGGCACGACACAGGGATTTACATTAATAAAGCTCCCTGACCCCTTATCCTGATGGCAAAATCAAAGACCCACTCTTCAAAAGCATTTAGTAGAATTCTCATCTCTTAGTTCAAAGGACTTAAGGACACAAGCTAGGCTGGCCATTCACTACAGTGATGAGGGAGTGCTGTATTGTCAAAGATGCCATCTTTGGGATAAGATGCTAAACCAAAGCTATTTCTGCCTGTTCAGAATCTCACTGCACCATTCAAAGGTGAGGGCATTCTCTGGATGTCCTGGGCAATATTTATGCCTCAATTATCTCCACCAAAACACTGAACTGGTCAGTCATTAAAAGAATCACATGACTGAGTTTTAAAAAAACTCTGATTTATATATTTAGAGTTTGATTAATTTGTTAATTAATTAAGTCATGCTTGTATAGTCCATGATTGCTGATCCTTGGTATTTATTCTGCATGCCCAGCATTCTGCCTTCAAATGTGTTCCAGTTGTCCTCGACAGAAGGGTGAGCGAACAAATCCCTACTCTGTTTGCTTAAGCTGATCTCTCGTGTATTTGAAGTTAGCCTTTTTAAAACTTGTAATCTTACTGTGGTATTTCTGAATCTCCGCTCATGTTGAACTTGATCATTCTGATGATGATAACCTCCAGGGAATGCTACAACCTCCATTTCCTGTATTTTGTCTGGGTCATGTGCATTTAATGGGTTGAGTTGTACACTGCCTCTTGTGGCCTGCCTTTTATTCAGTTATGCATTATGTTTGATAAACTGGTATTCCAAAGTGCTTGGGTATTCCCAATTTATAATTGGTTGATTTGAAGTTCCCAAGAGAACTTTCCTATTTTCACATACCTTATCTCTTCATAAAACAAACTGTCTTCCTTCTTGTGCTGCAGATGACCAAGTCAGCCAATCTCTAGCATTAGCTATGTCTTTTTTGCATTAAAGATGTCCAACCAAAGTAATGTTTTACCTCTCTCAGGATTATCTTTTTATACCTTTTCACATGGCTCTTAACGTATCACTATCCTACCTCCTTCCAGTCTATTCAATCTTTCCGAGAAACTCCATACCGTTGAACATTGCATTTGTTACTATTCTCTAGTGTCATCTATGTTTCAGATATTCCTACTACATCATGTCATCTGCTGCTCAGTTGGTAGCACACTTGCCTCTGAATCAAAAAGATTGTGGGTTCAAATCCCACTCCAGGGACTTCAGCACATAAATCTAGGCTGACACACTAGTGCAGTGCTGAGGGAGTGCTGCACGAGTGCTGCACTGTTAGAGGCACTGTCTTTCGGATGAGACATTAAACAGAGGACCCATCTGCTCTCTCAGGTGGATGTAAAAACCTATGGCACTATTTTGAAGAGGAGCAGGGGAGTTATCCCCGGTGTCGTGGCCAATATTTATCCTTCGAACTACATAACAAAAACAGTTTATCTGGTGATTATCACATTGTTTGTGGGAGTTTGCTGTGCACAGAATTTCCCACATTACAATAGTGACTACACTCAAAGTACTTCATTGGCTGTAAAGCACTTCGAAATGTCCAGTGGTCATGAAAGGCACTATAGAAATGCAAGTATTTTCTTTCTATAGTAGTTACTGACTGTCACAACAGTTGCCAGGCCTACAACTTGCTGCTAATACTTGCATTCAAGTCTATACATCGTATTATAGATTGGCCACTTGGCCCTCGCTGTCCGTTTGTTCCTGACACCTGGTTTCTGTGTATCTGTCAGCTTATGTGTTCTTATCTGCCTGTTGATTACCTTCCACTCTACAATAAGCACACCTGGACTACAAAGTTCTCCTTACCTTTCTTCCCATCTGTTAAATGATTCTTCATAGCTGCCTTAATGCTTTTCTCAAGTCACATTGTTTCTGCTTTGTTTAGATGTAGCCTATCTCTTCACTACCAGCACTTTTTTTTTACAGTAATATACCCAGCAACTTATGAAAAATAACACCATTATTTAACTCCAGATTGCCAGCATTTAATAATCTATTTTTGGCAAACTCCCCTCTTTTATCTGACACTGGAAATAGACGAAGGAAAATTACTTTAGACATTTTTGAATTTTGAGCAGATCTTCATACATATGTAACTTTTACAGCCCCTATATCTTCCTGTGTTGTTTATCTTTACGTGAGCTATGATCATTAATTCTTTTCGTGGGACCAGCAGCAGCCTTTCTAACCTTATTTGAATGGACACGCCCCTAGCTCCTGGTGGTCAGTTACCCTACAGGCATGGCATAGTTCTTGTAACACACAAGGCTTTCTACTTCCCATCTATATCTTCTTCCCACCTGGGAACAGATCCAATTTTCTCTAGAAATTCCTTATACAGGACTTCATTGGCTGTAAAGCACTTTGAGACGGCCGGTGGTCGTGAAAGGCGATGTATTAAATGCAAGTCTTTCAAGTCTGTCTTTTTCTTCCAATTCTGGCACCTGTCCGATTTTCTTTGCTCCACCGTTGCCGGCTGTGCCTTCAGCTGCTTAGTGTGGTACTGAGCCATCTGGACTAAGGAGATTCCAGATTCAATCCTTGGTCTGTATTGAGTTCTCTGAGGGGGAAAAAGTAAGCCACAGTTGAAGTTTTTGATCAGTGATTCTGCTGGACAGTACATGCGTGGGCACTGGATGAGCAAAGAATCAGGCTTGGCTCTGATAACCCCTGAAGTTGAAGAGCCTGCTAATATTGAACTGTGTGGGTTGGCAGACAAAGATTGCTGAGATGCCAAAGGGTGTATATGCCAGTTGAACTGCACACTACACTAGCATGAATCACTACCTACAGGGGAAGTAAGAATATTGTGGGTGGGGGTCGGAGGGGGGGGGGGCGTGGAAAATAAAGTCGGGACCAATCCTATCTGCTCCGTGATGGTGTCTCATACTGTCCCATCTCAACCAGCTGAAAGCAGGAGGGAGCGTGTCGTGTCAAAGCATGATGCCTTACAGAAAAAGATCAAAATAAATAAAATGTATAAAGGATGAATCAGTTTTGTTTTCTTTAGTTATAGTAAAATATACTGATGTGGTTACTTCCTGAATCCCAAACATTTTAGTTGTGTGTGATTAGTCACAGTGGAACTCTGCATTGAATGGGCAGTGCTGATTCATAAAGTAAAATGCCAGGAAATTCATGCTTAGTGTCAGTGTGATGCGTGACTTGCATCCAGGCTCATTAAAATTAAAAAAATAAAGAAACCGAAGAAATGAAAGAAGTTGTCCTTTGCAATAGGAATATCTTGAAGCTTTTCAAGTCTGGAAAAGTTACTTTATGATGCCAGCTTACTCTTTGTATCTCAAAGTCAGACAGTTTACATTTCTGAATTTGATGAGGACACGGTAAATTGCATTTTCCTCTAAATCATCAAATCCTTAGCAATGTCTGAATCATCATCATGCTTACAACATGACTCATTTCATTGATATACTGCATAATGTAAACACTGTCAGGGTGAAAAAGTGAATCTGTTCCTGTTTTATCTTTAATTTTACAAACAGAAAAGAATCCATTATTGTTATAGTCTCTTTCAATTTATGTTCAACTCAATTTCTTTATCCTTATAACATCTTGTTTATTGTAGATCTTCAAAGCTGTTTTGTCCAAATATATAAATGTACCAGAATGAAACACATTTGAGGGGGATTAAATCCATTTTAAGGTGGATCGTGGAGCTCATTGAGCAATGAGAAGTAGCTTCATTACTTTTAAATCAATGAGCACTTTTATTGTTTGCTTAGATGGCACCTGAGTAAGAAAGCAGACAGCCCTTAAATGTTTTTTGGACTTGAAATGTACGAATTACATTGTGAACAGCACCCTATGGATACAGTACTCATGAATTTCAATGCCCTTTTGTATCAAATAAGTACATATATTGAAAGTCAGATTATAAAATTATTCATTCATTTAAAAAGATGAAAGTAAGTTCAGCAACATGATTCCACTCCCTTTCTTTCCTGAGGCATCGCCCCAACCAACATGTTCTGTGTTCTATGTCTCTAAGCCACACTGGAGGTCTTCCACTCGACCACTTCTCTGTAATGTCATTGGCACTGATGGTCTTGGTTTTCCTGATGGTACTTGTTTTGTGGCTATCTCTCCATAGCAGCGATTTCACTATTAGAAGGAGATAGTCATTGGCTAGAAATTAGATTATCATCCAGTTAGGCCTACCTCAGCAGCCTTTGATTCTAGCACTGCAATGTTTCACATTCTGAAGCACGTTCTTAATAAAGCAGTTTCTTCTACTGATAATATATGTTCCTAAAATTTCTTGAGTCTTTTGGGACCATCAGTGCTGAGATAGTAATAGGTTAGGCATTAATTTAAAAAAAAATACTGCAGATATTGCATGTTGGTTTATCTCTTGCTCTGATGAAGAGAAACATCAGAGCATCTGTCCTGATGCTGCCTGACCTGCTGAATGTTTTCAGCATAGAAACGACATAGAAAATCGGTGCAGGAGTAGGCCATTCGGCCCTTCGAGCCTGCACCACCATTCAATATGATCGTGGCAGATCATGCAACTTCAGTACCCCATTCTCTCCATACCCCTTGATCCCTTTAGCTGTAAGGGCCACATCTTTGAATATATCTAATGAACTGGCCTCAACAACTTTCTGTGGTAGAGAATTCCACCGCTTCATAATTCTCTGAGTGAAGAAGTTTCTCCTCATCTCAGTGCTTATCCTTGGACTGTGACCTTTGGTTCTGGACTTCCCCAACATCAGGAACATTCTTCCTGCATCTAACCTGTCCAATCGTGTCAGAATTTTATGTTTCTATGAGAGCCCCTATCATTCTTCTTAACTCCAGTGAATACAGGCCCAGTTGATCCGGTCTCTCCTCATATGTCAGTCCTGCCATCCCGGGAATCAGTCTGGTGAACCTTCGCTGCATTCCCTCAATAGCAAGAATGTCCTTCCTCAGATTAGGAGACCAAAATTGCACACACCACACAGGGGCCCCAAGTTTCCACACGCGGCGAAAAAGGCGCCTCAGAGCTGGGCGCCTGTTTTTCGCGCCGAAAACGGCGCCGGAAAAAAAACGCAGTATTCAGGAGCTCGATGTCTGCTTGGCGCGGCGCACAGGGGGCGGAGCCTACCACTCGCGCCGATTTTGTAAATAGGAGCGGGCGGATACAATTGAAATGAGGCTTCTTGGTGCCGGCAACCCTGCGCGTGCGCGCTGGAGCGTTCGCACAGTCTGAAGTAAACATTGGCACTCGGCCATTTTTAAAAGTGCTGCAAAAAGAGTGAAGATTTGTTTCTTGGACCCCTGTAAAGGCTTGTATTTTAATTTTCTTGATATTTCTGTGTGTGAGGGAGTGCTTTTAGCAGCACTGCTGAATAAATCACCTGCTGAAATCAGTGAGTTCAGCTTTTCACTGCTAAACTTGCAGAACCGGTGCCTGCAAATTAAGGACTGTGTGTTTGGAGAAATAAAAGTACCAATTCAACTTTGCAATAGATCAACGTCCACCAAGAACAAAGAATTTCTTGCATGAGGAAGCAAACCATTGCATAATATGTGGTGTTGACAATGCAGCACCCATTCTGCAAATTTAAGTATAAAGATGTCGATGTGGCTGCCTCTCCCTGTCCAAATGGCCTCAGTCAGTCCCCCTCACAGCTCGAAGGCTGCTGCTGTTCTTTCTTCGGCTCCCGGCCAGCCACTGACACCGCTGCAATCCCATGGCCGAATGGCCTCACGTCCGCTCCTGATTCTTTGGCTGCCTTCAAGCCACTGACGTCGCCCCATAAGCGTGGCCGAACGGCCTAAAGAATTTTAAATCTGCAGCTGCGTGTGTCCTGTGTTCATTCTTCGGCTCCCGGCCAGCCACTGACGTCGCTGCAATCCCATGGCCGAATGGCCTCAAGTCCGTCCGGGTGCTGCATCTTCGCGGGAATGAAGGCCTGCCTCAAGCACCGCAGCTCAGCTCGAAGGCTGCTTGCTGCCTGCCGCTGCCGTCGAGACGAGACACTCACGCCACACCGCTGCATGTCTCCAACATGAAAGGCCTGCCTCAAGCACTGCAGCTCAGCTCGAAGGCTGCTTGCTGCCGTTGCTGTCCAGACACTGACGCCACACCGCTGCCTGAAAGGCCTGCCTGAAACACTTTCACACAGGTAGGAACATGGTTTATTCTTTTCTTTGCTTACAAATTTTTATTCAGATTGGATTTATTTGTATAATATTTGTATAAGTATAACTAAGGATTGATTGTAGAATTTAATGACTTCCCTTCCCCCCCCCCTCCCCCCCACCCCCCCGACCTCGTTCCCGACGCTTAATTTGTAACCTGCGCCTGATTTTTTAAAGTGTAGACAAGGTTTTTTCAAGCGTACAAAAATCTTCTCTTACTCCATTCTAAGTTAGTTTGGAGTACGTTTTCACTGTGGAAACTTTGAAATCAGGCGTCAGTGGCCGGACACGCTCCCTTTTGAAAAAAAAATTCAGTTCCAAAGTGAAACTGTTCTACCTGACTAGAACTGCAGGAAATTAAATGTGGAGAATTCCGATTTCTAAGGTACTCCGTTCTACACCAGTTGCTCCTAAAAAATCAGGAGCAAATCATGTGGAAACTTGGGGCCAATGTGTGGTCGCACCAAGGCCCTGTACAACTGCAGTAGGACCTCCCTGTTCCTATACTCAATTCCTCTCGCTATGAAGGCCAACATGCCATTTGCCGCCTTCACTGCTTGCTGTACCAGCATGCCAACTTTCAATGACTGATGTATTGTGACACCCAGGTCTTGTTGCACCTCCCCTTTTCCTCATCTGTCACTATTCAGATAATATTCTGCCATCCTGTTTTTATCCAAAGTGGATAACCTCACATTTATCTACATTATACTGTATTTGCCCACTCATCTAACCTGTCCAAGTCACCCTGTAGCCTCTTGGCATCCTCCTCACAGCTCACACTGCCACCCAGCTTAGTGTCATCTGTAAATTTGGAGATATTACCTTCAATTCCTTCGTTTAAATCATTAATGTATATTGTAAATAGCTGACCCTTTCTGTACCCCACTAGTCACTACCTGCCATTCTGAAAAGGACCCATTTATTCCTACTCTTTGCTTCCTGTTTGCCAACCAGTTCTCTATCCACATCAATACATTACCCCCAATACCAATTGCTTTAATTTTGCACACTAATCTCTTGTCAAAAGCCTTTTGAAAGTCCAAATACACCACATCCACTGGTTCTCCCTTGTCCACTCCACTAGTTACATCCTCAAAAAAATTCTAGAAGATTTGTCAAGCATTATTTCCCTTTCATAAATCCATGCTGACTTGGACCGATCCTGTCACTGCTTTCCAAATGCGCTGCTATTGCATCTTAATTGATTCCAACATTTTCCCCACTACCGATGTCAGGCTAACCGGTCTATAATTCCCTGTTTTCTCTCTCCCTCTTTTTTAAAAAAAAAAGTGCCGTTATGTTAGCTACCCTCCAATTCATAGGAAATGATCCAGAGTGTCTTGAATGTTGGAAAATGACCACCAATGCATCCACTATTTCTAGAACCACTTCCTTAAGTACTCTGGGATGCACACTATCAGGCCCTGGGAATTTATTGGCCTTTAATCCCATCAATTCCCCTCGCACAATTTCCTGACTAATAAGGATTTCCTGCAGTTCCTCCTTCTCGCTAGACCCTCGGTCCGCTAGTATTTCCGGAATGTTATTTGTGTCTTCCTTAGTGAAGACAGACCAAAGTATTTGTTCAATTGGTCTGCCATTTCTTTGTTCCCTATTATAAATTCACCTGATTCTGACTGCAAGGGACCTCCATTTGTCTTCACTAATATTTTTCTCTTCACATATATCTTTAGAAGCTTTTGCAGTCAGTTTTTATGTTCCCTGCAAGCTTACTCTCATACTCTTATTTCCCCCCTCCTAATTAAACCCTTTGTCGTCCTCTGCTGAATTCTAAATTTCTCCCAGTCCTCAGGTTTGCTGCTTTTTCTGGCCAATTTATATGCCTCTTCCTTGGATTTAACACTATCCCTAATTTCCCTTGTTAGCCACGGTTGAGCCATCTTCCTCGTGTTATTTTTATGCCAGACAGAGATGGACAATTGTTGAAGTTCATCCATGTGATCTTTAAATGTCTGCCATTGCCCATCCACCGTCAGCCCTTTAAGTATCATTCGCCAGTCTATCCTAGCCAATTCACGTCTCATACCATCGAAGTTACCTTTCTTTAAGTTCAGGACCCTAGTCTCTGAATTAACTGTGTCACTCTCCATCTTAATGAAGAATTCTACCATATTATGGTCGCTCTTCCTCAAGGGGCCTCACACAACAAGATTGCTAATTAATCCTCTTTCATTGCACATCACCCAGTCTAGGATGGCCAGCTCTCTAGTTGGTTCCTTGACATATTGGTCTAGAAAACCATCCCTAATACACTCCAGGAAATCCTCCTCCACCGTATTGCTACCAACTCACTTTCATTTCTAATGTCAGACTAATTATAGAATGATTATGAATGCATTTAGTGAAGAATTTAAAGTCAACTGGATACTAAGTGAGTCCGTAGTTCATTAAACTCTTACAAATGGGCAAGATTCCCCATCTTTTTAAGTGTAATATTGATTTACTCATGACAAAGAATCCGCCTCAAAATAATTGCATCTATTGGAGGCTATATAAGTCTTCCTTCATGAATCTATGAATCTGCCCTTGTACATTGGCTAAATTTTAAATTTAATGCTGCTGTTATGTATGCAACCCTATGTAACCAGTATCCTACCGTCACCAGAGGGCATATATGTTGGGGTCCCAAGGGATCCCAGCATCCCTTGGGAGCACTGTATATAAGCAGGCCTCCCATGCTGTACCAGCACTCTGGAGTTAGAATAAAGGAACTAAGGTCACACTTACTCGCATCTACAGTACTCAGTTACATTACTTTATTATGGACATAACAACTGGCGACGAGATAACGAACAATCATGCGAAAATGCAGAGGACTGTTGGTATCCTGGAGAAATTCTCAGAAGGGGATGATTGTGAGGCCTTTGTGGAGCGACACGACCAATACTGCATGGCCAATGAGCTGGAAGGGGACGAGAATGCTGCCAAACAAAGGGCGATCCTCCTCACCGTCTGTGGGTCAAAACCTATGGCCTCATGAAGAGTCTTCTTGCTCTCGTGAAACCAACAACCAAATCATATGAAGAACTGTGTACGCTGGTCTGGGAGTACCTAAATCCGAATGAGAGCATTCTGATGGCAAGGTATCGATTTTACACGTGTCAACGGTCTGTGAAGGCCAGGAAGTGGCGAGTTACTTCGCAGAACTAAGGCGCCTTGCAGGACATTGAGAATTCAATTGATCCCTGGAGCAAATGCTAAGAGACTTTTTTGTGATTGCCATTGCCCAAGAGGTTATCCTTCGCAAACTATTGACTGTTGAAACACCGAACCTGAGCAAAGCCATAACTATAGCCCAGGCATTTATGTCCACCAGCGACAACAGCAAACAAATTTTGCAGCATAAAGTGGTTTCAGCAAGTACTGTACACAAATTTCAGGCAGGAATGCATGTGGCAGAACATACACGCCTGCAGCTGCACAACCTCAGATGACCCAGAGTCCGCCATCAAACGTTAATGCGAGGCAGTTAGCACCTTGTTGGCGCTGCAGGGGTGATCGTCGAGCCCATCAATGCCGCTTCAAACACTATGTGTGCAAAGGTTGCGGAACAATGGGACACCTCCAGCAAATGTGCAGGCGAGCTGCAAAACCTGCAAACCACCACGTTGCAGAGGAAGATCGATCCAAGGCGAATAAAACTGAGCTAGAGACTCGAACCGAGGAGGCAGAAGTGTACGGGGTACATAGGAAATGTCCACCGATCATGTTAAAAGTCGAACTGGATGGAATTCCAGTATCCATGGAAGTCTATCATGAGCAAAAAGGCCTTCAACAGGCTGTGGTGCAACAAGGCACACAGGCCCAAGCTCAGCCCCATTCATACCAAGCTGAGAACTTACACTAAAGAGCTGATCCCTGTAATTGGCAGCGCAGCAGTAAAAGTCTCCTATGATTGAGCGGTGCACGACCTCCCATTATGGATTGTACCAGGAGATGGCCACACATTGTTTGGCAGAAGCTGGCTGGGAAAAATCCTCGAACTGGGATGACATACGAGCACTCATCTGTCGACGACGCCTCATCTGCCCAGATTCTGAGCAAGTTTCCATCGTTGTTTGAGCCAGGCATCAGAAGTTTCTCTGGGGCGAAGGTGCAGACCCACTTGCTTCCCGGTACACGACCCATCCACCACAAGGCACAGGAGGCGCAATACATCATGCGAGAGAAAGTGGAGATCGAGCTGGACAGGCTGCAGTGAGAAGGCATCATTGCGCCGGTGGAGTTCAACGAATGGGCCAGTCCGATTGTTCCGGTCCTCAAGGGTGATGGCATGATCAGACTTTGTGGGGACTATAGAGTAATGATTAACCCATTTTCACTGCAGGACCAGTACCTGCTACGCAAGGCAGACGACCTATTTGTGACCCTGGCAGGAAAAACGTTCACCAAGTTGGACCTGACCTCGGCCTACATGATGCACGAGCTGGCGAGTTTTCGAAAGGCCTCACCTGCATCAACACACACCAAGGTCTGTTCATCTACAGTAGATGCCCATTTGGGATTCGATCGGCCACGGCTATTTTCCAAAGGAACATGGATAGTCTGCTAAAGTCGGGTTCCGCGCACTGGTTTTCCAGGACGACATATTGGTCACGGGTCGGGACACCATCGAACACTTGAAGAACCTGGAAAAGGTTCTAAGTCGGCTAGATTGTGTGGGACTCTGGTTGAAATGCTCGAAGTGTGTTTTTTTGGCGCCAGAGTTCGAGTTCTTGGGGAGAAGAATCGTGCCAGACGGCATCAGACCCACCGATGCCAAGACAGAGGTCATCAAGAACGCGCCGAGACCACAGAACGTGACGGTGCTGCGGTTGTTCCTGGGACTCCAACTATTTCGGTAATTTCCGACCTGGGTTAAGCACCTTGCTAGAATCCCTACATGTGTTGCTGGGTATGGGGGAAATCACAAGAGGTTGCTTTTGAGAGAGCCAGAAATCTGCTATGTTCCAACAAACTGCTTGTTCTGTATGACCCATATAAACATTTAGTGCTAGCTTATGATGCGTCTTCGTACGAGGTCAGGCGTGCGTTACAACAAGTAAATGAATTGGGAACATTGCAACCGGTCGCGTATGCATCCAGGATTTTGTCCAAGGCCGAAAGGGTCTACAGCATGATTGAAAAAGAAACTCTTGCATGCGTTTACGGGGTAATTAAAAAAACGCACCAGTATCTGTTTGGGCTTAAGTTCGAGTTAGAAACTGACCACAAGCCACTCATATCGTTATTCTCAGAGAGCAAAGGTATTAATACCAACACCTCTGCTCGCATCCAGAGATGGGCGCTCATGCTGTCTGCATATAACTATGTAATTCGCCACAGACCGGGCACACACAACTGCGCTGATGCTCTGTTGGCTACCATTGCCCACCATCGGGGTGGAAATGGCACAGCCTGCAGACTTGCTCTTGGTGATGGATGCATTTGAAAACGAAAAGTCGCCTGTTATGGCTTGCCAGATCAGGACCTGGACTAGCCAGGATCCTTTACTGTCTCTTGTTTTAAAAAAAAAAACTGTGTCCTCCATGGAAGCTGGTCCAGAGTGCCAGCGGAGATGCATGAAGAGATCGAGCCGTTCCAGCAGCGCAAAGACGAAATGTCCATACAGGCAGACTGTCTTTTGTGGGGTAATCTCATGGTTCTGCCTAAGAAAGGCAGGGAAACGTTCATACGCGACCTACACAGTACCCACCCAGGCATAGTAATGATGAAAGCTTTAGCCAGATC
This sequence comes from Pristiophorus japonicus, assembly GCF_044704955.1. Classification (NCBI taxonomy): domain Eukaryota; kingdom Metazoa; phylum Chordata; class Chondrichthyes; family Pristiophoridae; genus Pristiophorus; species Pristiophorus japonicus. Next base: position 176,231,296 of record NC_091988.1, on the reverse strand, counting down.
CCATGTGTGGTGGCCCGGCATCGACTCAGATTTAGAGTCTTGCGTGTGCCAATGCAACACTTGCTCTCAACTGAGCATTGCACCCAGGGAGGCACCGCTAAGTTTGTGGTCATGGCCCTCCAAACCGTGGTCCAGGATCCACGTTGACTTCACTGGCCCGTTGCTAGGCAAAATGTATTTTGTTGTGGATGCTTATTCAAAATGGATTGAGTGTGTAATAATGTCTGTAAGCATGTCCACTGCCTCCATCGAAAGCCTACGAGCCATGTTTGCCACACACTGCCTGCCTGATGTCCTTGTCAGCGACAATGGGCCGTGCTTCACCAGTGCTGAATTCAAGGAATTCATGACCCGCAATGGGATCAAGCACATCACACCTGCCCCGTTCAAGCCCGCATCTAACGGCCAGGCAGAACGGGCAGTTCAAGCCATCAAGCAAAGCTTGAAACACGTGTCGGAAGGCTCCCTGCAGACCCGCCTGTACCAAGTCCTGCTCAGCTACCGCACCAGACCCCACTCGCTCACCGGGGTTCCCCCAGCTGAGCTGCTCATGAAAAGGGCACTGAAAATAAGGCTCTCATTCACCCTGATCTCCATGATCACATCAAGGGCAAGCGACATCAACAAGCAATGTACCATGATCGTGCAAATTTGTCACGTGATATTGAAGTCAATGACCCTGTATTTGTACTCAACTATGGACATGGTCCCAAATGGCTTGCTGGCACTGTCATAGCCAAAGAAGGGAGCAGGATGTTTCAGGTGAAACTCGTGTGATATCTTCACAGAGCACAGCACACACAGCTTCCTAACATGGCAGACTGCTCTGTCAGAACTCTCCGGAAAGCTGTTTGTTGTTTATTGATTAACTATGCAGCTGTAGTGCACAATACGTCCACATCCACAGTGTGGAGCTACAAGCATTACAAGCTTACAGACATTACACTTCTCCCTCCTTAATGAAAAAGCCATCATAACAAACATCATAAATAACTTTTATTTTTATACATATTTACAAATTTAACTTTACCACTTGTTTTCTATTTCGAAGAGGAGACCTTTGCTCTCGAACAGAACCTTCCAAACATGGTGTTGATTTTACACTTCTCTCTTTTACTCTACCAATCTCTTCAGCTGTGACTGGCAGTTCATCAATGTATGAAAAATAAAACACTTCTTCCCTATCGGGTGTAACTTGTGACGGGGAAGGCAATCTCGACATTGCATCAGCATTTCTGTGATCAGCTGATCGTCTGTATTCAATATCATATGTATATGCTGACAACATCAAAGCCCATCTCTGCATTCGGGCTGCAGCTAAGATTGGAACTGGGGACTTTGGATGGAGGATTGCTGTTGGGGGCTTATGGTCCGTAACAATGATAAACTTACGACCATACAAGTATTTGTGAAACTTCTTGACCCCAAAAATTAATGCCAAAGCTTCCCTTTCAATTAGCGCATAATTTCTCTCACTGGCACTGAGAGTGCGTGAAGCAAAAGCAATTGGTCTCCTCGCCACGACTCAATACATGAGAGATCACTGCCCCAACTCCATACGGAGAGGCATCACATGCTAGCTTAATCTCCTTAGATATGTCATAGTGAACTAACATGGTGCTCTCTACCAATTTGTTTTTACGCTCCTTGAATTCTGTTTTGCATTCTTTTGACCACTTCCACTGGACCTGTTTTTTCAAAAGTTCATTCAGTGGATGTAATACTGTAGCCAAATTTGGTAGTCAATTTAATAGTTCAAAAGACCCAAGAATGAATGAAGTTCAGTGACATTCCTGGGAGTGGGTGCATTTCTAATTGCATCCAATTTTTCCATGGTTGGATGTAACCCATCTTTGTCCACTCTGTACCCTAAGTACTCCACTGAGTTTTTAAATAACTCACACTTACGAGCAGATACTCGTAATCTGTGCTTCTCTAGCCGTTTGAGGACTTCATTCAATATTTTATTATGAATTTGCCTATTTGGTGCTGAAATTAATATGTCATCCAAATAACATACTACCCCTTCAATACCTTGCAAAATCTGGTTCATCACCCCTTAGAATATGGCGGGGTGGAAGACACTCCAAACGGTAGCCTATTAAATTGATATAGGCCTAGATGAGTATTTATAGTCAAACATGACTTGGACTCCTCATCTAGTTCAAGCTGTAAGTAGGCATTCGTAAGATCCAGTTTTGAGAAGATCTGACCACCTGTCAGTGTTGTGAATAAATCTTCTATATTTGGCAATGTATTGGGGACATTACCCTCTAGAACCTGGTTTATGGTTACCTTATAATCACCACACAATCTTACTTTATCATCAGACTTGGGTACAACAACAATGGGTGTAGCCCAATTACATCGATCTATCTTACAAATAATGTTCAATCTCTAGTCTTTTCAGTTCTTGCTCAACTTTCTCCTTGAGTGCATATGGTATAGAATGTGGCTTGTAGTAAACCGATCTAGCGTCCTTCTGTACCCTGACACTCGCCTTGAAGCCTTGGATCGGACTACCCGTTTCGCAGAACACCTTCGGATACTTCTTGATAACCGCTTCCGTTGATGAAAATCTCGCTTCCACACAGAAAATCTTACTCCAATCCAGACTCGGTGAGCTCAACCAATTTCTTCTTGGTAAGGCAGACTTGTCTCCTTTCACTACTATTAGAGGCAAGTTCTGAAATTGATCTTTATATTTCACCGGTACGGTGATACGGCCTACTACAGGAATTTTCTCTCCCGAGTAGCCTCGCACCTCTATCTTGGATTTCTCCAGTTGGAACTCGCGCAATTTGTCGCGGTACAGTGACTCCGGTATTACACTCACGGAGGCACCTGTGTCAATTTCCATTGGTATCTTGAATCCCGCAACATCTATGTGGATTTTGATGCTTTCCGCATCGCTGTCCGTTAACCTCGTGCCCCTGATGACGTTTAATTTTAACATCTCCTCGTCCTGTTGTTGTTCTTCCATGCTATGAAGTTTCTTTGGATTTCGACTCATAGCTTTGAACGCTGGACTCCTAGCTTTAAAAACTAGTTTACCCTTCAGTCGGCATGACTTCGCAAGATGCCCAGTCTTTCTGCAGAAGAAACTCTGCCTTCACGTATGGACATCTTTGAGCAATGTGCTGTCCCAGGCACCTATAGCATGACTTCGACGCTCTGTTAGAATTTTCAATTTCTGAGACTTTCGGCCATGGCCGTCTTTTACTTTGAACCTGCAGGTGATTTCCCTCGGTTGACTGACAACCGTAATCATTATTTAATTCTCGGGAATATTGTTCAGCCATACCCATCGACCTCGCTGTCAGACAAGCAATCTCAAAAGTTAAGTCATCTGTCGTCATGATTTCCTTCTGATCGCATCATTTTTCACCCCACAAACAAAACGATCCCGTAATGCTCGGTTTTGAAAGTTTCCAAAATTGCAGTGCATCGATAGCTTTTTTTTAATGCTATGATGTAATCAGCGAAACTGTCATCCGCCTTTTGATTCCGAATCCCGAAACTATAGCTTTCAGCCATTTCTAATGGTTTGGGGTTATAGCGCTGCTCCAGCTTCGTTAAAATCTCTAAGCGTTGTGTCCTTTGGCTCGTCAGGCACAAGCAGATTTACAAGGGTTTCATATAATGCCGGACCTACCACTGATAAGAAAATTGCTTTCTTACGTTCCACCACAGCCTGGTTCTGGACTGCATTGTCTGGAACTTCGATTATGTTATTTGCAGTGAAATACATTTCTAGTCGATCTTCATATGCTTTAAAATGTTCCTGGTCGTGTCTATATTCACCCAAATATCTGAATACACCTGCCATTTTTAATCTCCTAGCTGTTCACACCGTGTGCTGTTTTTTACCTCGGATTTTGTAGCTTTTTTTTCAAAGACAGCATTTTCCAAAGTCTTCTGTTGGCTGGCTGAATCCTTCATCAATAAAATTTAAGCTATAAAACATCCAAAAAATCCCATCCTCATCGCCAAATGTGATATCTTCACAGAGCACAGCACACACAGCTTCCTAACGTAACAGGCTGCTTTGTCGGAATTCTCCGGAAAGCTGCCTGTTGTTTAATGATTAACTATGCAGCGACAGTACACAATACGTCCACATCCACAGTGTGGAGCTACAAGCATTACAAGCTTACAGACATTACAACTTGCAAATGGACTAACCTGCAGAAAGCATTTGGACCAAACCGAACTGCGATTCACAGACAGCCACGAGCAACCTGAACAGGACACCACCAACTTTGACCCTCCGACATACTCACAAGTGGCAACCGACATCACGGTTGACCACGAAGCTGAACTCCATCCCCAGCAAGGCCAACTGAGCAGCAGCCCAGCAAAGAACCAACCAACTCACCTGCACCTGCATTTGTACTGAGATGATCGACTAGGGAGCAAAAGGCCCCAGATCGTCTCGCCCTGTAAATATTGACTTTGGGAAGGAGTGATGTTATGTATGCAACCCTATGTACCTAGTATCCTACCGCCACCAGAGGGCGTATCTGTTGGAGTCCCAAGGGATCCCAACATCCCTTGGGAGCACTGTATATAAGCAGGCCTCCCATGTTGTACCAGCACTCTGGAGTCAGAATAAAGAGACGAAAGTCACACTTACTCAAGTCTACAGTACTCCGTCATATTGCTTTATTAAGGATGTAATAGTTATCATCATCATCGGTAGTCCCTTGAAATCGAGGAAGACTTGCTTCCACTCTAAACGTGAGTTCTTAGGTGACTGTCTGTCCCAGACTGTTCAGTCATTGAAGGAAAGGGTGGGTTGCCGCATGCTCCTTCTGCTGCCTGTGCTTGGTTTTTGCATGCTCTCGGTGACCAGACAAGGTGCTCAGTGCCCTCCCGGATGCACTTCCTCCACCTAGGGAGGTCTTTGACCAGGGCCTCCCAGGTTTCAGTGGGGATGTGGCATTTTATCAAGGAGGCTTTGAGGGTGTCCTTGAAATATTTCCTCTGCCCACCTGGGTCTGTCTTGCTATGTAGAAGTTCCGAGTAGAGCGCTTGCTTGGCATGTGAACAATGTGGCCCGTCCAACGGTGCTGGTAGAGTGTGGTCAGTGCTTCAATGCTGGGGATGTTGTCCTGGTTGAAGACGCTAATGTTGGTGCATCTGACCTTCCAGGGGATTTGTAGGATCTTGCGGAGACAACGTTGGTGGTACTTCTCCAGCGATTTCAGGTGTCTATATGGTCCACGTCTCTGAGTCATACAGGAGGGCAGGTATCATTACAGCCCTGTAGACCATGAGCTTTGTGGCAGATTTGAGGGTCTAATCTTCAAACACCCTCGAGCGGCCGAAAACTGGGCTGGCGCACTGGAGGCGGTGTTGAACCTCATCGTCTATGTCTGCCTTTGCTGATAATAGGCTCCCAAGGTATGGAAAGTGGTCCACGTTGTCCAGGGCCACACCATGGATCTTGATGACTGGGGGCAGTACTGTGTGACAGGATCAGATTGGTGGAGGACCTTTGTCTTACGGATGTTTAGTGTAAGGCCGATGCTTTTAAACGCTTCAGTGAAGATGTTGACGATGGCTTGGAGTTCACTCTCTGTGTGCAGATGCAAGCGTCGTCCACGTACTGTAGTTCGACGACCGAGGTTGGGACCGTCTTCGATCTGGCCTGGAGACACTGAAGGTTGAACAGGTTCCCACTGGTTCTGTAGTTTAGTTCCACTCCAGTGGGGAGCTTGTTTCGTGTGAGGTGGAGCATTGCAGTGAGCAAGATCGAGAAGCGGGTTGGCACAGTGACGCAGCCCTGCTTGACCCCGGTCCGGATGTGGATTGGGTCTGTGGTGGATCTGTTGGTCAGGATCCTGGCATGTCGTCATGGAGCAGGTGGAGGATGGTGACAAAATTTTGGGGCAGCCAAAACAGAGGAGGACGCTCCATAGTCCCTCGCAGAGTCAAAGGCCTTTGTGAGGTCAAAGAAGGCCATGTACAAGAGTTGGTGCTGTTCCCTGCATTTTTCTTGCAGCTGTCGCGCCGTAAACTATATGTGGATGTTGATGACGATTTCGATGACTGTTTCAGGACGATAGTGTCGTGAACTTAGCATGAAAATTCTATTTCATCATTCTGATTTATCTGGTCTGTCTTCAGCCCTTACCTTGGTCCCCACTGCAATTATTTATGATGAAACATTAACCTTATTTCAGATGATTCAAGTGAACATAAAAGAACCCATGCCACTATCTGAAGAGGCTCGTGGAGCTGTCCTGGTATCCTGTCCATCATTCCTCCGTGAACCAATACCATAAGAAAATTATTAACTGCTTGTTCATCTCCGTGCTGCCAGTACAATCTTGCTGTATGCAAATTCACCGCCACCGACATAGGAAGAGTGATTGCATTTCAATGAAATTTATTGTATGTGAAGTTTCTACAAAATGAGAAAGTATTATATAAATGCAAATTTGGTCGTTTGTAAGTTAGAGATATTAAGGGCAAAATTTTGCCCAGGAGTTGCTCGTTTTTTTTGGAGTAATCTGCTTTTTCTGGCATAACTTAAAAATCCCCAGTTTCCTCAATCAGTTTGCACCAGCGTAACTCACTTAGTTATGTTTTTTTAGTTTTTTTTTCTCAAAATGGGGCGTTACCAGCCACCTCTGCCAGTTCTGCCCATTGAGGCAACTTTGGCCAGCTAATAGTTACTCCATTTATACTTAGGCTAGCGTATGTGACCACTTCAGAAAACCCTTGCGGAGAGTTAAAGAAATCGGCGCAGGTAGGTACATCGGAGGTCATTCGGCCTGGGATAGGGGCAGGAAGCGGAGAGGACCTGCACCGAAACCAACCAAGCCTTACCATTAGTACTTTTTGTTTGCAAACATTGCTAACAATTCAATAAGAAATAAAAAATTGAAGTGCTACCTTCATCTTCAAACTGGGCCCGGAAAGACAGCAGGCTGGTGTGGGAGGCCACTTGGCCTGGGCTAGGGACGGGCAGGCGAACTGAGTGCTCCTGCCTGCCGGTGATTTCTATCAGTTCTCCAGCCTGCCCCTAGCCCAACAAAGGAGGCAGAATAAATGCAGAGAATTTTACCTAACGGTGCCCAGCAACACGGGGAGGAAGAACATCGCCACGCTCGCAAACTGACAGAGACCTATTGTTGTTGCAGACTCGCAGCGCATGCGCGGACATCACAAATCACCACTGCGCATGTGCAGACATCCCGGCACGTTTTCCAGCGCAGAACGACTGGCCAGGCTGCGCGAGTGCAGTGAAGAGGCCAGACAGCGGGCAAAGTTCCAACATTTTTTTTGGCACATCTGGGAATCTACATAAGCGGCGCAACTCCGGTAAGTGCGCTGAAAAATGCCTTGGCCAAAATTGAGACCATTATAAAAAGAGTATCCTAATGCATAATGGACAGTCAGAATGGACATGCTTATCTTGTGTTTGTTTGTGCAGGCATGTGTCAAGTATATGCACAGTAGGCGGGAAATAAAGCGCATTTAGCACAGGAACAATAACTGCTAGTGTGAGTGCGACAGTATTGTTTAATGTGTCTCATTCATGCCAGGTCCCTTAATATAACACACTGTACTAATCATTCCTATGTGAGTGAATCTACTATAAGACACATAACTTAAATTTTATAGTCATTGCAGAAAAAATATTATGTTGCAAGATATACTGGGCATCTAATTTCTCCCTAATAAACCTAACAATCTTCCTTTGCAAACTGCTGATAATGACACCACAAATGCCTTCAGGCAGCTTACAGAAACTTTGTTTTTACCTTCAGTCAGTTGTCAATCAACCACAGAAAGCGGCAAGAAACCTTTCATACAAAATTCAAATGAAGGATAATGGGAAAAATTCCGTGTGACAGGCAACTCCCTTTTTGTAGCTTATGAAGTGGCAGGTGTGGTTTTTTGTTGTTCCACCACTCATTTGAAAAACGCATTTCACAAAAACAGTTGCTGATTGTCCACATGAAACTAGTCTGTCGCTTCCAACCATAGGGCTATGGACAAGAATCAGTGAGGCTGACGAGCTTCATGTTGGAAGCTAAAATGTCCAGTAAATAACAACAGACAGAAGGGAATGATTCACAGCTGTAATGTAATCTAATGGCTCAAATAACATTTATAAACTGCTAGAGATTCGTTCTCATGGTTTACGATGCCATCTGATCATCTTGATTAGATGACAGCCTTGTAATCATTCTCTGCTATCTATTATTCTATGAGTGTTTCGATATTTAATACCTTTTAAACCACATCCTACCTTTTACCCTAAACTAAAGACATTAGTTTTCACATTATGAATATAGACATTTGAGAAGGATCTTATACAGCCGAATGGATAATTGTTTGAATTACAAGGTGGCGAGGGGTTCAGACCACATCATAATTCTACGAATGCAGTTAGTGTGGTTGACGTTCATTTTCTGAACCCTCGAAAGTTCAGCAAGTGATCTAATTATTACAGAGAGCTGCCGGAGCTAGCAGGCTTGATGGGCTGAATGGCCTACTCCTAAGCTTCTAGTACTCTGGCTGAAATTAATATTCTTTACAAGTCTATGGGCCCAAATTTGGCCCACTCGTTTTTTTCGGCGCACTCACTGGAGCTGCGCCGACTTCCTAGGGTGAAAATAGTGCCAAAAAGATCTCCCTGGATTCTGGCCGCTCTGTGGCCTCTCCCATGGCTTGGCGCAGCATGGTCTGTCGATTTCGAGGGCGGAGCTAGGGCCCTGCACGAAAAACAGTGCCGGCAGCTCAACGCATGCACACTGGAGGTTTTGCGCATGCGCAGTAGCCCCTGCCCCCAACCGTGCTACAGCGTGGGACCGGATGCGCCCCGCTCTATCCCGGGTGAGTGGCCTCATGACACTGCTGGAATAGTCAGAGAGAGAGTCGGATCACTGGAATAGTCAGAGAGAGAGTCCGAGAGAGAGTGGAAGTAGAGGTTCCATATCTCCTTTGGCAGGTTGGCAGTTTATCTTTGAAGTCATTTTCTGCTTGGATGTCGGTGGCCTGTGCTCTCCCCGTCCCGCACCTATCCCCGGCAGAGTGGCCTCCCGCACCGGCCAGCCCTCTGACTTCCCGGGCCCGAGTTAGGAAGGTAGGATGAACTTTTATTTTTTATTTCTTCATGATGGTTTTTATGCTTCTTGAATGTTGTTGTATTTGTTTAGTGCTTTGTAAGGTTCTCTCCACTTCCCTTCCCGCCCCTATCTCTGGTTACCTGCGCTGATTTCTTAACTCTCTGAAAGGGTTTTCTGTGCGGCCACAAGTGGCCACATACGCTGGCCTAAATTAGTTTGGAGCAACTATTAGCTGTCCAAAGTGGCTTAAATGACCAAAACTGGTGGCTGGTAATGCCCCCTTTTGAAAAAAACTAAACGAAACAACAAAAAAATCCTAACTAACTCACTTACACTGGCACAAATTGAATGTGCAAAATGGGGATTTTTAAGATACTCCAGAAAAATCAAGTTGCTCTAAAAAAAAAAAACGGAGCAACTCCTGGGCAATTTTTGGCCCTTAGTGTGGTGTTTCTGTTACCTTTGGCATTTCAAGGATAGCACACAATGTAGGACCTGAAATAATGCTGGATTTGTGATCTAACACCTAAAGGTGTATTTAATCCATGAATTGGGACCCCCAGTATGTCCAGGTATGCTATTTTTTTTTCCCTTTGCTACAGTGAATTCCGTGGCAATTCACTACCTTGTATATCGGGCCCGTTTTTCGCGCCACAAAATGCGCCTAAAAAATATTTACCGATTCTCCGGCTCCTTGCAGGTCCTCTGGAGCTGGGCGCAGCGCAGCACGAGCTGTGGGGGGGGCGGAGCTAGGTCCCTGCGCTGAAAACAGTGCCGGGACCTCTGCACATGCGCGCTACAGTGGGGTGCGCATGTGCAGTAGCTTGAGGCGCCCAAAACACTGTGGGAGGGGCCCGAAGCACGCAGCCCCTAGCCCTGGCCGAATGGCCTCACTGGGGCTGCGTGGATAAGGCTGCCTCCCACGGCCAGCTCCTGTTTCCTCCAGACTCAACTCCCGACCCCCGCCCCCCCCAACCCGACCCGACCTGACGCCACCTACATGTAAATCCGGTGCTGGGGACGGGCCCCGCCCTAAGTCTTGGGCCCGGCCCGTTCAGCCTCCCTCTCCTTTCTCCCTCCCTTCTCTCCCTCCCTCCCTTCTCTCCCTCCCTCCCTTCTCTCCCTCCCTTCTCTCCCTCCCTTCTCTCCCTTCTCTCCCTTTCCTTCCTTCTCTCCCTTTCCTCCCTTCTCTCCCTTTCCTCCCTTCTCTCCCTTTCCTCCCTTCTCTCCCTTCTCTCCCTTCTCTCCCTTCTCTCCCTTCTCTCCCTTCTCTCCCTTCTCTCCCTTCTCTCCCTTTCCTCCCTTCTCTCCCTTTCCTCCCTTCTCTCCCTTTCCTCCCTTCCCTCCCTTCTCTCCCTTTCCTCCCTTCTCTCCCCTCCCTCCCTTCTCTCCCTCCCTCCTTTTCTCCCTCCCGCCCCTGCTCCCCCTCCCCTCGCTGTCAGAAACACACACACTGACAGACAGAGTGAGAGACACACACACACACACACACACACACACACACACACACACACACACACACACACACACACACAGACAGAGAGATAGAGACACTGACCGAGACACACTGGCGGGGGGGGGGCGGGGGGGTGGCCGTCCCAGCATGCTGTTGGAGGGCTCCTGGTGCTGCAGTCGGTAAGTAGAAAATGTTTTATTTATTTTTTTAACTTTTTTTTGATTTATCGATGTATTTATCATTTATTATTGATGATGGCTCTTTATTTGTAAAACTGAAGTGTTTAATGTTTGTAAACTTCCCTTTAAACCCCCCATTCCCTACGCCTGATTTGTAACTTACGCCTGATTTTCTCAGTGTGGACAAGGTTTTTCTGAGCGTACAAAAATCTTCACTTACTCCATTCTAAGTTAGTTTGGAGTATGTTTTCACTGCCTAAACTTTCAAAACGGGCGTAAGTGGCCGGACACGCCCCCTTTTGGAAAAAAAATCTGTTCCAAACTGAAACTGTTCTAACTGACTCGAACTGGAGCAAACTAAATGCCGAGAATTGCAATTTCTAAGATACTCCATTCTAAACCAGTTGCTCCAAAAAAACAGGAGTAACTCAGGCCGAAACTTGGCCCCATAGATACCACATATTGTTGGTGAACAATTGACCAAATGATATCAGCCTGCATTAATCATAAGCATTATTGGCACAAGGATTTTATTTCAATTGTTTGTTAATTGTGCAGTATTGTGCTTTTTGAACATTCTGTTCATAATAAAAGTATTGTACCTTTTTAAAAAAAAATCATTCTCAGGATGTTGGTGTCATTGGCAAAGCTGGCATTTATTCATCATCATCATACAACAGAGTGGCTTGCTCGGACACCACACAAGGCATGTTGGTGTGGGGCTGGAGCCACATACAAGATGGACGGTGTAAGTCAGCAGGTTTCTTTCCCTAAAGGCCATTAGTGAACCAGTTGGATTTTTATGACAATCCAACAACTACATGGCCACACTTAGATTTTTAAAAACCTGAATTCAAATTCTCAAACTACCATGGTGGGATTTAAACTCCCGTTCTCGGGATTATTTTTCCAGACCTCTCGATGACTAGTCCAGAACCATAACCACCACAATACCGTACACACACATTGCACAGATCCATCACATTTCAAAGTTTTAAAAATTATGAGAAAAAAAGAAAGCCAGTTATTTCCTACAGTTTTTCTAATGGTCTTGCTAACCTAGACCTTTTCTAAGGTCGACATATCGAGATATACTCATAGTTAGTTTTTTCTCTAATATATCTTTAATGTTTCTATTTAGCCCACTTTGCTACTGAATACCTGAGCAGTGGCCTTAAAGGGACAGGGAAAACCCAAAGATGTTTGATAAATACATCAAGAGCAAGAGGATAACTAGAGAGAGTGTGGTCTATTAGCGACCATAAAGGAAATGTGTATGTGGAGGCGGAAGACGTGGTTAGGATTCTTAATGAATACTTTGCATCTATTTTCACAAAAGAGAGGGATGATGCAGACTTTGCAATGAGGGTGGAGGAGTGTGAAATATTAGACGAGATAAATATAGTGAAAGAGGAAGTATTAAGAGGCTTAGTGGCTTTGAAAATGGATAAATCCCTAGGCCCGGATGAAATGTATCCCAGGCTGTTAAGAGAAGCAAAAAAGGAAATAGCAGAGGCTCTGACCATTATTAGCCAATCCTCTCTGGCTACAGGTGTGGTGCCAGAGGACTGGAGGACTGCTAATGTTGTACCTTTGTTTAAAAAAGGAGAAAGTGATAGACCGAATAATTACAGGCCAATCAGCCTAACCTCGGTGGTGGGAAAATTATTGGAAAAATCCTGAGGGACAGGATAAATATTCATTTGGAAAGACATGGATTAATCAAGGACAGTCAGCATGGATTTGTTAAGGGACGGTCGTGTCTGGCTAACTGAATTGAATTTTTCAAGGAGGTAACCAGGAGAGTTGATGAGGGCAGTGCGCATGATGTAGTGCATATGGATTTTAGCGAAGTCTTTGATAAGGTCCCACATGGCAGATGAAAGTAATAGCCCATCGGATCCGGTGCAAAGTGGCAAGTTGGATCCAAAATTGGCTGGGAGCCAGGAAGCAAAGGGTAATGGTTGATGAGTGTTTTTGTGATTGAAAAGCTGTATCCAGTAGGGTTCCGCAGGTGTCAGTGCTGGGTCCCTTGCTCTTTGTGGTATATATATCAATGACTTGGACTTAAATGTTGGGGTATGAGTCAGAAGTTTGCAGATGACATTAAATAGGCTGTGTGGTTGATGAAGAAGAAGAAAGCTGCAGCCTGCAGGAAGATATTAATGTACTGGTCAGGTAGGCAGAACAGTGGCAAATGGAATTCAATCCGGTTAAGTGTGAGGTAATGCATTTGGGAAGGTCTAAGGAGGCAAGAGAATACACATTAAATGGTACGACACTGAAAAGAGTAGAGAAACAAAGGGACCTTGGAGTGCAGGGCCACAGATCCCTGAAGGTAGCAGGCCAGGTAGATAAGATGGTTAAGAAGGCATATGGAATACTTGCCTTTATTAGTCGACTGGTTATTAACACTGGTTAGGCCACAGACGGAGTACTATGTGCAGTTCTGGTCACCACATTACAGGAAAGATGTGATTGTACTGGAAAGAGTGCAGAGGAGATTTACAAGAATTTGCCTGGACTGGAGAATCTTGACTATGAGGAAAGATTGGAGATACTAGGTCTGTTTTCTGTGGGGGGACCTGATTTGAGATGCATAAAATTTGAGTGGCTTGGATAGAGTGAATAGGAAGGACCTGTTTCCCTTGGCAGATGGGTCAACAACCAGTGGGCATGGATTTAAAGTAATTGGGAGTGGTTTAGAAAAGATATTCGGGAAAATTTCTTCATCCAGAGGGTGGTGGGAGTCTGGGAGTCTGGAACTCTGCCTGAAAGGGTGGTAGAGGCAGAAAGTTTCCCCACATTTAAAAGATACTTGGATGTGCACTTAACGTGTCGTAACCTACAAGGCTATGGACGAAGAGCTGGAAAATGGGATTAAGCGGGGTAGCTCTTAGTCGACCGGCGCGGACACGATCGGCTGAAATCGCCTCCTTCCGTGATGTAAATTTCTATGATCCAATGAGAGGCCAATGTTAAACACGCTTCCATCTTACCAGCTAAATATTACCAATTCTACACCCCAGACTACTAATGAGCAATGCCACAAGGGATCAGTAAAAATATATACAGGCATATACACATCGACATATGCATATATATAATATATATACGCAAATATATATGTGTGCATATATATTATACATCTATTAGGAAGAAAGACAGTCAAAACACACTATTTTTAATGTATTACTCTTGCATGGCCTTCTCTTTCCAATACCTTTAACTTGCAATATCTGGTGAAGAAGTAGACATGTCGGCTTTCAGTAGAATTAGCAGTA